>NC_061513.1:269615591-269971669 GCF_022539505.1 Lolium rigidum | reverse complement strand
CTTGAAACAAGTCATCTTGCAAGAAGCCCATGACACTCTTTATTCAATCCACCCGGAGGTACCAAGATGTACCGGGACTTGAAAGAACAATATTGGTGGCACGGAATGAAGAGAGAAATCGGTAGCTATATCGCTAAGTGTGACATGCGTCGGCGAGTCAAGGCGGAACACCAACGACCCGCCGGACTCATTACAACCCCTTCGGATTCCCGGAATGGAAATGGGACTCCGTAGGAATGGACTTTATCACCGGACTGCCCAAATCCAGCAAAGGCAATGATTCCATATGGGTAGTGGTCGATAGATTGACCAAAGTCACCCATTTCATCGCCGTCAAAACCACCTATCAAGGTCCCAAGTTAGCTGAACTTTACATCTCCAGAATAGTCACTCTGCACGGAACCCCCAAATCGATAGTGTCAGATAGAGGATCACAGTTCACCTCAAGGTTACGCGAGAAAGTGCATGAAGGACTAGGCACTCGCCTAAATTTCAGCACCGCCTATCACCCTCGAGACCGACGGACGGGCGAGAGAGTAAACCGAGATCGTGGAAGACATGCTTAGAGCATGCGTCTTGGAATACGGATCCAAGTGGGAAGACCGCCTACCGTACGCGAGAATTCTCTTACAACAATAGTTATCAAGCCGGTCTACGAGATGGCCCCCTTTGAAGCCTTGTACGGAAGGAAGTGCCGCACCCCCACGAGACTGGTCGAGAAGTCGGAGAAAGCCAAGTTTTCGGCCCGGATATTCTTCGTGAAGCCGAAGAGAAAGTCCACAAGATACGCGAGTACCTCAAGGCTGCGCAATCCGGACGGAAGAGCTACGCCGAGCAAGAAACGTCGGGAGATGACCTTTGAGATCGGAGACTTCGCCTATCTCAAGGTATCCCCCTTGAAAGGAATGCAAAGGTTTCGAGTTGAAAGGAAAGCTTGCACCCCGCTATGTTGGACCTTTCCAAGTCCTTAGCCGCCGAGGTGAAGTATCTTATCAGCTGGAGTTGCTGAAGAAATGTCGAGTCTGTACACGACGTGTTTCACATCTCACTCCTCCGGAAATGCCTTGAAGTCCCGGAGAAGACCGATGTGTTCAAGAACATCGATCACGGATCAGTAGATATCAACACGGATCTGACTTACCGCGAAGTGCCGGTTCGCATATTGCAAGAAGCTTACCGAACCACCCGCACCCGAAGCATCAAGTTTCGAAAATCCAATGGAGCAATCATACCGAGGATGAAGCCACATGGGAACGCGAAGACTTCATGAAGAAGGAGTACCCGGATCTCTTTAGTACCTAACTTTCTTTTCGATCTCGGGACGAGATCTTTTGTAAGGGGAAGGGTTTGTAACACCCCAAATTTCAATAAAAAGAAAGTTAGAGAATTCCAGAAAGCAAAATTTCAAACCAACAAAAACTTTTCTTTTGCATATAGTACCATGCATAGGACTTGTGCATTTGAGTGATATGCCATGATGATTGCTTTTACTTTTGTTTGATATGCTCTAAAACCCTAGTGTGATCATGTGAAGATCACCAACCAAATAAACCCAAGAGGAAGACAAATCCATAAAAGGCAAAACCCTAAAAACCCCCACATATGCCCTATGGCATTTTTATAAATCTTGACCCTAGACCTATTTGGTCTTCACCATTAGTTGGATAATGTTATTAAACACTTATTACAACTTTTGGAATCAAGGTTTCACAATTCAAATGGATTTCAAACACAATTCCCACTCACATATGATAATGGCCAAATCTGCCAAATTTAGTCTGATCACCACTTTGAGCCCCTGCAATTCAATTTTCCCAAACCAATTCTTGCTAACTCTTTGCACCATTTCAAAGTCAACATCAAGGTGAACAACTTTGATGAAGATCACCCTGCCAAATTCATCTTGGATCCATAGCTATGCTCATCCAAAGTTGCAACATTGTAACAAGTGGAACAATCTCACACTTGTCAATTTTTTTAAATTCTTGAATTCTACTTTTTCCACCACCACCTCAAATCACCTCTGGTCAATTACAACTAATAGCCACACTCACATTTCAAAAACTTTCACCTTTTGAATTAATTCAAATTTGGACAATTTTGTAAATTCCAAAATTGAACACTATTGAACACTATTTGCTATAGTGATTCTACTCTAACTAACCTACCCCAACCTACACCAATTGGTCCCCTGGTTCCCTCTCTCACTAACACCAACATAGAAACCCTAGGAGGAGAGGCATAGCAAGCATGGCATAGCCATGCCGGCCACATGCCGGCCATGTCGAGCCCCTCTCTTCTCCCTCACTCCTCAGCCCTGGCCCTGGCACCCACACTCGCCACCACACCTCTCTACCTCGCCTAGCATGGCCCCTCGTCGCCGTAGACGCCGTGAGCTCGCCGGAGACAGCGCGCCCAGAACGCGCCCTGGATGCCGCTCATGTCGCGCGAGTGCATGCCGTGGACGTGCACTGGCCACGCGCCGTGCCACTACCTCGCGCACGCCCTGGCCCCGCTTGCCTGCCGTTGAGCACCACAGTGACACCGTGACGCCGCCAGACACGCGCCCAGCCCAGACCCGTGACCGCCGTCGCCGGAGACGACAACCATATCCCGTGAACGCCGCGGCCGTCGTGGAAGCAACGCGACCCAACCAGGCCCTCCCCGACCAAGCTGTCGCCACCGTTAGCATCGCCTGGACACGTAGAGCATTGCCATGACCCCGCCTAGCTCGACCAGCCGCCGGAGGAGCCGCGCCATGGTCGACCTTGCCACTGCCCCGCCACCCTCTCTCAATCCTATAAATAGGAGGTTCCACGGAAGCAGCCGAGCACACCACCTCACTCCCCACCCTTCACCACTTCGCCTCGCACCGTTAGCCACCTCGATCGTCGCCGGAGCAAGGCCAATTGCAAGATCGGAGCCGCGGAAGCCCTGGAGAAATCGCCATTGATCCAGGCCACCTCGAGCTCCGCCACTGCTACCAGCTGCTTCGCCGTCGTCCACATCTACCTCGCGCACACTGCCATACCTTGCTGGAGCCGCGGTGAGCTCTCCCACCCCCTACCCTCGCCGCCAACCTCTCTGCCTCTCGCCGGAGAAGACGACGCACCAGCGCCGTCCGATCCCCTTCTAATCCTACGCCCCACATTGAAACGTACCGATTCGGGTTAGATGAGCCGCTGACAGGCGGACCCCACCCTGTCAGGCAGCCCGCGCGGTACTGGACCGTGGTGGGCTGGCTCGGGCCGTTTTCAAATCGTTTGGCCCAACTAGTTTTCCCGCCGGCCTGTTAAATTCAAAACCAGTTTAATTAATTACAAATCCATTTGAATACTGCCTCCACTTTGAAATTCAACCATTTCAAATTGGCTAAACCAAAGTTAGTGAATTTTATATTGTTAGAAAGCCACTGAAATTCTCTACAACATGCCACTGGCCTCATGGTCAATTTCTTTGTAGAATAAATATGATAAAAATAACAAGACAGGGACTTTTCCCTATTCAAATAATTCTTAAAAATCAACCAAAATAGATATTAAGTTGATTCCAACTCTACTAGCTCACATTTGACTTACACTAATTGTTTATGCAATAAAATGGTGTGGTCACTTTGCATGATCATGCCATGGTTTAATGAATGGATATTCTGACTAGTTTAACTAGTTGATATTGTCCAAAACTATTAAAGTTAATTTGTGTGAAGTCTTACACTTCACTTAAACTTGTCTCACATGGATTCATGGGATGTTTGGACCACTGGTCCCAAACTCTCTTATATGAATTACTTGAGATTTAAATCAAAGGTAGTGTTATTTAAATGGTATGAGGTGATCCACCTCATTTAAATCATTTTCCCAAATGATGATGATGAACATTTGACTTAGGTCAATATGAGTTCATCCATGATTGTTGGAGAAATTAAATCTTAAGAAGATTTCAATGAGAGGAAATTATTTCTCAAGAACCCTATGGAAACTATCTTGTACATATGGAATACAAAGAGGTGAATTCTATTTAAACCCCACAACCCATGCACCCTAGTTTCTTTATTTTGTGTGCATAGAGTAGTTTGTGTGTTCTATGTGATGTATGGAATAGCCATTGAATTAGTGAGTAATTATACTCGTATTCAAATTTAGACGGTAGCACCGGAGAGTACACCGAAGAAGAAGGTTGCTACCAGGAGGAGGAGGAGGAACAGTTTGAGAACTACCAAGGCAAGCTACTACCCATGCAAGCTAATATTCTTGCAAAGTGCAAAGCCCCTTGGGGCAAGGCACCATGTTTCTTACCTTTTCTTATATGAACCCATCCCAAGTTTTTACTTTACAAGTTTTTACGTGCTTTCGAAATGAGTTACTTTTATAGTTAACTTTGGTCAGAGTACAAGTTGAGTCCTAGAGTAGTGAGTTAGTCTTCCCAAAGCAAAGCAAGTTAGCACCCCTCATGAATTAGAGCTAGTGCTAATGAATTAAAACTTGACTACTCTAGATGGGAACCATGTGAGTTTGAAAGGATTTTTAAACCTTGGAATAAAGATGCATTCCATTGAATGATTTTTGAAGGTGAATATGACCAAGAGAAGATGGTGATTTTTGATAAAACATGATGTTGGTTTGAATGCGATACCTTTCCAATTATCAAGTACCCCCACAATACCTGATTATGGGTAGGGCTTAACCGGAAGTTTATGCGTCTTAGTATGGGTTCCCTCTAAACAAGCGTCATCGGGGTTATGCCGAAAGCTGCCTCTACCACAAAAGAAACGATACGATATGATGCGAAATGAGGTGAATGTCCGGCCCAAGCCTCGTGCGGTTCCTGAGTCGATCGTCTGTCTTCACCGGGAGGCCAAGCTCATGGGGAGAGGTGCTCATACTAGGATTCGTAAGTGAAAGGTTATGGTTGATGATCCGCGTACTGTGTTACGATGATTCGGGGAAATCCCGACGGATGAAATCAAATGTTGTGGCACAAGTGTGCAACCTCTCGCGAGTGTAAACCTATTCGAATAGCCGCGTCCACGGTTACGGACGGTTGGAAAGGCCATACTGTTTCCGATGTCATCTCTTTGAAAATGATGTTGAAAAGGATGATGGTGAAATGACTTGTGGTGGATTGAATTGAAATCACCACTTGAATGGTGGGAATGACACTAATGTTCCCATTGGAGTTAGTTAGCACTTGAGTAAGCTTTTCTCAAAACTTTGTGAACTAAAACTAGCTTTATGCAAATAAACTAGAGCTTAGCAAACCATACTAGAATGTCTAGCACTTACCTTAGTATTAGTTTGCGAGTACTCATCGTACTCACGGCTTTGTCCCTGGCTATTCAAATGGCCAGAGTATGAAGATGACCAAGGAGATGACCAGCAGGACGCCTACGACAACTAAGCGCCTTCCGACGTCAAGCGTTGGCCTGTGGACTAGAGAGTCCTTGTATCTTACGCTTCCACTATGTTGAACTATGAACTTGTGTTTGTTCGTTGATCAATAGATCAACTATTCGTGTAATGTGGATCATGTGATTCCAAATTTGTAAGACTTATGGTTTGTAATGAATGATGACTGTGATACTTAACTATTATGCCTCGCAACAACAATATTCCTAGGATTGCGATGTATGACATAATAGGCATTCGGACTTAAAAACCCGGGTGTTGACAGGGTGTGCCCGGCTTCTCGGACATGGGGTTCCTACACTTAGGCAGATTCTGCGCATGTATAGGGGGGAACTCCCTCGGAGGTGAACCGGAGAGAACCTTGGGATCATATGGGCTGATCCTTGTTTCCACATGTACCTATGACATAACCAAGCTCAAACGTAGGCATACGCCCACCGGGGGACCCCCGATGGGATGCAGTCAAAGGGGTAGACGGCGTGGTCAACAGAACTAGGGTTTCGTCAGAAATCGAGCATCGGACCTAGGGAATGGCCCCAAAAGTTGTGTGTGTCCACATGGCATGCACAAAAGTGATTTGAGATGGTTCTATATCCAATGCTACCCCCTCCGGTGTGCCCGGCTTCTCGGACATGGGGTTCCTACACTTAGGCAGATTCTGCATGTATAGGGGGGAACTCCCTCGGAGGTGAACCGGAGAGAACCTTGGGATCATAGGGTATGATCCTTGTTTCCACATGTACCTATGACCTAACCAAGCTCAAACGTAGGCATACGCCCACCGGGGACCCCGATGGGATGCGATCAAAGGGGTAGACGGCGCGGTCAACAGAACTAGGGTTTCGTCAGAAATCGAGCATCGGACCTAGGGAATGGCCCCAAAAGTTGTGTGTGTCCACATGGCGTGCACAATAGTGATTTGAGATGGTTCTATATCCAATGCTACCCCCTCCGGGTGAGCCCGGCTTCTCGGACATGGGGTTCCTACACTTAGGCAGATTCTGCATGTATAGGGGGGAACTCCCTCGGAGTTGAACCGGAGAGAACCTTGGGATCATATGGGCTGATCCTTGTTTCCACATGTACCTATGACCTAACCAAGCTCAAACGTAGGCATACGCCCACCGGGGGACCCCGATGGGATGCGATCAAAGGGGTAGACGGCGCGGTCAACGGAACTAGGGTTTCGTCGAAATCGAGCATCGGACCTAGGGAATGGCCCCAAAAGTTGTGTGTGTCCACATGGCATGCACAAAAGTGATTTGAGATGGTTCTATATCCAATGCTACCCCCTCCGGGTGTGCCCGGTTTCTCGGACATTGGGTTCCTACACTTAGGCAGATTCTGCATGTATAGGGGGGAACTCCCTCGGAGGTGAACCGGAGAGAACCTTGGGATCATATGGGCTGATCCTTGTTTCCACATGTACCTATGACATAACCAAGCTCAAACGTAGGCATACGCCCACCGGGGACCCCGATGGGATGCAGTCAAAGGGGTAGACGGCGCGGTCAACAGAACTAGGGTTTCGTCAGAAATCGAGCATCGGACCTAGGGAATGGCCCCAAAAGTTGTGTGTGTCCACATGGCATGCACAATAGTGATTTTAGATGGTTCTATATCCAATGCTACCCCCTCCGGGTGTGCCCGGCTTCTCGGACATGGGGTTCCTACACTTAGGCAGATTCTGCATGTATAGGGGGAACTCCCTCGGAGGTGAACCGGAGAGAACCTTGGGATCATAGGGTATGATCCTTGTTTCCACATGTACCTATGACCTAACCAAGCTCAAACGTAGGCATACGCCCACCGGGGGACCCCGATGGGATGCGGTCAAAGGGGTAGACGGCGCGGTCAACGAAACTAGGGTTTCTTCGTAAATCGAGCATCGGACCTAGGGAATGGCCCCAAAAGTTGTGTGTGTCCACATGGCATGCACAAAAGTGATTTGAGATGGTTCTATATCCAATGCTACCCCCTCCGGGTGTGCCCGGCTTCTCGGACATGGGGTTCCTACACTTAGGCGGATTCCGCATGTATAGGGGGGAACTCCCTCGGAGGTGAACCGGAGAGAACCTTGGGATCATAGGGTATGATCCTTGTTTCCACATGTACCTATGACCTAACCAAGCTCAAACGTAGGCATACGCCCACCGGGGGACCCCCGATGGGATGCAGTCAAAGGGGTAGACGGCGCGGTCAACAGAACTAGGGTTTCGTCAAAAATCGAGCATCGGACCTAGGGAATGGCCCCAAAAGTTGTGTGTGTCCACATGGCATGCACAAAAGTGATTTGAGATGGTTCTATATCCAATGCTACCCCTCCGGGTGTGCCCGGCTTCTCGGACATGGGGTTCCTACACTTAGGCGGATTCGCATGTATAGGGGGAACCCCTCGGAGGTGAACCGGAGAGAACCTTGGGATCATATGGGATGATCCTTGTTTCCACATGTACCTATGACCTAACCAAGCTCAAACGTAGGCATACGCCCACCGGGGGACCCCCGATGGGATGCAATCAAAGGGGTAGACGGCGCGGTCAACAGAACTAGGGTTTCGTCGTAAATCGAGCATCGGACCTAGGGAATGGCCCCAAAAGTTGTGTGTGTCCACATGGCATGCACAATAGTGATTTGAGATGGTTCTATATCCAATGCTACCCCTCCGGGTGTGCCGGCTTCTCGGACATGGGGTTCCTACACTTAGGCGAGTCTCGCATGTATAGGGGAACCCCTCGGAGGTGAACCGGAGAGAACCTTGGGATCATATGGGCTGATCCTTGTTTCCACATGTACCTATGACCTAACCAAGCTCAAACGTAGGCATACGCCCACCGGGGGACCCCCGATGGGACGCAGTCAAAGGGGTAGACGGCGCGGTCAACAGAACTAGGGTTTCGTCAGAAATCGAGCATCGGACCTAGGGAATGGCCCCAAAAGTTGTGTGTGTCCACATGGCAAGCCCAATAGTGATCTGAGATGGTTCTATATCCAATGCTACCCCTCCGGGTTCCCGGCTTCTCGGACATGGGGTTCCTACACTTAGGCAGATTCTGCATGTATAAGGGGGAACTCCCTCGGAGGTGAACCGGAGAGAACCTTGGGATCATATGGGCTGATCCTTGTTTCCACATGTACCTATGACATAACCAAGCTCAAACGTAGGCATACGCCCACCGGGGGAACCCGATGGGATGCGATCAAAGGGGTAGACGGCGCGGTCAACGGAACTAGGGTTTCGTCGAAATCGAGCATCGGACCTAGGGAATGGCCCCAAAAGTTGTGTGTGTCCACATGGCATGCACAATAGTGATTTGAGATGGTTCTATATCCAATGCTACCCCCTCCGGGTGTGCCGGCTTCTCGGACATGGGGTTCCTACACTTAGGCGGTCCGCATGTATAGGGGGAACTCCCTCGGAGGTGAACCGGAGAGAACCTTGGGATCATATGGGCTGATCCTTGTTTCCACAAGTACCTATGACCTAACCAAGCTCAAACGTAGGCATACGCCCACCGGGGGACCCCCGATGGGATGCAGTCAAAGGGGTAGACGGCGCGGTCAACAGAACTAGGGTTTCGTCAGAAATCGAGCATCGGACCTAGGGAATGGCCCCAAAAGTTGTGTGTGTCCACATGGCATGCACAAAAATGATTTGAGATGGTTCTATATCCAATGCTACCCCTCCGGTGTGCCCGGCTTCTCGGACATGGGGTTCCTACACTTAGGCGGATTCTCGCATGTATAGGGGGAACTCCCTCGGAGGTGAACCGGAGAGAACCTTGGGATCATATGGGCTGATCCTTGTTTCCACATGTACCTATGACCTAACCAAGCTCAAACGTAGGCATACGCCCACCGGGGACCCCGATGGGATGCAGTCAAAGGGGTAGACGGCGCGGTCAACAGAACTAGGGTTTCGTCAGAAATCGAGCATCGGACCTAGGGAATGGCCCCAAAAGTTGTGTGTGTCCACACGGCATGCACAAAAGTGATTTGATATGGTTCTATATCCAATTCTACCCCCTCCGGGTGTGCCCGGCTTCTCGGACATGGGGTT
The DNA here is from genome assembly GCF_022539505.1 of Lolium rigidum. Taxonomy (NCBI): domain Eukaryota; kingdom Viridiplantae; phylum Streptophyta; class Magnoliopsida; order Poales; family Poaceae; genus Lolium; species Lolium rigidum. Next base: position 269,962,204 of record NC_061513.1, on the reverse strand, counting down.
CCTACACTTAGGCGGATTCCGCATGTATAGGGGGAACTCCCTCGGAGGTGAACCGGAGAGAACCTTGGGATCATAGGGTATGATCCTTGTTTCCACATGTACCTATGACATAACCAAGCTCAAACGTAGGCATACGCCCACCGGGGACCCCCGATGGGATGCGATCAAAGGGGTAGACGGCGCGGTCAACGGAACTAGGGTTTCGTCGGAAATCGAGCATCGGACCTAGGGAATGGCCCCAAAAGTTGTGTGTGTCCACATGGCATGCACAAAAGTGATTTGAGATGGTTCTATATCCAATGCTACCCTCCGGGTGTGCCCGGCTTCTCGGACATGGGGTTCCTACACTTAGGCAGATTCTGCATGTATAGGGGGGAACTCTCTCGGAGGTGAACCGGAGAGAACCTTGGGATCATATGGGCTGATCCTTGTTTCCACATGTACCTATGACATAACCAAGCTCAAACGTAGGCATACGCCCACCGGGGGACCCCCGATGGGATGCAGTCAAAGGGGTAGACGGCGCGGTCAACAGAACTAGGGTTTCGTCAGAAATCGAGCATCGGACCTAGGGAATGGCCCCAAAAGTTGTGTGTGTCCACATGGCATGCACAAAAGTGATTTGAGATGGTTCTATATCCAATGCTACCCCCTCCGGGTGTGCCCGGCTTCTCGGACATGGGGTTCCTACACTTAGGCGGATTCGCATGTATAGGGGGAACTCCCTCGAGGTGAACCGGAGAGAACCTTGGGATCATAGGGTATGATCCTTGTTTCCACATGTACCTATGACCTAACCAAGCTCAAACGTAGGCATACGCCCACCGGGGACCCCGATGGGATGCAGTCAAAGGGGTAGACGGCGCGGTCAACAGAACTAGGGTTTCGTAAGAAATCGAGCATCGGACCTAGGGAATGGCCCCAAAAGTTGTGTGTGTCCACATGGCATGCACAAAAGTGATTTGAGATGGTTCTATATCCAATGCTACCCCCTTCGGGTGTGCCCGGCTTCTCGGACATGGGGTTCCTACACTTAGGCAGTGCTCGCATGTATAGGGGGAACTCCCTCGGAGGTGAACCGGAGAGAACCTTGGGATCATATGGGCTGATCCTTGTTTCCACATGTACCTATGACCTAACCAAGCTCAAACGTAGGCATACGCCCACCGGGGGACCCCGATGGGATGCGATCAAAGGGGTAGACGGCGCGGTCAACAGAACTAGGGTTTCGTCAGAAATCGAGCATCGGACCTAGGGAATGGCCCCAAAAGTTGTGTGTGTCCACATGGCATGCACAATAGTGATTTGAGATGGTTCTATATCCAATGCTACCCCCTCCGGGTGTGCCCGGCTTCTCGGACATGGGGTTCCTACACTTAGGCGGATTCGCATGTATAGGGGGGAACTCCCTCGGAGGTGAACCGGAGAGAACCTTGGGATCATATGGGCTGATCCTTGTTTCCACATGTACCTATGACCTAACCAAGATCAAACGTAGGCATACGCCCACCGGGGGACCCCCGATGGGATGCAGTCAAAGGGGTAGACGGCGCGGTCAACAGAACTAGGGTTTCGTCAGAAATCGAGCATCGGACCTAGGGAATGGCCCCAAAAGTTGTGTGTGTCCACATGGCGTGCACAATAGTGATTTGAGATGGTTCTATATCCAATGCTACCCCCTCCGGGTGTGCCCGGCTTCTCGGACATGGGGTTCCTACACTTAGGCAGATTCTGCATGTATAGGGGGGAACTCCCTCGGAGGTGAACCGGAGAGAACCTTGGGATCATATGGGCTGATCCTTGTTTCCACATGTACCTATGACCTAACCAAGCTCAAACGTAGGCATACGCCCACCGGGGACCCCGATGGGATGCGATCAAAGGGGTAGACGGCGCGGTCAACGGAACTAGGGTTTCGTCGTAAATCGAGCATCGGACCTAGGGAATGGCCCCAAAAGTTGTGTGTGTCCACATGGCATGCACAATAGTGATTTGAGATGGTTCTATATCCAATGCTACCCCCTCCGGGTGTGCCGGCTTCTCGGACATGGGGTTCCTACACTTAGGCAGATTCTGCATGTATAGGGGGGAACTCCCTCGGAGGTGAACCGGAGAGAACCTTGGGATCATATGGGCTGATCCTTGTTTCCACATGTACCTATGACCTAACCAAGCTCAAACGTAGGCATACGCCCACCGGGGGACCCCCGATGGGATGCGATCAAAGGGGTAGATGGCGCGGTCAACAGAACTAGGGTTTCGTCAGAAATCGAGCATCGGACCTAGGGAATGGCCCCAAAAGTTGTGTGTGTCCACATGGCATGCACAAAAGTGATTTGAGATGGTTCTATATCCAATGCTACCCCCTCCGGTGTGCCCGGCTTCTCGGACATGGGGTTCCTACACTTAGGCAGATTCTGCATGTATGGGGGGAACTCCCTCGGAGGTGAACCGGAGAGAACCTTGGGATCATATGGGCTGATCCTTGTTTCCACATGTACCTATGACATAACCAAGCTCAAACGTAGGCATACGCCCACCGGGGGACCCCGATGGGATGCGCGTCAAAGGGGTAGACGACGCGGTCAACAGAACTAGGGTTTCGTCAGAAATCGAGCATCGGACCTAGGGAATGGCCCCAAAAGTTGTGTGTGTCCACATGGCATGCACAAAAGTGATTTGAGATGGTTCTATATCCAATGCTACCCCCTCCGGGTGTGCCCGGCTTCTCGGACATGGGGTTCCTACACTTAGGCGGATCTTGCATGTATAGGGGGGAACTCCCTCGGAGGTGAACCGGAGAGAACCTTGGGATCATAGGGTATGATCCTTGTTTCCACATGTACCTATGACCTAACCAAGATCAAACGTAGGCATACGCCCACCGGGGGACCCCCGATGGGATGCAGTCAAAGGGGTAGACGGCGCGGTCAACAGAACTAGGGTTTCTTCAGAAATCGAGCATCGGACCTAGGGAATGGCCCCAAAAGTTGTGTGTGTCCACATGGCATGCACAAAAGTGATTTGAGATGGTTCTATATCCAATGCTACCCCTCCGGGTGTGCCCGGCTTCTCGGACATGGGGTTCCTACACTTAGGCAGATTCTGCATGTATAGGGGGGAACTCCCTCGGAGGTGAACCGGAGAGAACCTTGGGATCATAGGGTACGATCCTTGTTTCCACATGTACCAATGACCTAACCAAGCTCAAACGTAGGCATACGCCCACCGGGGGACCCCCGATGGGATGCAGTCAAAGGGGTAGACGGCGCGGTCAACAGAACTAGGGTTTCGTCAGAAATCGAGCATCGGACCTAGGGAATGGCCCCAAAAGTTGTGTGTGTCCACATGGCATGCACAATAGTGATTTGAGATGATTCTATATCCAATTCTACCCCCTCCGGGTGTGCCCGGCTTCTCGGACATGGGGTTCCTACACTTAGGCAGATTCTGCATGTATAGGGGGGAACTCCCTCGGAGGTGAACCGGAGAGAACCTTGGGATCATATGGGCTGATCCTTGTTTCCACATGTACCTATGACCTAACCAAGCTCAAACATAGGCATACGCCCACCGGGGGACCCCCGATGGGATGCAGTCAAAGGGGTAGACGGCGCGGTCAACAGAACTAGGGTTTCGTCAGAAATCGAGCATCGGACCTAGGGAATGGCCCCAAAAGTTGTGTGTGTCCACATGGCGTGCACAATAGTGATTTGAGATGGTTCTATATCCAATGCTACCCCCTCCGGGTGTGCCCGGCTTCTCGGACATGGGGTTCCTACACTTAGGCGGACTCGCATGTATAGGGGGAACTCCCTCGGAGGTGAACCGGAGAGAACCTTGGGATCATATGGGCTGATCCTTGTTTCCACATGTACCTATGACCTAACCAAGCTCAAACGTAGGCATACGCCCACCGGGGACCCCGATGGGATGCGATCAAAGGGGTAGACGGCGCGGTCAACAGAACTAGGGTTTCGTCAGAAATCGAGCATCGGACCTAGGGAATGGCCCCAAAAGTTGTGTGTGTCCACATGGCATGCACAATAGTGATTTGAGATGGTTCTATATCCAATGCTACCCCCTCCGGGTGTGCCCGGCTTCTCGGACATGGGGTTCCTACACTTAGGCAGATTCTGCATGTATAAGGGGGAACTCCCTCGGAGGTGAACCGGAGAGAACCTTGGGATCATATGGGCTGATCCTTGTTTCCACATGTACCTATGACATAACCAAGCTCAAACGTAGGCATACGCCCACCGGGGGAACCCCGATGGGATGCAGTCAAAGGGGTAGACGGCGCGGTCAACAGAACTAGGGTTTCGTCAGAAATCGAGCATCGGACCTAGGAAATGACCCCAAAAGTTGTGTGTGTCCACATGGCATGCACATGTACCTATGACCTAACCGTCGGCACACTTTGAGGATGGACAAAGGAGGTCTAACTAGAAGACAACAAACATGCATAGATAGGAGTCCGCAACCATTTTTACATTACAAAGTGCGTTAGTCGGGGTTGAACTTGAGACCTCCCGACTCTTATATTATATTGAATTAATGCACTAGCTAATAATTCGAACGGTTACAAAGGACTAGGCTATATATTTTAGCGGGCGATAAATGAGCATGGATGAGCACCGAGGAGAAGAACATGTGCGGTGTAGCCGTAAACCCTAAACCTTGGTATTCTTGGCTTGAAGTTTTGATAAAAAAAAAACATGTATATACATATATGGATGCATACACACATCTATAATACAAATAGAAAAAGAGTCTAAAAAAAAAGGTGTGCCGACGGTCACCGTCGGCACAATCGGGCCGTCGGCACAGAACCCCACTTAAGTGGGGTCGACGCGGGCCGGCAGGGCTGCCTCATCCCCAAACGCCCCCCGCGCCCACGCCCTGCCCCCCGCGCGCGCCGCCGCCGCCCTGCCCCCGCGCCGCCGCCGTCCTCCCGACCGCCGGACGCCCGTCGCCGCGCCGCCGCCGCCCGCCCGCCGCGCCGCCGCCGCCTCGCCGCACCCTCCCCCGGCCCACGCCCACGCCCCGCCCCCCGCGCCGCCGCCGCCCTGCCCGCGCGCCGCCGCCGTCCCTCCCGGCCGCCGCCGCCGCCGCCCCCGCGCCGTCCACGCCGCGGCCATCCGCCGCGCCGTCCCCGCAGCCCTGCCCCTGCCCCCGGTAAGATTTTTTTTTAGCTTTTTAGTTTTTGCAATTAGGTAGGTAATTCTAATTGTAATGTAATGTAAATTTGCAAATTGAAATTGAAATGAAGTAAAGAATTGAAAATAGAATTGTAATTGTAAATTTGCAAATTGAAATAGAATTTGCAAATTGAAATTGAAATTGAAATGAAGTAAAGAATTAGGAAATTGAAATTGAAATTGTAATGTAAATTGAAATGAAAATGAAGGAATAGAAATGGAAATTGAAATTTGCATTGACAAATTTTTATTATTTTAACTAGGTCCCGTAGTGAGCACCCCGCGTGACGACCCCGGATCTTGCGGCGCATAGCTACGGTCGTCGACATCGCCGGTTGTTCGACTACTTCCTCTACAGTCGAGGGTGAGCTGAATTGCCGACTCCCCCTCCGCATTTTTTATGTCATTAGATTTAATTTCTCCGTCAAGTCGCGTAACCTAGGTGTCAATTCCCATCCGCAAGCGTTACGCGGATAAATATGCATTAGTGGTCGGCATATTTTGAACCGTAACGCTTGTGGCATTTACGGGACGAGTCGCCGGACCCGTAGTTGGGTACGTTTTCCATGTTACTGCTCGGGTGCGAGACGAGATTTCGTCGGCGCCTCCCTGTTGTTCTCCGGATGCACATCCTCTCGGCTTTTTGCCGAGACGTGTATCGGGAGAGCAGCGGGGAGGTGCTGCCGAAATCTCGTCTCGCACCCGAGCAGACGTGGAGAACGTGCCCAACTACGGGTCCGGAGCTGCTAGGAGCCCACCTAGTAGAGATGTAGGTTGATGCACGCGTTTTCGCCGGTAGAAAAATAAAAATATGATGCATTCAATTTCATGCTACTATTTGTTGTTTGTCACGCAATAAAGCGAGGATGGCCGATAATGAGTGGATGTACAGTGGCCGTGTTAGTTCGACTCAAGTGACAGATGAATGGAAATGGAAGACCGATTTGTTAGTGAAGGAGTTAGCTCGTGGTTCAAAGGGGATTGTTCGTCCCCGTTGCCCTCGCAATGTCTGCAGGAGGCGTCATCCTAAGGATATTCTAGAGATGACTAAACACCTTTGGTGGAATGGGTATATGCGTGACTACGACCCGCCGGTCGACTTTTCTCGGCACGAACGTGATAGAGGTGAGGTGATGCGGCAGCGGATCGATGGCAATGAGAACGATGGCATCTTAAACTTGCTAGATGATCTTCGGGATGCCGACATGCCGGAGTTACCATGGGACGAACGAGTCCGAGCCGGAGGAACCGCCCGAACCGGAGGGACCGCCACAACCGGAGGAACTTCTAGAGGAGGAACACTGAGCCAACCGCGAGGGCCTTCATTGATATGATGGCCTCAGCTAGGAGGCCTCTATACCCGGGTGCAAAAATGTCTCAACTTGATGGCATCACGCGAGTTGCTAGCCGACAAGTGCATGTTTGAGAGTACTCGAGCATCCTTTGAAAAGACTACGAACACGGTAGGTAACATGTTGCCTCGAAGGTCATTGCTTGCCCAAGACCATGTACGAAACGAAGAAAATCTTGAAAGCATTGAAAATGGATTATGTAACATATGATGTCCGTCCAAAATTTTGCCTTTTGTTTTGGAAAGACTATGCGGATGACAAGTACTTGTGCCAAGTGTGGTCACTCTAGGTATCATGAGGTAGATGTAGGCAATGGTCGAAGAGGCGGACAAAAGTAGCCATAAAGATTCTTCGTTATCTCCCATTCATCAAAAGAATCCAGCGGCTTTACATGTTCGAGGAGACCGCAAGCGGATGACATGGCATAAGACCGGGATAAGATTGCGGGACGAGAAGAAACGGGTACCCATGGTACATCCATCTGATGGTCAATCATGGAAGCACTTCGATGAAAAGCACCCAAATGAGGCAAGTGAGGCTCGGAATGTTAGAATTGCGATAGCAACCGATGGATTCAACCCATATGGTATGTCGACTTCCGCGTACAGCTGCTGGCCCGTGTTTGTTATTCCGCTCAATCTCCCTCCCGGAGTCGTAATGCAAAGGAAGAACATATTCTTGTCGATGATCCTTCCGGGGCCTGAATATCCGGGGAAGAAATTGAGTGTCTTAATGCAACCACTTGTGGATGATTTGCACCACTCGTGGCATCACGGTACATTGACATACGACCGAGCATCAAAGAGAAACTTCATCATGAAAGTTTGGTTCCACTATTCGATGCATGACCTACCGGGTACGCCCTATTCTGTGGGCATAGTACAGCTGGTAAGTTTCCATGCCCGAGTGTGCGAGCACGAACTAGAATTCGAGGCACCTAAAAGTCTGGACACAAATATGTTGCCTTTGACAAACACCGCAAGTTCCTCGATCCGGGGCATCGGTTCAGATCCGACAAGAAAAACTTCACGAAAGGCGTAGTTGTGCTTGAACATAAAGAAATACCAAAGTTCAATGGTGCAACTGTTGATGCCGAGCTACGTGCTCTCCGGCCTAGTAAGGAACCCGGCCACCAATTTGAGGGATATGGTAAAACGCACAACTCGGACTCACATAGCAGGCATAACGAGCTCGAGTATTACAAGGACCTTGAACTTCCCCATAATATCGATATGATGCACACCGAAAAGAATTGTGGGGAGGCATTCCTTAACACCTGCTGCAACATACCGGGCAAGTCAAGGGATAATGTTTCAGCTAGAGTCGATATTGAGGAGATATGTGAAAGGGTGGCTCTACACATGCAGCCTCCGAGGGCAATCGAAAAGGTTGGTTAAAGCCGCATGCCAAGTACTTGTCTTGATAGCGCCGACAAGAAGGAGGCATTTACGTGGCTCAAATATGACGTGATGTTCCACGATGGTTATTGTTCGAATATGAGTAAGGGAGTCAATCTTGCTACAGGAAAAATAAACGGGCTCAAGAGTCACGACTATCATATATGGATTGAGCGGGCGATGCCGGTGATGCTTCGAGGGTATCTCCCCGATCATGTCCGGCGAGTGCTTGCGGAGGTGAGCCATTTTTTCCGCACGATCCGTGCTAAGCGGATATGTACCGAGGTGATTGAGAAGCTGCGGGAGCAAGTGCCGGACATGCTATGCAAGTTAGAGATGATATTCCCCCGAGGCTTCTTCACTCCGATGTTACATCTCATCGTGCATCTCGCCAACGAGGCACTCTTGGGGGGACCGGTGCGGTATCGTTGGCGGTTTTGTATTGAGAGGGAGTTCAAATATATTCGGTACAAATGTGGAAACAAAAATAAGATTGAAGCATGCATAGGCTGAGGCAACTCTCCTCCATGAGATGGCGAGACGCCACGACAATGTACTATGCCAATGATGTGCCCACTAAGCATAACCCGGTCGCTCGGTACAATTCCGATGAGCCCAAGCGTGACCCAAAGCTCTTGCTCTTCAAATATCCCGGTGGCAAGGCCGGTGCCTCAAAAGTGGAGAACATTTCGCCAGAAGAGAAGGATTGCATAATGCTTTACGTGCTTATGAACATGGAGGAAGTGGTCGATTTCATGAGGTAAAATGATGAACCAATTACTTTGCAACCGGTAACTTGGTTTTGGTCTAATACGTATTTTCTCCTTTCAGCCAATTCCATGATGAAATGTGGTCGGGAAGAAATGGTCCCACTCCCACGCGAGTGGTACACTCTTCCGAAAGAGGGTGCCCCGCCCTTAAATAAAAGCTTCGTGAAGCTGGTTCCATGAAAAAGTAATTTCTCAAATGTTCCTCTTACTTTGCAATCCGTGACTTGTCTTATTACACGTAACTAATGCACGAGAATAATCTGAACCGAACTTGTAGGGAGCTGATCCCAACGTTGAGATGACGAGATGAGTTGAGATGCGTTTCCCGGGGTTTTAACCGTAGAGTCCATACGCATGAGAAGTATGATGTAAATGGGTATCGCTTCCATACGGAGTTTCACCGAGAAGAACCGGCCTAATGCAAAAACAATAAATACTGGGGTCTACACCCGCGGAGCCGATGATCTTGATTACTATGGAAGGTTACAAAAGGTATACGAGTTGACGTTCAACAACGCAAACATAGAACTCAAGCTCTTTGTGTTCAAATGCCTTTGGTTTGACCCACACGGTGGAATGAGAAGCACCCCCTCCATTGGTTTAGTTGAAGTTAGGCCTACAACCACCTACGACGGATCCGACGTCTATGTTGTGGCTCACCAAACCAAGCAAGTTTATTATTTGTCCTACCCATGTCGAGAATGAGGAACTCATGGGCTGGGAAGTCGTGTTCCGGGTATCGCCACATGGTAAGCTACCCATCCCCTCCGAGGACGATTACAACAACATTGACCCGGTAACATATGAGGGAATTTTCTATCAAGAGGAAGAGCAGTTCGGGGCTCTTCAAATAGACATAGGTCTTCAGGATCTCCACAACGATGTACAAATGCGTGGTGAGACCGTGGTGGACCTGAAGGACATAGCTATGCTCACCAAGCGCCATGCGAACAAAGACAACATTGTCGTGACTCAACCGGAACCCAATGCCGACCATGAATACTCATATGGTACTGATTTTGATAGTGACGCTGAGAACCCAATGCCTAGAGATGAGAGTGGTGATGAATGGTGAGGGTCTTTTATGCTTAGTACCTACATTATCATTATGCTTAATACATACATTTGTCATTATGCTTAGTACCTACATTATCATTATGCTTAATACATACATTTGTCATTATGCTTAATACCTACATTTTTCATTATGCTTAGTACCTATATTTGTCATTATGCTTAGTGTTTACTCATTTTCAACATGCTTATTAATTATTTTCTCTTTTCTTATGCGGGTAATTGCCCAATATGAGCGGACGGAAGGCATCATCGAGCTCCTTGCTTGATCAGATGCATCAGCGGAAGCCAGGGCCGGGTGCTTCCAGACGGAGTGGAAGACCCATTGTTCCCACCCGGCGTTACGAAGACGCAGACGGGGGACGGGGAGGACGAGGGGGAGGACGAGCTAGAGGACGAGCTGGAGGACGAGGGGGAGGACGAGCTGGAGGACGAGGGGGAGGACGAGCTGGAGGACGAGGGGGGATGCACAGCTCCTTCTAGCCGACATTCCCTGCTGCTCGGCTCGGTGGCTTCACGAGTCTATGGACGAGGAGGAGGACACTAGGGAGGAGGAGGAGGACACTAGGGAGGAGGAGGAGGAGTCTAGGGACGAGGAGGCTTCGACGGAGATGGCTCCGAAGAAGTTGCGGATTCGTGGGGAAGCGCAGGTTCCCGATGAGAGTAAGGAACCTGCTACGGAGGATGAGAAGTGGCTCCTTGTCCCGGGAAAGATAGAGTAAGTAGTAAGGTGATTTCATTTTCGTTATGACACTTAGCATTTTCTAATGTTTGATAATTGTGCAGGAATTTCACATACACGGGGAAGAATGTCCGCGTGCCGGGGAGTCCGATTGGAGCTGCTATTAGGAAGTACTGGCCGGGGATGTACACTCCGGTCCTTGGGGGCGAGTCCAAGCTAGCCTACACTTGGGAAGACTTTGAGATAGCGCCTTACCCCGGCTTTACTTCCGCCGCCGACGCCGTGATCAAGAAGTTTTGGGTACGTAATGCATACTCTTTGGGTTTCGTTCATATGTAGTTGATAACCCCACCGTGATAACTCATGCCTCTCACACTTTACGTTATGCTTGATTGCGGCGCAATTATAGGGTGGCGGCCGAGCATAAGGAGAGGGCGGACGTGGTGCTCCGTAACATGTGTCGGAAGTTGACACGGCAGCGGTGGTACAACCGAGAGGATCATGTGCATCGGCCACTTCTATGCTTGAGCAGGGCGTAAGGTACACAAAACCTGAGATTGTGCAGGGACTCGCCCCGGCTATGACGATAGAGGACCTCATGTCGGTAAGTAATTGTCAATGCGATTCTATGTACTGCGGCTAACTTGCAATTATATTGTTTGTTCTTCAAATGAGTTTTGATTTTGCAGGTTATACCACATTGGGCTGATAATAATAAGAGGGCCGCCTTCATGGAGTTGGTCAAGAATTGGGTCGGCGAAAACCCCGATTTCAAGGCCGTGAGCGACCGGAACAAGGCCAACCGTGGGAATCAGGGAACACACCGTGCGGGAAGCAGCGGCACCGATCGCTATCGGGAGCGTTCGGTACATATAAAAATGGAACAAGCTGCATTTTTTTGATTTTCGATGATATGCATAACATTTGTTTTGTGATGCGGGGAAGAAGCTCGGGGAGGGAACTTGGTGAGATGGAAGCGTGGACGCACATGAAGCCGGTGACGCCCCGTCCGAGACGAGCCTCGGCCCGCACCTGAGATGTACTACGGCAAGGCCAAAGAGAACAAGGAAAGATACTGCGAGGAGTACGCCAAGCTCCATCCAGAGGTGGAGGACCCTATGACCGAGCCGGTCGACGAGGTGGCGATGATGCTGACGGGGTCCGGCCAGCCGCATGGACGTCCTGCACCGCCTTGCTGGGGGTTTCAAGCCTCGAGAGGAACTTCACGCGGATCAAGGCTACCCTCCCCTCCGGCAGCTACGCTACCTCCTCGCGGACTACATGCCGTTCTCGGGTAGAGGTAGATGTAAGTCATCCACACTTTCATCCTCTGTTTTGACTCTTGTTCCTGAATGGCTATGTTGATGAGACGCATTATTTCTGAAATTGTAGATTCAGCTCGAGGAGGCCTATGCAGTAGCTTACGAGGAGTATCTCGAGAAGATTAAGGAGCATGACCTTGTGAAAGATGCCTATGTCCGGTGGACGAGCAACCGAGATGGCGGTAAGTTTCAATCTCTATGGTTGCAAAACATCATAAGTCCCCATGTTTGAATCTGAGCTATCTCTCCCGTTTCTTGCCGAGTTTCACTCGGTTCATGATGACTGGAGTGCGAGAGGAACCACTCCCAGAGCCACCTCATCCGGGGCCGACGCCAGTGTTCCCGTCCAAGGAGGAGTTCTATTGCATGTACAAGCGTCAGCGTCAGTTGACCCCGGTAAGTTGCTAACTTGGTGTGACATGGCTAAGTTGCTAACTCCCTCCAACATGTAGGGATTGGGAGAATCCGGGAACGACACTCCTTGTGGTACGCCGATGCACCCCGGTCGCCATTCTCCTGGTGCTTCTGCCGAACCTCGGCATGGTTCTCGCTTCCGGTGGCTCTCGTCGTGGTTCTACCTCCCCGAGCACCGTCGAAGTAGTGCGGCCTCGCTTCACCCAGTCGGAGCTAGATCAGTACTCGGGTCCGCCGGGTGGTGCACCACCATAGTTTCTACATTGTACTAGCACATGATGACACGCTCCATCTTTGTAGTGGATCCCGTGTATGTACCATGGTCTTGTATGCTATATTTGTGCTATTTGTGAGATTTGATGCTATATTTGTGAGATTTGGTGCTATACGGTGATATCTTTGTGCTATATGGTGCTATATATGTTACTGGATATTCAATGTTATAATATGTGCATTTTGTGCGATTTTCTGAGCAAATTGAGCCAAAATGGCAAAAATCTGAAAAAAACTGGGCCGGCTGTGCCGACGGTGTCACCGTCGGCACAAGCCCATAGCTGTGCCAAATGGCAGGGTCTGTGCCGACGGTGACACCGTCGGCACAGCCGGCCCAGTTCGCGCGTTTTTTTCCAGCTCGAATGGCCACGTGTTTGGCGCCAAATCTGGAGAAAAAAAAAAAGAAACGGTGCCGACGGTAACACCGTCGGCACAGCGTGGCAGCTAACGGCCGGAGCGTCACGGCGAGATGTCCTGTGCCGACGCTGGTAACGGCCGACGGCCACCGTCCAGCCGTCGGTACACGTGTGTGCCGACGGTGCCGTCCTGTGCCGACGGTGGGTGCCCCGTCCCCGACGCGAACTGTGCCGACGCTCAGACGCCGACGGTCACCGTCGGCAGAGAAGGTGCCGACGGTGGAAGAACCTGTGCCGACGGTGCGGGGCCGTCGGCCGACGGCGTCTCTCCCGTAGTGATGTAAAGAGGAGAGTGCATATTTTAATAGTAATCAGATTGTAAATCTGTTAGCAGCGCACCGTGACATATCAAAGTTGTAGTGCTAGTTATCCTTAAGAGGCTAGCTGATCTGTAAGTCCAAGCTGCATGGACTACTGAATCATTTATATACTGAATCACCTATATACTGCATGGTGCAAAACCACTACGGAAAACCTCACTGGATCTCCAGTACGAGAGGATGCAGGTACCGAACTGTGAAGAGATACTACGGAAAACCTCACTGACTCTCGAGTACAAAGGGATGCAGGTAAGGTACATTAGCCTATCAGTGTTGAACTATTTCCCAATGTCTCCCAAATCTAGATTTGAAGTTTGCATCGATGCTTAGTAGTTTACACCAAGGAAATTACAGGTGAACTTGCATGCAAAAGATGGCACCGATACACGGATTGTCTTTGCTCTCCGCCAAAGCAAGGAGATTTCTATAAATTATTGAAGCATATGTCTTTTACTCCTACCTTTTAAGGGCACTGGTCTTCAAGTGATCCGACCCAATGGCCGGGAGGTTGATGTTGTATTGATGGAAGCAGTCTGTATGTGCACTTGTTAGTGGTTGGTGCCAGATTACCTGCAACGACGACTGTGACAACGATTTGCATGATGGTGGTCTGTGATGATATATATGATCCATGGTGGTCGTAAAAACTTTTGCATCAGGTCGATTTTACATGAAACTATATATTTAAGGGCAAGATTCTCTAGGCTGCTCAAGAGGTGCTGATCATTACAGTAATGAGATTCCATCGGATACCAGAGCCATTACTAAAAAGTTCAATGTCATAGAAAAAGGATGAGCCTTTTTCTCTCGTGGGGTTCCGATTAACGATGCACACATGAGAGCCGATTTATTGTTTTTCAACTAATATTATTCAAAACCCCAACATAGCCAGCTTGTGCTGCCCGATTACTGCTTCTTTTTTAAAAGACCATTGCTCCTCCAATGGAAATGGACAAATAACTGTTTCCATACAAGCAATATAAAAAAAATCTGTGTGCAAGAGTTTCCATGCCGCCTTATTTATTCCAGCAAAAAACATGATACAGCAGTCTAAGTTCTATGCCTCAGCCTGCATCTGCTCGCACTCTTCTCTGATGGACTGGAACAGCACCGATGATAAGTACCGCTCGCCAAAGCTCGGGAAGATAACCTGGAATGTCGTCATCCACACGAAACAGCAGCGTCATTATTCAATGTTGCGAAAAAAATGTTCTAGCTCGTAAAAAAGTACACAATGTTGTTGCACGCTTAATTACCACTATCAGCTTCCCAGCGTTTTCTGGTCTCTTTGCGACCTTTATGGCGGCCGCAGCTGCTGCACCCGACGAGATTCCAACCTGCACAGCATCCATACATGCAACTTCAGCATTCATAAGGGACAATCAACAGGAGACCCATTCATAAGAAGGCTCCTACTGCTTAACCACTACAGATCATGAGAAATGCAATAGCCGTATATAACCATGGCTTTTAAGGCGGTAAGGCATCCTAAGACGCTGGAGGGGTGTTCTATCAAGGGCCTAGAGCAGACCTAAAGCAGGCAAAAATCTAATGCGCTGGGGGCGCTTCACCTAAACATTGCTTAATTGTCCTAAGGCGGACGCCTTAAAAGCAATGGTACATAACACACAGACTTGAGATTTTGCTAATATGAGATTACATGGTGATCTCCTACACCCTGGCATGTCTTGCATGAAGTAGTATGCCACTGAAGGTGAATATGATGCACCGTGACAAAATTGTACTGGAATGCATTGTAGATATAGCAGCATTGAGATGGGGAAATGGAGCAACTACACTGCCTCAAACATGGTGCCTACTTCATGTCAGTATATCTAGAAGATATATAAGGAAACCTGTGAGGTGCTTGCATTTAATAGAAAGCCAAGGGGGAAAACATGCATGGACTGGGATGATGTAAGTTATGATTCGCCTGCTTTTCTTTAAGCATATGCGCGTGTTTACAACGAAGTGACGATATATCAAATAGAACGCCACATCAATATAATGTATTCACCACACAAAAGAATGTATCAACATGTGAAATTACGTACCAGCAATCCTTCCTGGAGAGCCAACTGCTTTGCTGTCTCAACAGCCTCGTCGCTTGATATCTAGAACAAAAGCAGAACATAATCAGAGATAACCATAAGAAGAGAACGCCACAGTAATAATCCGAAGAAACTAGAACCACACAACAATACCAACAAATCTACAGTACCAACGAAAGCAAGAGGAGTGATTATTGTCTGATACAGAACCGAACACATAACTACACAGGTGGAATAGATAAGACTGGAATAAGCTCTGACCTCTATTACTTCGTTTAGAACGTCACTATCCAAGTTCCTTGGAACAAATCCAGCTCCAATGCCTTGAATCTTATGTGGGCCTGCACAAATGGGGTAACAGTTGTAACAAAAAGAACATAAGTTTGACAAACTCAGAGGAAAACTGACAGCAAACATACCAGGTTTTCCACCAGAGAGAATGTTACTTTCAGTAGGCTCCACACCAATAACCTAGAAAAAGGTGGCTGTATGAGGACTACATATGTGGGGAAGACACAGCGCATTTTATTTGGGCAGAATTTGAAGAAACCTTGATATCAGGATTTTGCTCCTTGAGGAAACGACCAGCACCAGATATTGTCCCACCCGTTCCAATTCCACCAATGAATATATCCACCTTCCCTTTTGAATCCTCCCAGATTTCTGGCCCGGTAGTCTCATAATGTACCTGATTGAAAATTGGGCAAGCAGGTTAGACATGGCTAGAGGGCATATAGATAGAAAAATCTTTGTGGGTTAGACATGTCTAGAGGGCATATAGATGGATAGAGAAATTGCAGCTAGCTGTCCTCGTTACCTTTGGGTTAGCAGGGTTGTCAAACTGCTCAAGCATGTATGAGTTAGGTGTCTTATTCAAAATCTCTGTAGCTTTATCCAAGGCCCCTTTCATCCCCTTTGCGGCATCTGTAAGGACGAGCTCAGCGCCAAAGGCTTTGAGCAGAACTCTCCTCTCCATGCTCATGGACGTGGGCATGGTCAGTATCAACTTGTATCCCCTGGAGGCAGCAATGAAAGCAAGGCCGATGCCAGTGTTCCCACTCGTTGCTTCCACCAACACACTCTGCGCATAGAACACGAAGTAATAACAATTATTAGGAAACGAGATGCAGCATGAGAAAGCAAGCCAGCATCAAGAAAGAAGATGTGGTCAATCAATCACCTTCCCGGGTGTTATCAATCCCTTCTCTTCGGCGTCAGATATCATGCTGATTCCAATCCTGAAACATAACAGGTCGGAAAGCACGTTTAGCTGCTCGGTCTATCCATCAAGGGAAAGAGACTGAAATGAGGAGGAGGAATATAAGAAGAATGTTGATGCAACCTGTCCTTGACACTGCAGCAGGGCTCCATGATCTCGAGCTTGGCGGCGACGTTGGCGACGCAGCCCTTGACGATCTTGTTGAGGTACACCATGGGTGTCTTGCCGATGAGCTGCCATCAAATCTAACAGGTGATATATCTTCTGAGACGTGATGATGTGCTTTTCTGGCAATGAATTCGTGCGTGTGGAACTCAGGACGACATGATCTACTCAGTAGTAGTAACTGATGAAGGGAGGAACCCGCGAGGTGAATCTTGAATCTTTATACTGGTTAGTTCAGTCCAGGCTTGTGGCGTCAGTAACTGAGTTGACTTATCGAATCCTAGGTCTACGACTGGGCGGCGGAGCTACTGGCGTGGGGCGGCAGGTGCTGGTTACCTGGGTGACGTCGTCGGCGATGTTGAGGCCCTCGACCTCGGTGGCCAGGGCGTGGCGCCTCCATGCCGGCAAGACGGGGGAGTTGGCGGCGGTGTTGACGGCGAGGAGGGGGATCCTGCGGGCGAGCGGCGGCGGCAGGAGAAGGGCTTGCCGCGCGTGCGCCGGGCGGGCGGGCGAGAAGCCGAACTGGGCCTGCGGGGCGGCGGCGGCGGCGACGGGAGGTGACCACGGCGCCATTCTCGGCTGTGGTGATAGTGGCGACTTCTGGGTCTCGGAGGGGATGGAGGAATCGAATTAGTGGGATGGGATTGGGATGTCACCTCCTTTTTATCTCGTGTTGTACGGAGTATTTTCTTTGTCGCGAGAAATACAAAAACAAAAGACGTTGATGGATGTATTGGGACCGTAGACTGGGCTTAATTCTTTTTTTTGAGAACACAGTACAACGCAGACGCTCACAAACACGCACGTACAAACACCCCTATGAACGCACGCACGCACACCTTACCCCTATGAGCACCTCCGAGGGACTGAGCCGGCATATCTTGAGGTTGACGAAGTCGCCACCGGCGCCTCGGCTGCTGACGGGCACGTCACCTACCACCGAAAGCAAAGCGCGGTTAAATCCTGGAATAAATCCGGGTAATGCAAACACCCATGCCAAGTCTAGGACTTGAACCTGGGTGGGCTGGTTCCACCACAAGGGACCTAACCACCAGAGCCAAGCTCTGTTTGCGTAGACTGGGCTTAATTCATTCATCCCCCATGCAGAAAATACCTAAATTCATGATTTATTCTGTTTTTATATATGGAAAAAGACTCTTTAGCTACTACTGCCTTGGGTGATGCTAAGAGCATCTCCACGACGACCATGAATTTGTGCAGACAGTCCCAGATTATGCCCGTCCTCGAGGACGTACAAACACATGCTTTGGCATCTAGGAAGCTTTCAAGGACCAGAGATTTGGTCCATATAACCACTGGTGATCTCATTTTAAAAGAAAAAATTAAAAATTATATTTTTGAGTTTCAAAAAAGTCTGAACAAAATCCGTATACAGCCAATGGTGTATCCCAGAAACGTGTAAAAAACAATTTCAAATACTTTATATTCTGAGCAACACAAAAATGATAAAAGTGTAGATCTAAGTAGTCATTTTCAAATCTCCAAAACATACCAGATTTTATCATTTTTATCTAGCACAAAATAAAAAGAACTCTGAGTTAAGATTTCGCATGATTGTAGGATGTATCACTAACAATCTCCAGAATTATTTTCATATTTTTATAACTTGTAAAAAAAAATAATTAACGAGAGCACTCGTGCTTGGGAGCTAAAATCGTTTTTTTCACAGAGATTAAGAAAAAAAAATGTCTGGACCAATGGAGAAGGCTGCCACAGAGGCGCCTTGATCCTTTGTTTTGAAATTTAAAAACGTTTTATGTTTAAAACATAATGATGAATTTGATTTAAATTTTTATTTTAATTCAATGAAATTAAATTAAAAAGTAAAAAATTTACACTAAACTAAGCTAGCCCTAACCCTAATTGGAGCCGGAGTAGTAGAGACGATGGCCGCCTTGGCCATAGACGTGGGATGGTGGCCATGAGTCCCGACGTGTCTTTCAGGACGCCCTCCTCGGGTGGCGGCAGTGGCATTTTTTATGGCAGGCTACTGGTTTTCTAGCTTGTCGTCATACGCCTTGGGTCACTCCAACCAACGCCATCGTTGGAGTCCTCATCGGGAAGGGGCGGCGCGTAGTGGAGGCCATACCTGGCCATGACCCATCCTTGCCCCCGGTTTACCCTTAAGATTTGGCATAAATCTGTCCCATTAACATCAATCTGTCCCTTAAGATTTGGTGTCGCGCCATGCTTCGCCAGGGCATCACGGATGGTGCTTGAGACACGTGGACCGTGGCATTGTGGCCTGGATAGTTAGCGAGGTTGTAGTGTCAATTCGTTTCTAATCCTTTTTGCAGGAAAAAATTAAAAGTTGTGGTGAATTTGTGTCAGGTAAGGTTATAGAGAGGGCCGACATGTTTGTGTATTGAGCTCTGTCATGTGTCATACGACCTTAGGCTTTCAAACAATGCGATATAGATATGACTAGGCGTGACCTTTCCCTAGGCTTCTTCTTCATTTGCTAATTTAAATGAAAACAGCGGCAAACCAGTTTTGGCACTACAAATAAACAAAGTTTGCACCGTGGCATAGTTAACTTGTGGTCTACCAGGCAGTGGCGGAGCTTGCCAAGGAATTATAGGGGGGTAAAACAAAAAAATATCTATATCTGGGGGTAAAGTACTCAAAAATTTCTCTTCTAAACCTTGTAAAAAAATACCTTCCGTAATTTTCAAAAAGTTGGGGGGACGCCCCCCCCCCCCCCACACACACTTGTACATAGCTCCACCTCTGCTATCCATGGAATTCCACTTTGTCTCATAAAAGCCTATGAACCCGTTGTGTGAAAATACATTTTGAACTGTCGAAAAAAATTCGAAATAAATGTATGCATGTACATCTAGATATTTTATGTTTGTACATAAGTTTCTAGAATTTTTTTCCTTTTTCTGTGTCACCTTAAAAAAGATAAATTTTGATGCTACAACACGACAACGTACAAGGGGCGGTGCCCCCCCCCCCCCCCCACCCCCCGACTTGTACATAGCTCCGCCTCTGCTACCCGGGGAAATCCACTTTAGGTCATAGAAGCATATGAACTCGTTGTGTGAAAATACATTTTGAAGTGTCAAAAAATTATGCATGTACATCTAGACATTTATGTTCGTACAGAAGTTTCCAGATTTTTTTTCTGTGTCTCCTGTAAAAAAGATAAATTTTGATGCTACAACACGACAACGTACATGACTTTTTTTTGTCTTTTTTGGACATACCACACAAAATGTTGTTTTTTCACGAAAATTTGTGTACGAATATAAAATAGCATGGTGTATACCATAAATTTTTTGTTAGAATTTTTTTAACATTTTTAAAAATTGTTTTTATTATTATTTTGCATTATGGGTGCAAATACTCCTATGACCTTGTATTGTGGAGAAGACCACGGAGTTACTTGATCCCATGGAGATCATGCGTTGTCCAAAAACAAAATGAAGGTCATGCAAGGGCTCTGACCAGCTGGCTGTACAGCAGAGATGGCAGAAAAAACTTCCGTCGCCGGGACTTGAACCCGGGTCTCTCGGGTGCTGCTGTATGCCGAGCTGGTCGGCGCGGAAGCCGGTTGCCGCACACCCCGCGCCCGGATTACTAAACTGGGCCGCAGCCCAACATCAGGTAAGCTGGTTTTTTCTTTTTCGTTTCTTTTTTTTTCTGTTGTTTGTTTTCTTTTTTAAAAGAATCTTTTTTAAAAATCTGAACATTTGTAAAAAATTTAAAAAAATCAAATTAAAAATAAATCACTTTTTAAAAAATCTGAACATTTTCAGATTTGAACATTTTTTAATTTGAACAAAAAATGTATTTTTTTCTATGAACAATTTCCGAATTTGAACATTTCTAAATTTGAACAAAATTTATATTTGAACAATTTTCGAATTTGAACGATTTTCATATTATAACAATTTTCAAATTTGAACAAAATTCAAATTTGAACAAATTTTGAATATGAACGATTTTCATATTTGAACAAATTTTGAATTTAAACAGTTTTCATATTTGAACAGTTTTCGAATTTTCGTAATTCTCAAATTTGACGTTTTTCGAATAAAAACTTTTCTAATTTGAACAAAAGAAAAAATAAACAGAAAGAAAAAGAAAATAAAACAGAAAACGGAAAAAGAAAAAAGGAAAAAAAAAAAGAGAAACGAAAGCGAAAAAGTTAAATGGGCCAGGCCCAATACCCGACCAGGGGTGTGCGGCAACCCGCATCGGCACCGACCTGGTCGGTGTATAGGACTGGCCGGGTCTCTCGGGTGAGAGCCGAGTATCCTAACCGCCTAGACTACGACGGATTTGTGATAAATACTCCTAGGAACAGTTTAAATTATATCTTTGACACATGAATGGCACACTTTACCTTTTCCAGAATTGTGCTGCGTTCTGTTGTGTTCATTTGACTATATAGGAAGAAAACTGGCCTACCGAACGATAAAACGGACTAATTTTGTTAGACAGATAGGATTATCATGGTTCACTCACCAGTATTGCCAAGTACAACCTTAATCAAGCTTAGCTCTTTGTTCAATTTTTTTTTAGCTTAGCTCACATTTATATTTTGGATGCATGGGTCATACTCCCTCCGTTCCATAATTCTTATCGTAGATTCAGATATATCTATTCACAAAATATGTCTAGATACATCTAAAATTTACAACAAGAATTATGAAAGGGAGGAATACTACCTATCAAACCAGTCCCTGTTGGACTACTCATGTAAGGATCAATTATCAGACCAATAATAATGTCAAGGTTCCTGAAAATGTGTTAGCCAACTCGACCTATGCACATGTCGATGTTCTATTGCCATATTCAGTAATGCCAGGATCTCAACTCTTTACTTTTTCCTTTTCTTTTTCGAAGGCAAGGATCTAAACCCAGCACCTTCTCTGAAGATCAAACCTGCACCTACAACACTAGTGTCCATAATCAGGTTACAGCATACAGCTGCTCCTGCTGCCTTCAGACTAACAACACCTTACAAAAACGTGGACGACTAACTAGCTCTACACTGCTACTGTACTTGGAGCACTTGATTTACCCTGCTAAACCAAACCGAGTGCAGTATCATGTGGAAAATATCATACTTCACAGGCTTCGGATGCCACAGAAAGTGCCTCTGCACCTTCCTCACGTTGGACTGCATGGCCACATACCGGCTCTCCGGAATCTCCAGCAGGATCTCCTTCAGTCTCGGCACGTCTCTCTCCGGCACCACCACAGAGAAGGCGCTCCAGTCGAGCACATCGTCGAAGGGTAGCACGAAGTTGTCGGCGATGATCACCGGTACACACTCGTAGTAGATCGCCTCGACGATCCGAGGGCTGTTCACCTCGTACCCCATCGGACAGATGCAGTACTTGGTCGACTTCATGTGCTGGACGTAGTTCATCCTCCTGGTGATCCGGCGTGGCAGCCGGCTGTATATTCTCATGTCTGCGTCGTCCTTGCCTCCCCAGTGTCGGAGAAGAATGGGCCGTACTCGGCCGTGCATCTGCCCTGCGAAGAACGCGAGGATGGACCTCTTTGAGGCTGGTTTCCCACCAATGCCTCCTAGAGGTTTCCTTGGAGATCTAACGAATGTTTCGGGAAGGGACACATCTCTTCCACGGATGAAAACTCCTTCCGAGAGGTCTGCATTGCAGAGAGCTTTGATGGCATTCTTCCGCAACTCGTCATGTAGTTTTGTCGTGTAAGGTCCCTGTCAAGAAGATCTCAAGTCAGTTACACAATGCTGGCTTCATATGTGATACAGTTTGCATCACCAAAATTCTTACTTTAGACGGTTGTTTGATGATTCAAATGCGCAGGCGAGAAAAACATACCCAGTCATGGCAAGCAACAAAGAAATGATCGGTGCCTTTCGTCCTATTCCAGTACGGAAACTTGGCAGAGATCATATCTATGTAATTCTTCACATATATAGAGAGCGGTTCAAGCGTGTTTGATCCGGGCACATAAAGATTATGCTCCAGCTGACGAGAACTATATGGCAAATAGAACAGATGAGCTCTGTTTGGATCTCTCACAACAAAACTCTGATCCCCCTCAATTAATTTCATAAACCATCCCTCCGATGCATAAATGCCTTTCAAATATGGAGAATGAAAAATGGGCTTTGCTCCATCATGGTATATGTAAACCTTAAGAAGTCCTTCCATCAGCTCATAACTCCTGGAATCATGAGTTGAAAGCATTTAATAAGCCATCTTCTGAACTGAAGAAAACTAAGCATCATTTACTTTATGGACAAAATGGTAATAAAAGCGTCGTTTGCCACATATCCAGACAGTTAAGTCAATGCTTAACAATTCATAGGCTGGCAAACCCCCATTTCTTGCTAGAGAATAATGGAGTAAGCCCAGCGTCTTACCTCTTAAAGATAGACACATTTCGGAATAAAGGCGCATACAAGTCAGGGTGACCAGATACCAATGGTGCATTGGCAATCTCTTTCTTTGCATATATAAGATCTTCATCTGCTGCAGTTGACCAAAGTGGTATCTGCTAAATTGGCAATGCAACAAAGTTGTTCATCATATAGACTTTTAGATATCGAACATATCATTAGAGAGGTTACAAAGGTATATCATTAACCTCTGGGTCTGGAGGCAGCACTCTATCTGAGCTGACATCCGAGCTGCTTGTAGAATCACTGAACATAGGCTTCACAAGTATAGAAGTTAAATCCAGAAATGGACATAGGCTTCACAAGGTTATTCTAGCTACAAGTTCACCCAGCACTAGATATGTACCTCCTGGAGAAAAGGGGCAGATTCCTTTGGTGAATTTTCCTAATAAATAGTAACATTTCATTACAGGCCATAAAAAGAAATGGATACTCTATTTTTATAGAGAACAAAAGATAGCATGCAAATACTTCCTATTGTGCATATACGTCCAACATAACTCAGTTACCAAAAAAAAACATGCATACGTGTAACTGGACAATGTATAACATGACAGAACATAAAATATTTTTTAACTTTCTCATACGATGGCTTCCATTTCTTTCCAGTAATGGAACAACAACACAGTTCAACAAGATTGAAGAAGTAAATAAGCAAGATGTCTAACAGAAACTAGAATAAACTGCAACATCTTACCCTAAGAAAGTAAATTTTCTCAGAGAGAAATACCTTTATATCTGGATGCTCAGGTTCCTCCATTGATCTATCATCAAAACTCTCCACCGGCGAAGATGCTGGTTCAAAAAACATGGAGGGGGATGGTGTAATCCTAGTTGAAAAATTAGCCTGCAAACAAAACAGATAATTTCGTGCACTCAGATCCAACTATAGCACATTCTCCTATAATACATGAAAACTTAGCATGAGTCATCGTCAAATCGCCCAAAATTTTCTTAGAATTCAGCACTACTACTATGAGAGAAGCACAACTTCTGAAGATTTGACAAATTAGAGCATGGTAGTAAGTGAACAATGTATAGCATGACATAGCCTACCTTGCCTTTTTTTTCACACGGTGGCTTCCACTAGTTTCCAATAATGGAACAACAACACAGTTCAAAAAGATAAAGTGAATTCTACAAAGAGAAATACTTTTGTATCTAGATGCTTGGGTTCTGGTCCCGAAAACATGGAAGGGGCTGGTGCAATCTTAGATGGAGAACTAGTCTGCAACACAAACATATCAATTTGCGCACTCAGATCCAACTATAGCACATTCTCCTACTCCACATGCAAACTTAGTAGTAGTCCTTCCAATCACCGAAAAAATTCTTTTACAGTTAATTCCTACTATAGCTATGAGAGCAGGCCATCAGGGCACACTTTAGAAGATTTGACAAATTAGAGCATGGTGGTACATTTCAACTCATCGGGATTTGCTGTGAGTTTGTGAAATTTAGCAATAGTCCAACTGTCCAAGTAGACAGAATTTGACCACATTTCAACCTGTCTACTACCATCAGTCAACTACCACATACAAAATCACGATGTTTTTTCAATTCTGCATTATGATCTTAGAGACCATAAATCCATGCGGCAAAAACTCAGCACACACCTTGAAGGAAGGAGGCGGCGCTACAGCTGGCAGCAGCGAGGAACTCTCCACGTAGCGCTCCGCTGCGGCCGCACGCAGCACCTCACGAGGCCTCGAGGGTAGGGAACCACCCACCAGTAAGGCGCGGCCAGGGGGCTCAGTAGTTGGAGCGGCTAGCAGAAGAATCAGGCCGCCGCAAGCACCGCGACGGCGGCGCAGGAGACCACCACGAGTCGGCGCTAGAGAATCTTGCGCGGAAGAAGAGGGCGCACAGAGGACAGGTGGTGTGTCATTTCGGAGGAACTGGCTGCCGGAGCCGTGGCGGGGTGGAGAGGAGGCAGCGGCGATGGGTGGTCAATCAGACCACCGACAGTGGTGAGCGGTGGGCATGGAATTGACAGGTTTACCCTCCGTGACACGTGGTCATTTATCAGTAATTTTTGTATTATCCTCCTGTGAGTAGTTTGTTGCAATATTTTGCTGAAAATAGGAAATATTTCCAGCTAGTTAATCGTGATTTACCTTCCTGGGGATACTGTGTACTTTATACGTTCTCCATGCGTTGAGATACCTCATACGTTCTCTGCTATCGATGTCAAACCAATTGTCTGACCTCCCTTTTGTTTCAAGAACTAAAATTTTATTTTGAAACTATATGTGCGTATATGATCTTTTATTCAAAAAAATGTGTGTATACGCTTCTAAACAGATACAGTTAGCCCATAGCCAAGGGACAACCCTATCTCTCTCGGCCATCCAAAAACCTGCATCTGCCCGTGGACACATTATTTTATATCTGCAACATTCTAGCTTCAATAATGTCGCAAATCAACCATGTACAAAAACCTCTTCTCCGTCCCTAGCTCCCGACCCAACTGCCCCCACCTCCCCCTCTCTGTGTGTGTCTGTGGACACGCAGACCCTCCACTTGACCGCACAAGCTAACAAGTTTTACCCAAATGGAAAATCTTTGTTTTGAGAAAAAATGAGAATGAGCTACAGTAATTTATACTGAAGTAGAAATTGCTTTGTGTTGCTACCTTTTTCACGTTAGCTCGAGCTTTCAATATGAACTGGCTAGTGCACACACCATATATTACTTAACAACATACCTATCATGATTCATGGCGTCGACCATATGGAAATAAATACATGCTGTACCAATTTCACATGTGTGAATAAATACTCTCCCTTTATACAAAGTGCTACAACTTCACCATATAAGTAGACATCGCGTTACATTATTTCATTTTGTTTTAGCTTTCTAGTAGCACTTATTTTGGTATATCATGTATAGGGTCTATCATGTAACAACAGGGAAGATATGTTAGATAAGAGCCTGAGAGTTTGAGAAAATATTTAGGAACATGAGGCTTCAGGAACATGAGTAAAACCAGTATACCCAGTGCTGGATGAAGTTGACACAGAAGATGTAGCATGATCAGAAAGGAAGGCATATGCATACAAAAGGTTTTTCCGTTGATCCAGAAAATTAGTTTTTGGCTACCTTGCATATATGTTCAACAGAATTCTGAGACAAAAAACCTCATGTGTAAGTGTAACTGAACAATATAGCATGACATAGCCTACCATGCCCATTTTTTCCGTTTTCGCACGGTGGCTTCCACTACTTTCCAATAATGGAACAATAACACAGTTCAAAAACAGAAAGCAAATACTACAAAGAGAAATACCTTTGTTTCTAGATGCTCAGGTTCTGGTGCTGAAAACATGGAAGGGACTGGTGCAATCTTAGATGGAAAACTACTCGGCAAAACAAAGTAACAAACAGAGTATCATTTTGCACAGTCATGACCAACTGTAGCACATTCTCCTACCCCACATGCAAACTTAGTAGTAGTAGTACTTCAAATCACCGAAAAAATTCTTACAGTTAAGCCCTACCATAGCTATGAGAGCAGGGCACATTTTTGAAGATTTGACAAATTGGAGCATGGTGCTACATTTCAACTCATTAGGATTTTCTGTGAGTTTGAACAAATTTAGCATGAGTCCAACTATCCAAGAAGACAGATTTTGAAACTATGTATGTGTGTGTGTGATGTTTTATTCAAAAATATGTGTGTATACACTTCTAAACAGATACAGTTAGCCCACAGCCAAGGGACATCCCTATCTCTCTCGGCCATCCAAAAGCCTGCATCTGCCTGTGGACACATTATTTTATATTTGCGACATTCTAGCTTCAATAATGTCGCAAATCAACCATGTACAAAAACCTCTTCTCTGTCCCTAGCTCCCAACCCAACTGCCCCCACCTCCCCCTCTCTGTGTGTCTGTGGACACGCAGACCCTCCACTTGACCGCACAAGCTAACAAGTTTTACCCAAATGGAAAATCTTTGTTTTGAGAAAAAATGAGAATGAGCTACAGTAATTTATACTGAAGTAGAAATTGCTTTGTGTTGCTACCTTTTTCACGTTAGCTCGAGCTTTCAATATGAACTGGCTAGTGCACACACCATATATTACTTAACAACATACCTATCATGATTCATGGCGTCGACCATATGGAAATAAATACATGCTGTACCAATTTCACATGTGTGAATAAATACTCTCCCTTTATACAAAGTGCTACAACTTCACCATATAAGTAGACATCGCGTTACATTATTTCATTTTGTTTTAGCTTTCTGGCAGCACTTATTTTGGTATATCATGTATAGGGTCTATCATATAACAACAGGGAAGATATGTTAGGGAAGAGCCTCAGAGTTTGAGAAAATATTTAGGAACATGAGGCTTCAGGAACATGAGTAAAACCAGTATACCCAGTGCTGGATGAAGTTGACACAGAAGATGTAGCATGATCAGAAAGGAAGGCATATGCATACAAAAGGTTTTTCCGTTGATCCAGAAAATTAGTTTTTGGCTACCTTGCATATATGTTCAACAGAATTCTGAGACAAAAAACCTCATGTGTAAGTGTAACTGAACAATATAGCATGACATAGCCTACCATGCCCATTTTTTCCGTTTTCGCACGGTGGCTTCCACTACTTTCCAATAATGGAACAATAACACAGTTCAAAAACAGAAAGCAAATACTACAAAGAGAAATACCTTTGTTTCTAGATGCTCAGGTTCTGGTGCTGAAAACATTGAAGGGACTGGTGCAATCTTAGATGGAAAACTACTCTGCAAAACAAAGTAACAAACAGAGTATCATTTTGCACAGTCATGACCAACTGTAGCACATTCTCCTACCCCACATGCAAACTTAGTAGTAGTAGTACTTCAAATCACCAAAAAAATTCTTACAGTTAAGCCCTACCATAGCTATGAGAGCAGGGCACATTTTTGAAGATTTGACAAATTGGAGCATGGTGCTACATTTCAACTCATTAGGATTTTCTGTGAGTTTGAACAAATTTAGCATGAGTCCAACTATCCAAGAAGACAGATTTTAAAACTATGTGTGTGTGTGTGTATGATGTTTTATTCAAAAATATGTGTGTATACACTTCTAAACAGATACAGTTAGCCCACAGCCAAGGGACATCCCTATCTCTCTCGGCCATCCAAAAACCTGCATCTGCCTGGGGACACATTATTTTATATTTGCAACATTCTAGCTTCAATAATGTCGCAAATCAACCTTGTACAAAAACCTCTTCTCCGTCCCTAGCTCCCGACCCAACTGCCCCCACCTCCCCCTCTGTGTGTGTGTGTGGACACGCAGACCCTCCACTCGACCGCACAAGCTAACAAGTTTTACCCAAATGGAAAATCTTTGTTTTGAGAAAAAATGAGAATGAGCTACAGTAATTTATACTGAAGTAGGAATTGCTTTGTGTTGCTACCTTTTTCACGTTAGCTCGAGCTTTCAATTAAAACTGGCTAGTGCGCACACCATATATTACTTAACAACATACCTATCATGATTCATGGCATCAACCATATGGAAATAAATACATGCTTTACCAATTTCACGTGTGAATAAATACTCTCTCTTTATATAAAGCACTCCAACTTCAACATATAAGTAGACATCGCGTTACATCGTTTCATTTTGTTTTAGCTTTTTGGCAGCACTTATTTTGGTATATCATGTATAGGGTCTATCATGTAACAACAGGGAAGATATGTTAGATAAGATCCTGAGAGTTTGAGAAAATATTTAGGAACATGAGCAAAACCAGTATGCCCAGTGCTGGATGAAGTTGACACAGAAGTTGTGGCGTGATCAGAAAGGAAGGCATATGCATACAAAAGGTTTTTCCGTTGATCCAGAAAATTAGTGTTTGGCTACCTTGCATATATGTTCCAACAGAATTCTATTGCAAAAAACCTCATGTGTAAGTGTAACTGAACAATGCATAGCATGACATACCCTACCATGCCCATTTTTTTTTGTTTTTCACACGGTGGCTTCCACTGCTTTCCAATAATGGAACAATAACACAATTCAAAAAGAGAAAGCAAATACTGCAAAGAGAAATACCTTTGTATCTAGATGCTCAGGTTCTGGTGCCGAAAACATGGAAGGGACTGGTGCAATCTTAGACGGAAAACTACTCTGCAAAACAAACATAGTATCATTTTGCGCAGCAGAACCAACTGCAGCGCATTCTCCTACCCCACATGCAAACTTAGTAGTAGTAGTACTTGAAATCACCGAAATTTTTTTTAGTCAAGCCCTACCATAGCTATGAGAGCAGGGCACACTTTTGAAGATTTGACAAATTAGAGCACGGTGCTACATTTCAACTCATTAGGATTCTCCGTGAGTTTGAACAAATTTAGCATGAGTCCAATTATCCAAGAAGACAGATTTTGACCGCATTTCAACCGGTCTACTACCATCAGTCAACTACCACACACGAAAGCACCATGCTTTTTCCAATCTGAGTTATGATCTTAGAGCGCATAGATCCGTGCTGCGGAAACAAAGCACACACCTTGAGGGAAGGAGGCGGCGCTTCGGCTGGCGTCAGCGAGGAACTCTCCGCGAAGCGCTCCGCATGCGGCTCCTCACGAGGCCTCGAGGGTAGGGAACCACCCGCCAGTAAGGCGCGGCTGGGGGCCTCGGTGGTCGGCGCGGCTAGCAGCAGAATCGCGGCCGCCGCGAGCACGGCGACGGCGGCGCAGGCGACCACCGCGGGGCGCCGCTGGAGAATCTTGCGCGGAAGAAGAGGGCGCGGGGAGGATATGTGGTGCGGCATTTCGGAGGCGCCGGCCGCCGGAGACGCGGCGGAGGGGATGGGAGGCAGCGGCGGTGCAGAGAAGACGGCGATGTGTAGGTAGTCAACGAGACCTGGACAGCGTTGAGCGGTGAGCGCGGAATTGACGGGTTTGCCCTCCGTGACACATGGGTCATTTGTCAGTGATTTTTTTGGTATTATATCCTCCTATGACTAGGATTTGTAACTGTAGTTAGCTGAAAAATAGGAAAGATGTTCAGCTAATTAGGTGGAGATACAGATACTGTGTACTTATACGTTCTCGACGCACCGGAATACCTCGTATTTCTCTGCTCACAACATATGTCAAACTGTTTGACCTACTTTTGTTTTAAGAAGTAAAATTATATTTTAAAATCATTCCCTCCGTTTTAAAATAAGTGTCGCAATTTTTCAAAAATATTGCGTTTCAATCTAGAAAAAACTATAACACTTATTTTTAAATATATGTGTATGCGCCTAAACTTATACACTTTGGGTGGAACATCGCCTCAAGTTTTCTCGAACATCCGAAAGTATGCATCTAACGGTGAACACATTATTCTATATCCGCAACATTTTAGCTTCAATAATGTCATTATTGATTGACAATCTCTTCCAGTTTCTTTTTTCATTAGGCTGTATATACTTTTGAGAAGTTAATAAAAGGCCGAGGGGGCTCCCCTACAATAGAAGTTTCAAAAGGTATTCATTGCGTCAACCACATGAAAATAAATGAATACTCTACCAACTTTAACATGTGTAAATTACTTCTATCCTCATATATACTGCTCCAACTTAACTACATATAATAGGTGTCATGCTATATCATGTATAGGTACTATCATGCAATCCAGGAAGACTTCTTAGATAAGAAACAAAGAGTTGACAAAACATGTAGGAACAGGAGACTTCAGGAAAATGGATAAAATTATGAGTTATAGTCATGGTTGGAGACACACCCTAGGCAACCAGAGCCATGGCTCAGGGTCCGGCGATGGTAGGTAGGCCTATATGGGTCTTGAAGCAGTCCCTATAGTAGACTTGTAGCTCTACCGCATGCTGCTACACTGCTGCAAAGTGCTATGCTGCCTCCTCCCCTAGTAATGGTGCTGGATGAAGTTGATCTAGAAGCTTCATCTTGATCATAGAGGAAGGGAGATGCGCAAAATATTTTTTTTTCAGTCCTCGTCTGAAATCATGCATGTACATTTTGCTATCCATGTGTTAGTTTTTTTTATTGTGATTTTGGATCAACATAGGGCAATTATTTAACCAATCCCTAATGTTTCTATGAAACCATTGATTGGTTGCGGCGATCACAATGATGATGATGCTTTGGGCGATGTTCCTCTCTTTGGAGGAGATGTTGAAGTTCATCCCTCATCCACTCATTCCCCTACTCCCTAGTGAAAACCTTAAATCCCTCAGATTATCGCCATTTCCTCCTTGCAGGTGCCGCCTCAAGATTGTCGGGAGCAGCATGGTGGTTGGTGGGTAGCTGGTGAAGGCTTGCTTGTGGTGCCATTGTACTATGGTCGATCGATGGCCTTATGTTTGTTGTGTTCTTTAACCAAGAGTATTCTTGCTTGCCGATGGACCGACGCCCCTGAGCTGGGAAAGAGGGGATATGTTTTCCCTCTCCGACAGTAATGACTTAGTGGCGGTGCATGAGATCGCAACATGTGTGAGTCCTGGTTGTTCACATCGATCTTGTGGTCATGTCTTCATGTCTTGCGTTCTTTAGGTGCCTTCATCCTAAAGCATGCGCCTTGGTAGGTGCACTACAAGAGGACTGCCCATTACCCAACGTATAACTTGCAACGAACAAAATATATACATTGCAAATTTATTTGTAGATACACATACAAGAGTTGCAGGGCTGCATCCGTTCACAAAATATATACAACAACAACAAATAGTATGCATAGGGTTGAACCTTTAATAGCTAGTTCAATATTTGGATCAACAAAAAACCGATAAATACAATTGGCGCTAAACCAGTATAGATGTTCCCTCCTTCAATACACACTCCAAATTTTGGTGCGTGTCCTAGATGGAAATTTCAGCCCCACCACACGATCTACCTACAAAAGTTATCGTTCTATAGGCCCATCAATGAGGTACTCATTTTTATCTAATCCACACTACTATCATTTCCTTCTCTGAGCAGTTCTTCCTCCACATCGTCCCAATCTTGCACCCTCACTGTTTTGATGTCCTAGAACGCCTTGTGGATGGCGTGAAACTCCTTTACTATATAGTCTGCCAGGAGCTTGTACGGGTTAGATGGCAACAGGAACTACAACATGTCGGCAACCATGTTGTACCACGCCGATAGCCCGTCGCACGTCGAAGCCATCCACAACCTTGTTGTGCCTACAACCTTTTTGTGATAATGTCAACTCAAAGAGTTTATGGTACTGGGCACTCCAAATTATATCCGATAGCTCTTCGTCCAGACAGCCTTTTAATGGTACAACTGGTGATGCTCTTAATTTATAAAGTCGGGCTTAATGCCTTCACTTTTCTTTATTAGAAAAATGATGCATGTAGAGTCATCAGCTATGACACTAATTTTGCCTCTACGGGGACTTGAACACCTCGTCTCGTCTGTTGTCTCGTGGGTTGCTCTAGCGACTCATGTTGCGACTCCTCCCTCGCGGCCGAACCCCAACCTCCCCATCTCTTGGATCCCCCACCATTGCTGTCGGCGGCTTCCGGCTGGCCCGTGGCGGCGGTGAGGCCTTCTTTCACCTCCTTCCTCCTGCTCCATAACTCCCTCTGTCGTTCTCTCT
Organism: Lolium rigidum; assembly: GCF_022539505.1. Lineage (NCBI taxonomy): Eukaryota > Viridiplantae > Streptophyta > Magnoliopsida > Poales > Poaceae > Lolium > Lolium rigidum. The sequence goes on along the minus strand of NC_061513.1, from coordinate 269,929,546 downwards.
AGCTCCTAGGCGCCGCAGTGGATCCAAATATAATGGCCTCATGGGTTAGGTCGGCGGCGGTCTGAGTGGTGTCGGCACGCACGATGGAGGTCTGAAATGTGTTGGGGAGCATCTCATGACCGACGATGGGACATTATGATGGGATTCGTAGCATAGAAAACAAAAAAAATTCCTACCGCAAGAACGAATAACAAGCCAAGATCTAATCTATTAGATGGTAGCAACGAGATGTATGTGAGACTAACCCTCGAAGATTCCAAAGCCTACGAGATTAGATCTCGTGGTTAATGTAGTCGATCACTTGCCGCTTTCAAACGAGCGTAGAAGATCTTGACGGTGCCACAATCGGGCAGCACCTCCGCACTCGGTCACACGTACGGTGTTGATGAAGACATCCTTCTCCCCGTTCCAGCGCGCAGCGGATGTAGTAGACCCTCCTCGGAATCCCGCCAGCACGACGGCGTGGTGGAGAAATCCTGCAGGGCTTCACCATAGCCCTGCAAGAGGGAGGAGGAGGAAGGGGCGGCTAGGGTTTGGGGAGAGGGAGCTTGGGCTACGACGTGTGTACCTCTTGGGGCTCCCCTTACCCTCCTTTTATAGGTGGAAAAGGTCCTTGGGTCGTCCAAGACCTGCCCCCAAAGTTTGGGAGAGTTCCGGTAAGTTTCTGTCAGCCGAAACATACTAGAACTAGGACTCTTTTGCCAAATCTGAATCTGCCTTAGGGGAAACTCCTTAACCCTCAAGGAAAACATGGATACCCCTATTATGGAACTTTCCGGACTTCCTTAGACAGCCCGGGTCGCCCCGGACACTTCTGGAACCTTCCACAATATTTCGGACTATTCCGGTCCTTCCAAAACCTTCTAGAAGCTCCGATCAAAACACCGGACTTTTTCCGAACCCCGGAAAATGACTTCCCATATATGAATCTTATTCTCCGGACCATTCCGAACCTCCTCGTGATGTCCCGGATCCCATACGAGACTACGAACAACATTCGAGCTCCATCCCATATTCCATATCTACTTAAAACGACATCAAACCTTAAGTGTGTCACCCTACGGTTCGAGAACTATGCGGACATGATCGAGACTCTTCTCCGATCAATAACTAATAGCGGGACCTGGAGATCCATAATACCTCCCACATATTCAACTATGACTTCGTGATCGAAAAAACCATTTACATACGATACCGATTCCCTTTGTCACGCGATACTTTACTTGTCCGAGGTTCGATCATCGGTATCTCCATACCTAGCTAGTTCAACCTCGTTACCGACAAGTACTCTTTACTCGTACCGTGGTATGTCATCTCTTGTGACCTAGTCACATGCTTGCAAGCTAATCATACGACATTCCACCGAGAGGGCCCCAGAGTATATCTATCCGTCATCGGGATGGACAAATCCCACTCTTGATCCATATGCCTCAACTCACACTTTTCGAATACTTAATCCCATCTTTATAACCACCCATTTACGCAATAGCGTTTGATGTAATCAAAGCATCCTTCCGGTGTAAGTGATTTACATGATCTTATGGTCGAAGGACTAGGTAACTATGTATCGAAAGCTTATAGCAAGTTGAACTTAATGACTTTATCTCATGATATGCTTACTATGGGTGTGTCCATCACATCATTCACCTAATGATATGATTTTGTTATTAATAACATCCTATGTTCATGATTAGGAAACCATGATCATCTATTAATCAACAAGCTAGTTAAATGAGAGGCTTACTAGGGACTCTGGTTGTTTACACAACACACATGTATCAATGTTTCCGGTTAATACAATTATAGCATGGAGTGTAAATATTTATCATGAACACTAAGATATAACAATAACTATTTTATTATTGCCTCTCGGGAATATCTCCAACACATTACGCTCTACCCAACATCTTGTTCGTCAAAGTGTGTTCGCTACACCGGCTCAAGATCCGTCTCCGGATGGGGTTTCCTCGTCGAAGATCCATTGATTCTAGGTCCCTATAGGCAGATCTAGTTCTCCTATGGTTTGGGTTCTGGTTGCTGGTGAGAGGCAGCATGCTCATGGTGGTAGTGTTGCATAGTGTGCGACAACAGGGTAGCCAGTTGCGTACTTGTGACTCGTCTTCGCGATGGGTGAGGTTGGATTCTCACGCTTCCAAAGAGAAGCTCTCTAAGATTAAGGTTCCTCTAAAAATTAAGATTTTCATGTGGTTTCTAAGTAATAGAATATTGCTCACTAAGGATAATTTGGCGAAGAGAAAATGGATAGGATTTCAAAAATGTTGTTTTTGTAACAATAATAAAATTGTTGACCATCTGTTTCTTCATTATCCTTTTGCAAAAATTGTTTGGCGAATGATATTTTTTACATATAATATTCCACCTCCTTCCAATGTAACTAATATGTTTGGTAATTGGCTAAATGGAGTGAATAAGAAGGATAAAGCATATATTCGAATTGGTGTTTCGGCAATTTGTTGGTCCATTTGGACTAGTCGGAATGATATTATCTTTAATAAACAAAATGGAACAAAAAATTACAGGTTATTCTTCGTGCGGCGCATTGGCTACAACTATGGGCATACTTGCTCCCGGCGGACCAGCGGGATACCATGGTTACTGGATGAAACCGGCTCCTGGAGGTCACTCAGGACTGCTATTTTCAGGCTACTGGATGGCGGCACATTAGCAGAATTCTAGATGGATAGTTTTTGTCTACCATCCATCTACATATGTTTCGTTTCTTTTTTTAGTTTTCTTCGTCTACCGGACTATCTTTATGTAATAAGTACTTGACGTTGACGTTTTATTTAATAAATGGATATGTGCATCGATTGATGCAAAGGCCATGACTATGCTCCCATATCTAAAAAAAAGAAGCTCTCATCTTTGGCGCGTAGTGGGAGCTAGTGCATGTGAACCTTTGGGGACGTCGGAGCGGCGGCTCTAGAACAGTGGGAGAGCGACTTCTTGATGGCTTATGCCGCGTCGCGGGTGCAGGTTGACCTCCTCGGTCGTGTGGAGAGCGAGGGGTCTGTGGGGGAGACGATCGTGGTGCAGGGGCGGCCCTTAGGGCTGCCACTGCCTAGTTCTTGGGCTGGCTTCCTTCTACAAGTTTTGAAGGTGGTAGGGGTGCATGGTCTCCGAGTGATAAACCTGCCCGACTTTGTAGGTGCCAGCGACGACAACACTCTAGTGCATCGTTCCCTTTCTTGGAGGCGTTGCCTTGGCGGCCTTCACACCCCCACCATACATTCCGGGTGAAAACTTGATTTGTTTGTTTGTCACGCTGAACATCGGCGGAGCTTGGCGTCTTCTCGTTAGTTTTTGGTCCTTTTAGCAAGTTGTCTCCGGTTTGGTTCGAAGGCGGTGGCATAGAGGTGCTCAGCATGGTTTGGCTTATGGTGGCGGTCATGCTTGGAGTCTCTTCGTCCTTGGTAGTTTTTGGTTTTCAGGGAATTTTCTATGCTCTAGGGTGAGCGTTTCTATCTCTCGATGGCTCGGCGCCCTCCGCCTGATAGTTAGCTTTACCTGTATTACATGCTGAATATCAAAATGATTAAAAGAAAAGGGTAGCTCTCCAATCTCTACTAAAGCTGGACGTAATCCATTAAATTTAAGTGTCCGTATGTTTCTATACTGTGGGTGTGTACGTGCTCTCAGGAATTAATTCAACGTAGAACAGTGCTGGACTGCTGGTAGCTGCTTAGTGTTGGTAGCTGCTCTCTTTGACTCTCAGAAGAAGTACTAGTACACCCTGATGATCACCTGAGGCCTAGTGCCATGGGTTCACGCCGATCGGTGGATGACGCTCACCGACGCCTTCTGGAGCCACACGAGCGAGGCTCTCCTGGTAGACATGGATCGTCGCTTCGAGATCGCCATGGAACGACTCATGGCTGGTGCTCACCACCTCGCCGCTTCTCAGGCTGTACACGCCGCAGCGTTTCTTATCTGACGCCAGGATTACAGCGTCGCCGTCGTCGCTCACGTGGGCGAGCGTTGTGAAGAGAGGAGAGCCACCTTTGGGTTCCAAGAAGCTAACGTCGATGCTGTACCGAAAAGCCCACGGCTCCTCCTCGTAGCTCTCGAGCACACCCACACCTTGAGCAGCCCCTCAGACTCCACGAACACCGACGCTCGCGCCCAGCGTGCCGTCCAGCGCCACGAGCCTGCCGTGCATGCGCGCGGTCCATGCGAGCGTCGCCGTCCAGCGGGCCGCGCATCGGGCGGAACTCCTCCGAGATCGTGTCGAACACCACCGCCCCTTTGCTGTACAACCATGACATCCAGTGCAGGCAGCCGCGGTGGATCACCGTCCGGTGGTCCAACCTCGAGTTGATGCAGTCTGCGGACATCCATACGTCGGTGGGCTCGAGCTTCCTGGCGCTCTGCTGGCCCGGCGCCGCCACGAGGTACTCGTAACGATAACGATACCGGCCTGTGGACGGCGGCGACCTGCCGCAGTTGTATCCGAGGACGCGGTACTCCGCCGTGGGCGCGTGCCGGTAGAAGCCCACGAAGCATACGAAGTCCTCGGAGTCGAGGTCGGCGGGAAGGCTGGCCATCTCCCGCGTCGCCGGATTGCACACGAAGTAGCGGTAGTAATTCCTTCCGGCGGCATCGCGCTCGCCAACCGGAAAGCGGCTCCACCGCAAGAGGAGCAAGCCGTCGCAGCACTCATAAAGGAACGTCTGCTGACAAGTGGTGCCGCAGTAGAGGGGCGCCGCCGTAGATTGGTCGGCGTAGGGGAACGGGAGCGCGGAGATGGCGTCGCCATTGTCGATGATGGGGTCGCTGAGTAGGATGGCGTGGGGTGCACGTCGGTGGTGTTCGAGGACGAAGGCGGGGTCGGAGAGGAGAAGACGCCACGGCGTACAGACGGCGCGAAACCGGAGGACTGACTTGGCCGGCAGGAGCAGGAAGATCTCCACGAGGATGTCATCTGGCAGCGGCGGCGCCGGCGGCGTGGTCGCGGTTACGTCCGCGGCTGCCATTGCCCGGCTGCTTGTGTTGTGGATGTTCTCCTTCATGGTACGCGTGTTATTGGGCGAGGGTTTCGTTCTTTTCGATCGGCGTCTGCGGATGCTGCCGCGCCGCCAGGGTCCTGCGTCTCTGAAAGCAGAGGAGCCGACCTTGGTTTGTGTTTTGTCGGCCGTGTGTGTCTTGATGGTTTTCGAATCTTTCCGCTTCGCAATCTCTTTCCTTTTTTCTAGTCCTATCAGATCTCCATTAATTCTCGATCGTTAATAATTGGAGTTTGGTCGGCCTCGTGCACCTGTTGGGCGGACCGGTACATCTAAAGCCTGGCATTATTGTGCAAGGAGGCATAACAAAAAAAAAAAAATTGATAATGCAATCATATGCATCCATACATTAGCCCAAAATTATTAAATTTGAACACAACTTTTTGTGGCGAAATATAGTATAAGGGCATCTCCAGCAGCCGACGCATTTCGGAAGTCCGAAATGTCCGTTTGCGTCGGTCCGCTGACATCATGCGGCACAGGGCGACGGTTTGCGTCGGGTACCTCCAGCGGTGCGGACGTATTTTTTTAGCGGGCACAACATCAAGCTCGTTAATGACGTTTTACGTCCCGTCGAGGACTGCCGCCGGCGATTAACTGTTCCCGCGCGTGCCCAATACATTGGCAAGTTTCGCCGGCATTTCACGCGCGCGGGAAACGACCTGCGCGCCAACGTCGTTTCCCGCCCCGCCGTGGCTATATATGGTGGACGCCGGCGGGGGTGACGGGCACACCTCAAGCTAAACCCTACCATCCATCCATGGCCGACCAGAACCTTAGTTGGGAGCACGTTGTTCAGATGTGCCGCCACCTCCACCCGGAGGAGGAGGAGGAGATAATCGCCGCCTGCGTTGAGGCCCAGCAGCTGGACCTGGAGGCGGCGGTGGCGGAGGCGGAGGTTGCAGAGGCGGAGGCGGCAGAGCGCGCCGAATGGCGCCTCGCGGCGACCAGGGCGGAGATCGCCAACGCCATGGCCGAGCTCGCCGACGCCAGGGCGGAGCTCGCGGAGGCGCGTGCGGCGATGGCGGCCCCTCCTGCGGCCCCACCAGCGGACACCGTCATCCACGACATCGCGGACGATGACACCCCCATGCCCGGCCGCTTCGAGTGCGCCGGCGACCAGTTCGTTCTGATCGCGTCCTTCGAGACCCTCGCTGGGGACGCCCAGCGCCGCCAGGCTTGGTTGGCGGAGGAGGAAGCCAACAACTATGCGATCGCCATGGCTGGGGGGTTACTGTGCTCCGACCTGGACTCGCTCCAGCAAAGGGGCCCTTCTCCCGCGCGGGTCGAGCAGGAGAACCGGGAGCTGGCGGTTGCCATCGCCGCCAGGGACGAAGCGGTGGCGGAGGCGGCTAGGGACAGGTCCCGCTTCGCCGCCCAGGTGGCGGGGTTGCAGGCGGCAGCCCAGGTGAAGGAGGAGGAGGCGGCGGCGGAGGAGGAGGCCAACTCTATGGCCAGGGCAGTCCTGTGGGACTCCTCTCTGGTCGAGGCCCTCGAACGCCGTAGTCGGGAGGAGGTGGCCAATCTGCGGCGTGCCCGGCGTGCAGAGTGCGTGAATTAAGCGCTCGCGCTTCGACGACGGCGCCGGCCCCTCCGGCGGCCAGTAGTAGGCCGCGCGATTGCGAGTAACCGAGGCCAGTGTATGCCGCGCGACGGCGAGTAGGTACGGCCATTGTAGTTTTAGGTTAACTCGACTAACCATCTCTGTAAAGATGGTCATTTTGGCCAATCAATAGTAATGAAAAAATCTTTTTCTTACCTAGTCACTGCCGACCGGACACGGATGCACCCAAAGCGGACACTTTGCGCGACCGCGGAGCGTCCGTGGAGACGCAAACCTGGCGCATATTTGGGCCAGGTTTGCATCTCCGTGGATGGCCCGGCCACTTTACGTTGCCCCGGTGGAGTAGGACCCAGACACATTTCTGGTCACGGCGGACGAAAAAGGTCGCTTAGCCGCTGGAGATGCCCTAAACGCTCAGAAATAGTATCCCGAGAATGATTCCCTCCGAGGAATCGACGGAAGTGTAGCCTCCCAATATTTTTTTTTTGTGACAACAAAATGTTAAATCTGGAATTTAATAACTACTGGCCACCGATTTTCTTGATTTCGACAGCCATGCATTGTAGTGGACGTTTCTTAAAATGCATCTTAGGATGACGACAATGCATTTTAGCGATAGCCGATCGATGGACTTTATTAACATGTTAGCGGAAGAAACTTATTTTGCAATATTAAACGTCGCTAACAACAGCAGAATGATAAATACCGATCAACCAAGCTTGATACGAGAGAAACAATCTTACTTCACTGAATTTGGTAAAAACAAATGCCGCTAACATATCACGAGACATCGAGCGGACATTGACAGGCTCACACGGGTGCAAGAGAGATCGATGGAGAGTGTGTAGTACTGCCTCTATTTCAATAGATTTTTTTTTCGAAATGGGGAATAAAACCCCGGCTTCTGCATCATGATGATGCACACGGCCTTTTATTAAACGTATGATAGCACAAAATTAATACACCTCCGTCATCGCCAAGAATTGATACAAGAATCAACCAGCGAAAGAGAACTAAAGAAAACGGAGTACACATCACTGTATCCTCCTATTGTGCCGCCGACCGGTCGGCACAAGATATCCTGAGCGACCATCTGGAGCCGTGTGCATCCAATAGCCATAGCATCCCGCTGCCCCTCCGGTGACAGAAGAGCCCACAACTGGACCCAATGTGACACCATATGGAATACCTGCAAAAAGTTAAAAGAATGTTTTTTGTTAAAAATAATATCATTTCTTGTCCTCCAGATAGACCAACATAAGGCAGAAACCCCAATACGGATGAAGGCCTTTGATTGTCTATCAACTCCATTTAGCCAATTACCAAACATATTGGTAACATTGGTTGGAGGCGGAAGAACAAAAGTAAAATTAATCGTACGCCAAAGAATTTTAGCTAAAGGACAAGTGATGAACAGATGCTCAATAGTCTCCTGCTCACCACAAAAAACACATTTTGTACAACCATTCCATCTTCTTTTGGCTAAATTGTCTTTAGTAAGTAAAACCTTATTACTTAAGAACCACATAAATATTTTTATCTTTAAATGAACTTTAACTTTCCAAAGGTACTTCCGCAAAAAAGGGGTATGGTCATTCATAAGATCCTCATACATAGATTTCACTGTAAACACATCCTTTGTTGTCAATTTCCAAACAAACTGATCCTTTTCATCGATAAAGTAATCCTCATAAGTTTCCGGCATAACTCGCAACCATGAAGTCCATTTGTTACCCACCAAAAGCCTTCTGAAACCGATATTCGAGGCGTTTGAGCTAACACGTGAGCTACAGTCACATTCTTATGATGTACAATATTATACAAGGAAGGATATTGTTGAGCTAATGGTGTTCTACCCAACCAGGAGTCTTCCCAGAATCGGATATTTGTACCATTACCCACCTTGAAAAAACCTCTGGTAAAAAAATCGTCCTTAACCCTCATCAATCCCTTCCAAAAGGGAGAATCTGTGGGTTTAGCTTGTACCTCGGATAAGGTCTTTTGTCTTAGATATTTATTCTGTAGCAACTCCTGCCACACCCCATCCTCATTTAGAAGCTTATAAAGCCACTTACTCAATAAACATCTATTTTTCAATTCAAGGACCTCAATACCTAGACCTCCTTGATCCTTGGGTCTGCAGACGATATTCCACTTAGTAAGTCTATATTTCCTTTTATTTTCCTCAGATTGCCAGAAAAACCGGGATCTATAAAAGTCCAATCTTTTCCTTACCCCAACAGGTATTTCTAGAAAAGAAAGCATGAACATCGGTAAGCTCGTTAAAACCGAATTGATAAGGACAAGTCTGTCTCCGTAGGACAGTAGTTTGCCTTTCCAGCATCCCAATTTGCTTTCAAATCGGGTCTCTACTGGATACCAATCAGAAATTCTAAGCTTTCTAAAATGAATAGGGATACCTAAGTATTTAAAGGGTAACGAACCAGCATCACATCCAAAGATCTGTTTATACTGGTTCACTTCATCATTTGCCTTCCCAAAGCAAAAAATCTCACTCTTATGAAAATTAATTTTAAGCCCAGAGAGTTCTTCGAAAAGGCATAGAATTAACTTCATATTCACTGTTTTCTGGAGATCATGTTCCAAGAAAAGGATAGTATCATCAGCATATTGTAAAATAGAGATCCCCCCTTCAACCAGATGAGGAATAAGCCCCCCCAACCTGATCATCATTTTTTGCTCTCTCAATGATGATAGCTAGCATATCCACTACAATATTAAAAAGAATAGGAGACAAAGGATCACCCTGTCTCAAACCTTTTTTTGTCTGGAAATAATGACCAATGTCATCATTTACCTTTACACCTACACTACCCCCTTGGACATATTGGCTGATCATCCTACACCATTCAGGGGCAAACCCCTTCATCCTCAAAGTTTGTTGTAGGAATGACCATTTGACTTTATCATATGCCTTTTCGAAGTCAATTTTAAATAAAACCCCATCTAATTTCTTATTATGTAACTCATGAATAGTTTCGTGAAGAATGACCACCCCTTCAAGAATATTCCTTCCCGGCATAAAAGCGGATTGTGTTGGTCTTATAACTCTTGGGGCAATCCCCGTTATACGATTTGTACCAGCCTTAGTAAAAAATTTAAAGCACACATTCAGAAGACAAATAGGTCTATATTGTTGTATTTGCACCGCGTCCTCTTTTTTGGGTAATAATGTAATGACGCCAAAATTCAATTTGTATAGAGGCAAATCCCCAATACTGAATTGATTGAACAGCGCCATTAAATCATCTTTTATTACCACCCAAATTTTTTGATAAAACTCAGCCGGAAAACCATCAGGCCCCGGCGCTTTATTACGTTCCATCTGAAAAAGTGCGTCATGAACTTCTTCCTCAGAAAAAGAAGCTGTCAGAATCGCATTCTCAACAGTCGATATCTGGGGAATGTCCTGCACCTCCTCCTCTACCAAAGAAATATTATTTGACACCGGTGCCCCGAATAATTTTTTATAGAACTCAGTAATGTAGACCTTCAAATTATCCTCCCCAATAATGGTTCCTTCTTGTTGTTCTAATTGGAAAATTTTCTTTCTTCTGTGTTTCCCATTTGCAATCAAATGGAAATATCTCGTATTACTCCCCCCTTCCTGGATATGCTTAACTTTAGCTCTCTGCGCCCATTTAGACTCTTCCTCTCTCCGTAATATATTCAGCTTATCATTTGCATCTTTTAGCGTTTCTCTTTCTGCCACCGATAAGATATTCGATTCAGCTTTCAAATCTAAACCGTCAATAATACCAATTAATCTTTCTTTTTCTTTTTTATAATGCCCACTTTGGTTCTTTGCCCATCCTTTAAGAAAACGTCTAATGTGTCTCAATTTATTCAACCACACATCCATTGGATTTGAACCCACTAAAACAGACTTCCACTCCTTTTCAATCATGTCAAAAAAACCTTCTTGTCGCAACCAATGCAATTCGAAGGAGAAATTTGGCTTATTACCCAGATGTGCTTTCACTCCTGAGTCAATAAGAATCGGAGTATGATCAGAGTCTGCTCTTGTCAAAGCACGCACAGTGACAAGGGGGAATTTTTGTTCCCAAGAAATAGAGGCTAGCACCCTATCCAGTTTCTCATAAGTTGGTACATCCCTACGACTTGCCCACGTAAACTGTCTTCCCAATAGAGCAATTTCGCGCAAGTTCAAATGTTCAATAATAGCATTGAAAACAAAAGGCCAATGAGCTTTAAAATTATCATTATTTTTTTCCTCACGTTTTCGAATAATATTGAAATCACCACCTACCAACATAGGTAATGTTTCAGTCTCACAGATTCTAACCAATTCTGCTAAAAAATCAGCTTTATGTGCGTCTTGGGCAGCCCCATAGACTGGCACAAGGATCCATTAAAAACCATCCCTTTTACATTTCACATGCAGCTTGACACAAAAATCTCCAATACTCACTTTGAGCACTTCGAGAGTGTCAGAGTTAATGCCAACCAAAATGCCACCAGACCGACCATGCGGTGGTAAACAAAACCAGGAATAGTTATACCCCGCCGCCAACTGGTTTAAAAAAGGAATAGAGAAATTAGACCTTCCAGTCTCCAATAAAGCTACAAAGTCTAATTTATGTTCTCTAATTGCCTCTTTAACGAACAAATGCTTAGCAGTATCCCCAAACCCCCCAGGATTCCAATTCATTCCTTTTAGATTCTGCATCATGAAAATTGTTTTTTAATTCTTCTCCTCGTACTTTTGCGGAGATTATTAGTATCATACGTTTTCCTCACCCTAGTTTTTTTTCCTTAATTACCTTATACAAATGTTCCGACTGATCATCTAAATCCAGTGGGATGCAATCATCCTCAACCAGATCCTCACATAGGGTAGAAACCTTAGACATCACAAGTGTCGAAGGATCCTCCTCCTTATTTACATACTCCTCAACATTTTTGTGCTGAATGGTTAAAATTCGTTCCTCTTCCATCAGTTTAATTCCCTTAATAGTTTTCACTACCTCTCATTCAGATTTACCTAAAGAAATACCCAACCTTTCTGCCTTCCACATAATCTCATTATCAGGTATATTGACAATAGAAAATTTAGGAGACAAAGAAATACCTGTACTCGAAGACCCATCTCTCGACTGTGCAATTCTCATAGCCTTTTCCATTTGAAGCATATCCCCACCAGGCTGGCCACCCAGTCTAGCACTAGTCCTCACATCAAGCGAAGGCTGAGGAATTCCTCCAAATGCAATAACCTCGTCCAAAGTTGGGCGAACTGACACATTATCAGCCGAATTTTCAATTAAGGATAAACTCACATTAGATGTCAATTTCTCAGAAGAGTTCTCTACAGAATCTAAAGACATACCAGTGGACACTGTAGCTGAGGCCACCCCCACCGATCCTTTCTTGGCCAAGCTTGAAACATCACCCGTCTCCTTAACCAGGACCTCGTCAGCAAGACCTCTCTTGGACTGTCCTAGCGATCCACATAAACTCGCTTCTGCATGAACACCTTCACCATCAGCAAGTACAGGATCACAAGACAAAACAGAATCATACCGCTGCCAAAAGCCAAAATTTGAATCATCTAATTTTTTTTCAACATACTCACCAGTAGACACACCACGATCCACAGCATTGTGGTGCACATCCGATCCGAGACCACCAGGACTAAAGCCAATCATTGGCCCCAGACCAGCCTCGTGTGTCGAGCTGTGCCCCGACCAGCTGTCAACACCCGGATTTTTTTAAGTCCAGATGCCTATTATGCCGTACATCGCAATCCCAGGAATATTGTTGTTGCGAGACATAATAGTTGAATATCATAGAGTCATTATTTATTACAGCACATAATCGTCTTACAAAGGTAGATCACATGATCCAATATTACAATAATAGTTGATCTACCGATCAACGAACATCACAAATAGCGGAAGCGAAGTAGTAGTGGCTATCTAATCCACGGGCCAACGCTTGACGTCGGGAGCGGTCCTAGTTGTCGTAGACGTCCTGCTGTCCATCTTCCTCGTACTGCTTGTTCACCTTCATAGTCCGGCCATTTGAATAGCCGGGGACAAAGCCATGAGTACTTTTAAAGTACTCGCAAACTAATACTAGTGTAAGCACCATCAATTATAGTAAGGGGATACTAAGCTCTAGGTTTATTTGCATAAAGCCAAGTTTATTTCATAAACATTTTAGAAAAGACTCTTCATTTGCTAAACTAACTCAAGTGGGAACATTAGTGTCATTCCCACAACTCTGTTGTGATTCAATTCAAAGTCACCATTCACCTTTCAAAATTCAAGTCCCAAGTCATATGTCACATTTTTGAAAATGGTCTGATGACGGAACAGTATGGCCTTTCCAACCGTCCATAACCGTGGACACGGCTATTCGAATAGTTCTACACTCTGCGAGGTCGTACACTTGTGCCACAATATTTGCAATAATCCGTCGGGGTTAAGCGGCCCTGATTTACCATACTCCGTATGCGGACTACCAACCATAACCTTTCACTTACATACTCTAGTATAGGCACCTCTCCCCATGAGCTTGGCCTCCCGGTGAAAACCGCTAGATCAACCCGGGAACCGCACGGGGCTTGGGCCGGACATTCACCTCATTCCACGTCATATCGCATCGTTTTGTTTGTTGTGGAGGCAGCCTTCGGCCTAACCCCGATGACGCTTGTTTAGAGGGAACCCATACTAAAGCACATAAATTTCTAGTTAAGCCCTTACCCATATTGGGTATTGTGGGGGTACTTTCAAAATTGGAATGGTATCGCATCCGAACCCAACCATCAGTTTTCGTAAAATTCACCAAGTCATTCACAAGTCATATTCACCTTCAAAATCTTTCAATAGAATGAATCATCATTCCAAGGTTTTCAAAGTCATTTCATTTCACATGATCCCATCTAGAGTAGTCAATTTTATTTGTTTAGCACTAGCAACTAGTCATGAGGGGTGCTAAGCAACTTGTATTGCTCTAGGCTAAGTTTGATACTCTTGTTCTAATCTATATCTAAACCAAGTGAAATCATGAATCAAAAAGTAAGCTTTGATAAACCAAAGTCAAAAACTTGTAAGGTAAAAACTTGGGATAGGATCATTAAGCATAAATAAAAGGGGGATGAGGCCTTGCTCTTGTAGAGCTTTGCCTTAGGGTATCTTGCAAGAATATTAGCTTGCCTTGAGTGGTGATGTGATCAAAGTTTTCTTCTTCTTCCTCTTGGTAGAATACCTCCTCCTCTTGATAGTCTCCGGTACTAGCGTCTATACACGAATACGAGGATACAATCACCAAACAACACTTAAGTAATCCTAATTAGCCTTAATGGCTCACACAATGATCTAGCATTACTACTTAACATTTATCACAAGATTATACTAGGGTTTCCTTATTTAGTAATAGGAAAATAATTTCCTCTCATTGAAAATGGAGTTAGGTTTTCTCTTTAGTTTGTGAGAAAATAATTTCCTCTCATTGAATCTTCTTAAGATTTAATTTCTCTTATGAATAAAATATGACCTAGGTTGACTAAAGTCAACCTCTTCATACTTATCATTTGGGAAAATGATTTAAATGAGGTTCCATACCTCATGTAATTTAATACTAACATGGTAGTGATTTGATGCCACCAAATAATTCAATATGAGGTTATATAGACTATGATTACTACCTCATGTTGAATTACTTTAGAACAAGATTTAAATGAGAGGAATATCTCTCATATGAGTTAACACATAATTGTAACTAATTTTAAAGGACTATTATTGAGGTGATTTAATATTCTTAAAATAACCAGGGATGATCCCATGTTGACCAAGGTCAACACTTCACACTTATTATTTGAGAAAAGTGATTTAAATGAGATTCATCATCTCATGTGATTTAAATAACTAGTGCAATTTAAATACTATGTTGATTTAAATTCTACAAGTGAGCAAGTATGAGACTAAGTATTTAAAGGTCAACACATTACTTCATAATACTGGTGAGAATGATTTAAATGAGGTGCTACACCTCATAGATTTAAAATCCTAAAATTTGCTATAGTTTAAATGGACTAGTATGGACTACATAGCCAATATTTTGATCTAGTCCATGATCATACAAACAACCTGTCTATATTATTGCATAATCAATTAGAGGACATCAATTGTGATTTATTAGAGTTGGAATCAACTCAAAATCATTTATAGATAATTTCTAATATTTATTTGAAGTCGAAAAGTCCCTGCCTTGTTATTTTTATCATTTAAATTTAGTTTCGAATTTGGACATGAGGCCAGTGCCATTATTTAGATAATTTCATGAGCTTTCCAAATATATAAAATTTGCTAAATTTGGTTCAGTAGATTTTAAACTATTTAATTTTGAAGTTGGCAGCAGTATTGAATTTTAACTAAATAGATTAAATGGTTTTTGAATCAATGGGCCACGCGGGAAAATAAACGGGCTAACCAATTTAAACGAAACTGGGCCGGCCCAACTAACGTTCACCACGCAGCGGGCCAGCTGACATGTGAGGGGCCACTGTCGGTGGCCGTTAAAACAGCGAAACGGTACGAGCGATAGGATCCGTTAGATCGGAACCTGATCGAACGGCCGAGAGGCTTCGTCGTCTCCGACGAGATGCCGGCGTGCTGGCGGCGTACCTAGGGGGTCGGAGGGAGCTGTAGGCCGCCGGCGGTCGATGGCGAGGGTCGAGGCGACGTTGGCAAGGTGGTAGAGGCTCTCGGTACGGTGGCGGAGCTTGGGGAGGCGGGGATCGATGGCGAGGATCTGCGGGCTCCGGCGGCTCCGAGCTTCGAATTGGGGCGACTCCGGCGAGTTCTAGTGAAATTGATTGGTGGGGAATGATCGGTGAGAAGAGAGGAGTGGATGGGATGCGGGGAGAAGGCGCCGATCATCTCCTTTTATAGGGTCGCATGGTGGCCGTGGTGTGCTTGTGAAGGGTCGATCATGGCGCGGCGTCTACGGCGTGCGAAGAGGCGAGGCTAGGATGCGCGTCGTGTAGGCGACGGCTAGACGATGCTAGCGCGCTTGATGGCGAGCCAAATGATGGCCTGTGGCGTCCCGGCGACAGGTGGTGTACGCGCAGTACCGGCGCGGCAGAGTCGGCGATCATGGCGACGGCTAGATGGTTCCCGCGAGCCTAGTTGGTTGTCTAGCATGGTTCGGGTGCGGTGTAGGGCGCGGGTGCACGAGAAGAGAGGGAGGGATGGACGAGCGCGTCCGGGCACGGTGGCGTCCGGCGCGTCCGGGTGCTGCCGGTGCACGCTCCGGCGTGGCCGGTCGTGGTGATCACGCGTGTCCGGGCGTTGTCGTGTTCTCTTTAACCTGGGACGATGTCTAGTGTGCTCGGCGAGAGAGGGGAGCTAGTTTGGCAAGGTTACGTAGAGAGGAGAGGGCCGGGGTAGGGTTGAGCATGAGCATGTCCATCATGGCCGGCATGGTGGAGTTTTTGCTCATTGGCTTCACCTTTGCGGGGCTGCGGGGCATAGGATGATGCGAGAGAGGGTACCGGTAGCACAATGATCAGGGATAGAAAGTGATTTAGGCAAAAGTCCGGAGGTTAATAGCATGTATTGAAAATCGGAACAATGCCCGCCATGTGTTTGTGAAAATGGCCGCATGAAATTTTATTTGGATTTTTGTAATTCTTTTTGGTGGAGCTCACTTATATAAATAAAATGATTGAATGGTGGTGGTGGTGGTGGATTTGGTTAAGGTTTGTGAGATTTCAAATTTGGTAGGATCTTCACATAGATTCAAAGTCTCCACTTGTCCCTGTCTTTCGGTCAACCTAGTCAACATTAGCAGAGATGGTCAACATGAAAGTTGTTGACCTTGACATGGTCTTGGATGACATGGTCATGGTTGACAAAGTTTAGTTTAGTATTTGAGAAATACAGGGGGTAAAGTGGGGAAGATTTTATAAATGGGTCATATGACCATTATCACATGTATGTTGAGTTTGAGATTTTCTTTGATTCAATTTTGGGTTTCTTTGATGCAAATGTGTTTATTTATCATATATGAACATTCTACAAGCAAGAGATCAAGCAATGGTGGCCTTGGTTGAGGTTTTGCAATTTGGCATAATATGTATGTGAGTGAAATTTGGAAATCTTCTCCCTATTTGATTTCCCTTTATTTGATTCTTGATCCAATGATGCAATTGTGTTAGTTTATCATATTGAAGTATTTTAGAAGCAAGGAAGCAAGCAATTATGGCCTTGGTGAAGGATTTGCATTTTGGCATATGGTGTATGTGAGTAAAAATGGAAATTCTTCACCATTTGAATTCTCTCTATTGGATTTGACTTTGGTTGACTCTAATGTGGTTCTTATGAGTGTAGAAACATTTTAAGAGCATTGAAACTAAATCAAAGGGTCTTGTTCAAAGATTTGCAATTTTGGCCTTAATACATAAGAGATGAGGTGTCAAATTTTACTAAACTTGTAAGTGGTTGATCTTGCTTCACTTGGGCATGGGCTAGGGTCCATTTAGTGTTATATGAGGTTTAGAGATGGTTTCATACCATTTGGTCAAGGTTTATAGACCTAGGTCAATGTTTGGTGAAATGCCTATGTGTCACATATGCTTTTATGCATATGTGGTATTTTATTTTTAATTTGACTTGGTTTGACCCAATTGGTTTTGTTGAATGTTGAAATGATATATGGAGGTGATCCAACCATTCACAACAAGTCCTAGGGTCAATTTTCTTAAATTCACAAATTTGCTATTTTACTCTCATATGCCTCTATGGCATTTTTAGTTTCTTTTTAATTTCTTTGGAAAACACTTGGATTTGATTTGATAAGCCTTTGGTAAGGTGTATGAAGGTTTTCCAAACCTCTATGCAAAGTGGAAAGGTTTAGGGTAAAGATTTATAATTATAGTCATAGGCACATATGCCTTTTTCTTATTTAATTTCTTTTTATTTCATTTTAACTAGGATGATGAAAAGAGGGGTGAGGTTTAGGGTTTAAGTTTATTTCAAACTACTATAACAATCAATCATCGCAATAGCACAAGAATTAAACAAGATCACTATGTATCATACTTCATTTAATAAAAGTTTTTGTTGGTTCCAAAATTTGGAACTAGTGAAATTCATTTGTTTTATTTTGAAATTCTTGGGATGTTACAAACCCTTCCCCCTTAAACAAATCTCGTCCCGAGATTTTAAGAAAAGTTAGGTTCCTAAGAGAGATTGAGCATTTTGATTAACAGGAAGACATACTTGTCATGGTCTGGGGTGCTTCCTGGACTTCAGTGGCAGTCATGTGGTAGAGGCGGCCGTTGTTGTTGTTCTGGTTCCTTCTACCGGCGAAGCGACGCTGTTGCTGGGCAGGTGCAGCGGTGTTGGCGGCAATCTTGGCAAGCTTCTTGGGGCACTCATTGGAGTAGTGGCCCACAACTCCACATTCATAGCAGTTGATCGTGGACTTGTCCTTGGGGTTGACGGGAGCAGTATTGCTTCCAGTTATTGGGGCAGTGTTGACGTTGGTGTTGTTCCCATTGTTGTTTCTGTTGTTGGGGTTGTTGTTGTTGTGGTGGCTATTGTTGTTGTTGTTGTTGTTGTTGCCTCCGGGCTTCGGGGGTCCTCCGTTGTTGTTGGCGTAGTTGGGGCGATAAGTACGAGCGGGTGGCCTGTTGTTTCGGGGGTGAATCCTCCGGAGGAGTTATTGCGGTACTTCGGGTATGGTGGGGTCCACTCTGGTTCATCATTCTGCGCTTGCGGTTCTCATTGGCCTCGATGCGGCTTTCCTTCCATCTCGTATGGCTGAGTCCACCGGGGCTTCGAGGTCGGCGAACGGAATGTTCACTAACACGGTTGCATCTCGTCATGCGGTCCGTTCGAAATCTTTCCTTCCTCTTCTCGTTGGTGTCGGTCTCATCCGGGGCGTACCTTGACAGAGTTAGAAACCTGTCGCGGTATTCCACCACGGACATCCTTCCTTGCTTGAGTTCACGGAACTCGTCTCTCATCTTCTTGATCAGTCCTTGGGGCACATGGTACTTGCTAAACTTCAGCTTGAAGTCTTCCCGAGTCATCATTTGTCCCGCATTCATTGCACGGGCACTTGTCCACCGAGGCTCGCGGCAGGTCCGACAGGTAGTGGGTGGCGAACGAGTACTTCTCGCGGCTTCAACTCCCGCAACTTCGAGGTTGTTCTCCATAGTCCGGAGCCGGTCATCAGCATCAAGGGGCTCTTCGGTCTTGTTGAATACCGGCGGGTTGGTGTGCTGAAAGTTCTTCGGCTTCGATCCGGGGTGATCGTGGTTTCCATGGCCTTGATTGTTCCGAGCTATACTGTTGCGGTGCGGCAATGTTTGCTTGGCGTTCAGCTCTCTCGGCTTCTCGGTCCGCCATCATCGTCTGCAGCGAGTTGCATCATGACATCTTGGGTGGTGTTGCGGGTTGGTGGGGCCATCCGAACATTGAGGTAGATGATAAGATAAGAGGGAAATTTCTAGGGTTTGTTTTGTTAAAGTTTAAAAAGTTCATAATATTGAAAACTTGAGTAGTGTTGCGGGGTAAAAACCAACAACACTTTTTCATTCATACCAAACATCACACATTACAAAGCTAACACACCGTTGGTTTGAAGAACCATTCATCGCTCTACGATACAAGGGGATCTCGATACAACTCACACCTACTTAAGTGCTTGGGTGATACTACTCTTCGGGGTGGAATTCGCGTCTTCACGGGTAATGTGCTTGGCGAGAGGCGAGGGCGTTGTCCAAATCCCTGAGGGTTTTGTACTGCCTGAACTCCTGAGGTGCTTCATAGGGGTTCATCTTGGGTTGTGGTGGGGGCATGGTCATCGGTCTTCCCATGGAGTCATGTCTTGGGTAGTAGATGAAGCGAGTGTTCTTGATCTTGTTCTTATTTTGTCCGCACAGACGGAAAATTGCTTCTTGCATAGCTCTGACTAGTCCTTCCTTCCAAGTGTTTCCCGTTACAGAAAACCAGATGGTTTCCCATACCGGGGCATCAAGCTTCCTTCGTAGATCGGTAGAAACGTCCCACCGAGGTGGTTCTCCGGAGTGGTTTTTGAGGGGTATTCCGAAGAACTCGGGATACGGGTGTTCTAGATAGTCCACTAGTTGCTTCAACTCCTTTTCGAACCTTAGGTCGCCTCCGGAACCAAGCTGATAGGACTCCCATTGGTACTTCATCTGTGAGCAATGAGGATGAGTAAATTAATGAGGTGATCAAGTGTGCAAAGTTTTAGGTACAATTACAAAGAAAAGTAGAGCATGGATTTATTCTTTTGAAAAGATCTTAAGGTAAGGGTGAGAATAAGTTTTCAGAAATATTCACTTTCTTTGTTTTGGAAACTAAGTTTTTCGGACGTCCATTCTAACTAGGGTCTCCTAAGGTCAAACAATGGCTCGATACCAACTTGTCAACACCCGGATTTTTTAAGTCCGGATGCCTATTATGCCGTACATCGCAATCCCGGGAATATTGTTGTTGCGAGACATAATAGTTGAATATCATAGAGTCATTATTTATTACAGCACATAATCGTCTTACAAAGGTAGATCACATGATCCAATATTACAATAATAGTTGATCTACCGATCAACGAACATCACAAATAGCGGAAGCGAAGTAGTAGTGGCTATCTAATCCACGAGGCCAACGCTTGACGTCGGGAGCGGTCCTAGTTGTCGTAGACGTCTCGCTGTCCATCTTCCTCGTCTTCGTTGTTCACCTTCATAGTCCGGCCATTTGAATAGCCGGGGACAAAGCCATGAGTACTTTTAAAGTACTCGCAAACTAATACTAGTGTAAGCACCATCAATTATAGTAAGGGGATACTAAGCTCTAGGTTTATTTGCATAAAGCCAAGTTTATTTCATAAACATTTTAGAAAAGACTCTTCATTTGCTAAACTAACTCAAGTGGGAACATTAGTGTCATTCCCACAACTCTGTTGTGATTCAATTCAAAGTCACCATTCACCTTTCAAAATTCAAGTCCCAAGTCATATGTCACATTTTTGAAAATGGTCGATGACGGAACGAGTATGGCCTTTCCAACCGTCCATAACCGTGGACACGGCTATTCGAATAGTTCTACACTCTGCGAGAGGTCGTACACTTGTGCCACAATATTTGCAATAATCCGTCGGGGTTAAGCGGCCCTGATTTACCATACTCCGTATGCGGACTACCAACCATAACCTTTCACTTACATACTCTAGTATAGGCACCTCTCCCCATGAGCTTGGCCTCCCGGTGAAAACCGCAGTCAACCCGGGAACTGCACAGGGCTTGGGCCGGACATTCACCTCATTCCACGTCATATCGCATCGTTTTGTTTGTTGTGGAGGCAGCCTTCGGCCTAACCCCGATGACGCTTGTTTAGAGGGAACCCATACTAAAGCACATAAATTTCTAGTTAAGCCCTTACCCATATTGGGTATTGTGGGGGTACTTTCAAAATTGGAATGGTATCGCATCCGAACCCAACCATCGGTTTTCGTAAAATTCACCAAGTCATTCACAAGTCATATTCACCTTCAAAATCTTTCAATAGAATGAATCATCATTCCAAGGTTTTCAAAGTCATTTCATTTCACATGATCCCATCTAGAGTAGTCAATTTTATTTGTTTAGCACTAGCAACTAGTCATGAGGGGTGCTAAGCAACTTGTATTGCTCTAGGCTAAGTTTGATACTCTTGTTCTAATCTATATCTAAACCAAGTGAAATCATGAATCAAAAAGTAAGCTTTGATAAACCAAAGTCAAAAACTTGTAAGGTAAAAACTTGGGATAGGATCATTAAGCATAAATAAAAGGGGGATGAGGCCTTGCTCTTGTAGAGCTTTGCCTTAGGGTATCTTGCAAGAATATTAGCTTGCCTTGAGTGGTGATGTGATCAAAGTTTTCTTCTTCTTCCTCTTGGTAGAATACCTCCTCCTCTTGATAGTCTCCGGTACTAGCGTCTATACACGAATACGAGGATACAATCACCAAACAACACTTAAGTAATCCTAATTAGCCTTAATGGCTCACACAATGATCTAGCATTACTACTTAACATTTATCACAAGATTATACTAGGGTTTCCTTATTTAGTAATAGGAAAATAATTTCCTCTCATTGAAAATGGAGTTAGGTTTTCTCTTTAGTTTGTGAGAAAATAATTTCCTCTCATTGAATCTTCTTAAGATTTAATTTCTCTTATGAATAAAATATGACCTAGGTTGACTAAAGTCAACCTCTTCATACTTATCATTTGGGAAAATGATTTAAATGAGGTTCCATACCTCATGTAATTTAATACTAACATGGTAGTGATTTGATGCCACCAAATAATTCAATATGAGGTTATATAGACTATGATTACTACCTCATGTTGAATTACTTTAGAACAAGATTTAAATGAGAGGAATATCTCTCATATGAGTTAACACATAATTGTAACTAATTTTAAAGGACTATTATTGAGGTGATTTAATATTCTTAAAATAACCAGGGATGATCCCATGTTGACCAAGGTCAACACTTCACACTTATTATTTGAGAAAAGTGATTTAAATGAGATTCATCATCTCATGTGATTTAAATAACTAGTGCAATTTAAATACTATGTTGATTTAAATTCTACAAGTGAGCAAGTATGAGACTAAGTATTTAAAGGTCAACACATTACTTCATAATACTGGTGAGAATGATTTAAATGAGGTGCTACACCTCATAGATTTAAAATCCTAAAATTTGCTATAGTTTAAATGGACTAGTATGGACTACATAGCCAATATTTTGATCTAGTCCATGATCATACAAACAACCTGTCTATATTATTGCATAATCAATTAGAGGACATCAATTGTGATTTATTAGAGTTGGAATCAACTCAAAATCATTTATAGATAATTTCTAATATTTATTTGAAGTCGAGAAAAGTCCCTGCCTTGTTATTTTTATCATTTAAATTTAGTTTCGAATTTGGACATGAGGCCAGTGCCATTATTTAGATAATTTCATGAGCTTTCCAAATATATAAAATTTGCTAAATTTGGTTCAGTAGATTTTAAACTATTTAATTTTGAAGTTGGCAGCAGTATTGAATTTTAACTAAATAGATTAAATGGTTTTTGAATCAATGGGCCACGCGGGAAAATAAACGGGCTAACCAATTTAAACTAACTGGGCCGGCCCAACTCACGTTCACCACGCAGCGGGCCAGGCTGACATGTGAGGGGCCACTGTCGGTGGCTGTTAAAACAGCGAAACGGTACGAGCGATAGGATCCGTTAGATCAGAACCTGATCGAACGGCCGAGAGGCTTCGTCGTCTCCGACGAGATGCCGGCGTCGCTGGCGGCGTACCTAGGGGTCGGAGGGAGCTGTAGGCCGCCGGCGGTCGATGGCGAGGTCGAGGCGACGTTGGCAAGGTGGTAGAGGCTCCTGGTACGGTGGCGGAGCTTGGGGAGGCGGGGATCGATGGCGAGGATCTGCGGGCTCCGGCGGCTCCGAGCTTCGAATTGGGGCGACTCCGGCGAGTTCTAGTGAAATTGATTGGTGGGGAATGATCGGTGAGAAGAGAGGAGTGGATGGGATGCGGGGAGAAGGCGCCGATCATCTCCTTTTATAGGGTCGCATGGTGGCCGTGGTGTGCTTGTGAAGGGTCGATCATGGCGCGGCGTCTACGGCGTGCGAAGAGGCGAGGCTAGGATGCGCGTCGTGTAGGCGACGGCTAGACGATGCTAGCGCGCTTGATGGCGAGCCAAATGATGGCCTGTGGCGTCCTGGCGGCAGTGGTGTACGCGCGATGCCGGCGCGGCGGGTCGGCGATCATGGCGACGGCTAGATGGTTCCCGCGAGCCTAGTTGGTTGTCTAGCATGGTTCGGGTGCGGTGTAGGGCGCGGGTGCACGAGAAGAGAGGGAGGGATGGACGAGCGCGTCCGAGGCACGGTGGCGTCCTGGCGCGTCCGGGGTGCTGCTGGTGCACGCTGCGGCGTGGCCGGTCGTGGTGATCACGCGTGTCCGGGCGTTGTCGTGTTCTCTTTAACCTGGGACGATGTCTAGTGTGCTCGGCAGAGAGAGGGGAGCTAGTTTGGCAAGGTTCTGTAGAGAGGAGAGGGCCGGGGTAGGGTTGAGCATGAGCATGTCCATCATGGCCGGCATGGTGGAGTTTTTGCTCATTGGCTTCACCTTTTGCGGGGCTGCAGGGGCATAGGATGATGCGAGAGAGGGTACCGGTAGCACAATGATCGGGGATAGAAAGTGATTTAGGCAAAAGTCCAGAGGTTAATAGCATGTATTGAAAATGCGGAACAATGCCTGCCATGTGTTTGTGAAAATGGCCGCATGAAATTTTATTTGGATTTTTGTAATTCTTTTTGGTGGAGCTCACTTATATAAATAAAATGATTGAATGGTGGTGGTGGTGGTGGATTTGGTTAAGGTTTGTGAGATTTCAAATTTGGTAGGATCTTCACATAGATTCAAAGTCTCCACTTGTCCCTGTCTTTCTGGTCAACCTAGTCAACATTAGCAGAGATGGTCAACATGAAAGTTGTTGACCTTGACATGGTCTTGGATGACATGGTCATGGTTGACAAAGTTTAGTTTAGTATTTGAGAAATACAGGGGGTAAAGTGGGGAAGATTTTATAAATGGGTCATATGACCATTATCACATGTATGTTGAGTTTGAGATTTTCTTTGATTCAATTTTGGGTTTCTTTGATGCAAATGTGTTTATTTATCATATATGAACATTCTACAAGCAAGAGATCAAGCAATGGTGGCCTTGGTTGAGGTTTTGCAATTTGGCATAATATGTATGTGAGTGAAATTTGGAAATCTTCTCCCTATTTGATTTCCCTTTATTTGATTCTTGATCCAATGATGCAATTGTGTTAGTTTATCATATTGAAGTATTTTAGAAGCAAGGAAGCAAGCAATTATGGCCTTGGTGAAGGATTTGCATTTTGGCATATGGTGTATGTGAGTAAAAATGGAAATTCTTCACCATTTGAATTCTCTCTATTGGATTTGACTTTGGTTGACTCTAATGTGGTTCTTATGAGTGTAGAAACATTTTAAGAGCATTGAAACTAAATCAAAGGGTCTTGTTCAAAGATTTGCAATTTTGGCCTTAATACATAAGAGATGAGGTGTCAAATTTTACTAAACTTGTAAGTGGTTGATCTTGCTTCACTTGGGCATGGGCTAGGGTCCATTTAGTGTTATATGAGGTTTAGAGATGGTTTCATACCATTTGGTCAAGGTTTATAGACCTAGGTCAATGTTTGGTGAAATGCCTATGTGTCACATATGCTTTTATGCATATGTGGTATTTTATTTTTAATTTGACTTGGTTTGACCCAATTGGTTTTGTTGAATGTTGAAATGATATATGGAGGTGATCCAACCATTCACAACAAGTCCTAGGGTCAATTTTCTTAAATTCACAAATTTGCTATTTTACTCTCATATGCCTCTATGGCATTTTTAGTTTCTTTTTAATTTCTTTGGAAAACACTTGGATTTGATTTGATAAGCCTTTGGTAAGGTGTATGAAGGTTTTCCAAACCTCTATGCAAAGTGGAAAGGTTTAGGGTAAAGATTTATAATTATAGTCATAGGCACATATGCCTTTTTCTTATTTAATTTCTTTTTATTTCATTTTAACTAGGATGATGAAAAGAGGGGTGAGGTTTAGGGTTTAAGTTTATTTCAAACTACTATAACAATCAATCATCGCAATAGCACAAGAATTAAACAAGATCACTATGTATCATACTTCATTTAATAAAAGTTTTTGTTGGTTCCAAAATTTGGAACTAGTGAAATTCATTTGTTTTATTTTGAAATTCTTGGGATGTTACACCAGCTATGCCCTGCATGCTGGATACTCTGTGGCACCGACGAAGGCCCCGCAACCGGTATAGCCCCTTCCGTCCGCGCTGAAGATCCAGACCCTCCACCTGCATGCGCACCTGCGGCCACTTGAAAGCTGCCTGGCGCAGCTCGCCTGCCAGCTGACCGCGGCAACCCGCCAGGTGACCTGACGCCTGCAGACACCGACAGCCGCTGTCGATCTTCAGAGCGCAGCCCATTGGCTGCATGCAGAGAGGACGCAGCAGTGGGTGAGAGGGCGTCAGCTGCCCCTGGCGGCATCTGTCGGCCAGCAGCCATCACCCCATTGGTTGCATGCTGGGCTGACAAAGCATCAGGCAGCACCTGCCCAATAGCAGGCTGCTGACTCAGTGCAGCAATCCCAACGCCCACTGAAACCGAAACAGCTTTTCTAGGCAGCAAATCTGCATGAGAAACCGCACAGGCTTTGTCATTTTGTGCAGAAATTTCAGATTGATAATTAGATATGGAAACAAGGTCAATATGATTCAAAATTTTTGCAGTATTCAGATTACCTGGAGAGGTACAATTTACATCTATAGTCCCAAACTGAATATCCTCTACCAAATCACATTGTTCTTGCATACCTTCCGCTCCATTCTGGGATGACAACCCATCTTGATCAGCATCCTTAGTTGGCTCATCAGAATCCTTTTCCTTGTGATCCATGTCCATGTCATGAGCCTCTCCGCTCTTCCCTTTACCATGGTTACCCCCATTATTCCCATCAGAGCCATTATCTGCATCTACCATGTTAACCTCCTGAGCCTGGTCTTCCATTTCCACCTCAAACCGTAACTTATAGAACCCTCTCCTGATGAACATGTCACTATCTGCTGGAATAAGTCGATGATCTAGACATCCAATTTTGGTTCTAAGCACTTTATTCTTACGAGTATAAGCCATATCCACATCTAGAGTTTTGCCAAATAAAGTTCCAACTCCCCATAAAGTTAGATAGTCTGATCTGACATCCGATGGTAAACCCGACACACGAACCCAAACCTCAGGAAGCATATGCAGGGGCTCTTCCACCGAGGACCATGAATCAAAAGCCAAACAAGCCTCCTTGTTAGTGCAGATATAAGTGCCAAAAAATTTCAATCTCTGAACCTCTAACTTGCTAGGGAGCTTAACTCTATAAATATTGTCCTTGAAATGAAAAACCTCCCAATTAAACTTTTCAGAAGGGATAATTTTCTTGAGCTGTTCTATAATCTCTGGAATAGTCAGAGTATCACCTTCAACAGTAACTTTCGCCAATTTGGGATTTTCTGCCTTAGCTTTGAACACACCACATGCGAGCTCAAAAAACATAAGACCCTCATTAGCATACCCATGAAGGATTGCAGTTGGTTTCAGAGCATTCAAAAGGTGGCAAGAAGCAGTGACATGATGAATAGACTCACAAATGTCGCAGAAAGGAGCAGGACAATCATCAATATAATGCCCAGGCTTTTTACACCGAAAACATCCAGCTTTATCTTCCTTTTTCTTTTTAGTGGCTCCCTGACCCTCTTTCTCTTTGGCAGAAGCATCTGTCACAATACCTTCTGTGATCATAGATGACGTCTCCACATTTTGTGACTCAGCCGCCGGAGCCTCAACAACCGGAGTAGCAACAGTGACCTGAGCTGCTGGCACCTCCTTGGTCTTAGTAGCTGCCGTAACAGCGGCGACCACAGCCTGGACAGTCTGCTGTAGGAGCTCGGCATCAATGCCACCACGTAGAACACCTTCCGTCTCCTGACCCCTATTCCGATTCACCATAGCACCACCCCGTCCTGTGCTCCATCTTTGCTGATTTCCGCCATACCGAGGGTTGTCCCAATTTCCATTAGACCCTGCCCCCGCCGAGCCACTCGATTCCCCCTGTACAAAATTGCGGTTGCCACTAAAGCCACCATAGCCATTGCCCTGGTAGCCACGCCCGCCTCCGTACCCTGCATTACCACGACCAACAGCATGATTATATCTTCCTCTCGGAGCAAACTCCGTGCGGCTGTTGCCATAGCCACCTCGACCGGCGCCATAGCCAGCCCGGCCACTGCCAAAGTCACCACGCCCACCACCAGGTCCGTAGTCACCACGGCCACCACCGAAATCACCACGACCACCACCGAAGTCACCGCGACCACCATAGTTTCCTCGACCTCCTCCATATCCCCCTCGGCCGGGATTGAAACCACCACGCCCAGGGTTGAAACCACCACGGCCGCCCTCTCCGCTCATGGGAACCTCGACGGTGCGTCGTCGGATCACTGGAGCCGCCGCCGCACACTTTTGCCAGGTTAACCCTAGGAATTTTCGAAACGCAGCCCCAGCAGTTGCGCTACCGACCTTGGCTACCCTGGGAACGCCTGCCAAACGAGCGAGAGCCGAATCCGCCTGTTTACACCGATTTGGGCCAGATTGTCGCCCATGTTTCTGTGTACAAGCCTGCAACCGAGCTTGGCCCACAGTCAACGAAATTGACTTCTCCTTCAACCCCGGATCTCGGACCTTCCCGACGGACGCCGGCGGCCAACGCCGCCGACGAACCAACGTCCAACCTTCCAAAGATTCGTCAACAAAAACGGACGGCTCAAGGACCGGCAAATTCTTGCGACAAGCATGATTAGCTTTCATGTCCAACCGCGAAGAGGAAGGAGAAGACGTACCTTCGGCAGAAGAAAAAAAGAGAGCGGCGCGGACCGCCGATCTTTGACTATCCCGTCGACGAAGTCTCTTTAGCTGCCTCTGATTCAGCTCGGAAGATTCTTCAACCAGATCAGGGTTCTGCGCCGGCGTTGGAGTGCGGCATAGGTAGGATGCCAAGCGCTCACCAGCCCGTCCAGACGACCCATCACCAGGCCTCACCTCCTCCTCATCTTCGCTTTCACCTTCTTCTTCGTCGTCCGACTGCAGCGCCCAGAAACGGCTCCCGATGAGCCTCCCCGGCGAGCAGCCAGACTTCCCAAACAGCGCCTCAGATGCCGGCGACCCTGTCTCCGGCGTCCCGGATGCCGGCGAGCCTTGCACCGACGCCGCCCTCGCCGGCGAAGGGAGGGCGAGATCGCCCCCCGCGTCGCCCGCCTGTCTCCTAACGGTCATATTCCTTTGTTTAACTGCCGTCTTCTCTATTTCAATAGATAAGGTGCACATATTTTAAGATTTTGTTTTGACCAAAAATTAGTCTAAATATATAAGAATTATTTGATAAAAAATTTGATATCATGAGAATGTGTTTTTTCAATATAAATCCAACAACATCTATATACAACATAAACAAGATAACGTTGATCAAAACTCTCAACAATATCCATTTTCATGAGACATCGAGTGGACAACAACGCATGAGTCACACAAGCACAAGAGAGAACGATGGAGGGTGTGAAGTATGGTGCTAAAGTCTGTTTTGAATCCCAAAACTAGAAAACTGTCAATATTGCACCGTGAACTTTATCAAACCATTTAATTTAGACCCTCATCTCGTTTTTGAAAGTGGTTTTGTGTTTCAGAAATTGGAAAGATTCATATAGGTAGGGAATGCTACGAAATGATGACGGGGAAATTTCCTGAGCAAACTATGAACATTTATTAAATAAATGAAAAAAAACCATTCTTTCTACTTTATATTGTGCATAAAAATGATTTTTTTTGTTGAAACTTTGCAGGTTCCCTACCCATTAGCAGTTTTGTTACATTTTCTTAATATTTTCAAGATGCATAACCACAATAAAAAAATAACACCGAAGAGGTTTGGGGATTTTATAGTTTCGTCCTTATGTTCTTAAGCCACTATGGTTTTAGAAAGATAGAGTACAAGCAGAGCATTCAGCCCAATGCATGGCTTATAAGCCTGTCATTAAGGTGAAGAAAAAACCTCACCATACATAAGCATGGACAAATGGAGGCCATGCTCTAGGAATCCACTTATTTTTTATAACCATATTTATAAGTTTTAAAAGAACTAAAAAATAAATGTAGTCAATGATGTAAAATACAGTCATATTAAATCTCAATGTGAAATTACTACTCCCACATCCAGATTAGTTATCAGATTTGCCTAGATTCTCATATATCTATACATTAAAATATGTCTAGATGCGTGTGTATTTAGACAACTACGTGACAAATTATCTGGATAGGAGGGAGTAGTACTATAGGCTATATGAAATTAATTAAATGTGCCACATTCGGGCTTTTGAAATTTTGTATTGTTCACTACAGTTTGATCACTCTTCAGTCATTTTTTGTAGGCTAGGCAACAAAGTATTTCGCCTCTGAGGTTTTGCGTGGTTGTAATATACATGACTCCATCTAGCAAGTTTTTAAAATTTTGAAATATGATTCCACATTTTTTTAAAGCCCTAGAATCGGTCTTCATTTGGAGTTTCTGCACCAAACATCCACTAGAAAATTAAGAGGGGTCGACAAGGCTTCATCCTAGAAGCTAACTACCAAATATAATGGTTTTACTATTTATTAGAAAGAAATAATATTGAAAACCAGCACCATTGTCAAGTTGTGTTGTGACGACGGTAGCAACGGCAAAGGTTTCAAGACGCACTGCCAGCCACGTGGTAAGGTCGGCCATACCGTCCACAAGTGTTGGGAGAAATTCAATCCCGGCTTCACCACGGAGAAAATCCTGTTTTCGATTTTCTTTTCAAAATTCGCTTTTTCAAATTTTCAAAATCCCGAAGCAAAATCGTAGATGTTGACAATGATGTTGTGGAAATTTTAGGCGAAATATTTTGTATTCCGATCTACACAAAATGAAAAATACTGACAAATAAGAAGTTTTAGGAAATTTGCACTATTTTAAGCGAAATAGTCATCATTATCAACAACTAAGATTCTTTTTTAGATGTTTTAAAACATCAAACAATCGATATCAAAAAAATAAAAAAAGACTTCATGGAGTTCGATCGACCCCTATATTAACAACAAGAAGGCGAGCGAAGACAAAAGACATCCCTTACAAAACAAATCTAAGCAAAAATTTCCATAACTATAGATCATCTAACCTTGTCACAAAGATAAAGGACAGGAGGGACTAGGCGGCTAGAGAAACCCATCCAGGGTTTCGTACCCCTCGCCAGTGACGCCGCTGGTTCGCTCCGTCTCCATTGGCTTTGGAGCCTTGGCGGTGTGGTGGACCACAACCCCTTGCCGCCGAGAGGGTTATCGTTCTTTGTTTAGGTTGCTTTCCAGTGTCTTTTTCGAGATGTTGAGGCGGCGGCTACACCCCGAATTCAGTATAAGGTACTCCCTGCCCTATCGTTGCTCTAGCTGTGCGTCTAGTGTATGTGGAGGGCGCGTGGACTCGTGTGTCTAGTGGATCTCCTGGGATCCGTTCGGCTTTCGTGTTCATTGGTGCCGTTTTAGACCAGTCTCTTCCGATTTATGGTTGTCATCATTGGCTATGGTTGCTGCTCTGGTGCGCTGGTTCTTTGGAACCTTAGCCCGTGGACTTCTCATCTGTGTACTACAACAAGCTCTACTACAACAAGCTTTGCTCGGCTCCGGTGATGGAGGGGCGAGGACGGCGGCGTGCCTTCGGCTCGCGCTAGTGTTTTTAGTCGCTGCTATGTGGCTCAAAGACCTTTTTTTATTACTTTTGGGCTTGATTGTACTGTTGTTGATGATTATTAATAGATCAGCGAATTTTTCGAAAAAAACACGAGGATAATATATTTATTGAAAAACTGGTACTCTAAACCTTGATTTGAAGAGATACATATTTCTCCTGTTAAAAAAAAGAAGATAAATATTTCTAAGTCATGAACTCTTGCATGACCACCACTTCACTAGACCAATATTAACCTCACATACTGCTCGTATCAGCTTGTTATTATGAATTATCAAGCGTCATTTGCAAAAAAAAAGATGAATTATCAAGCGTCCAATTATTGGCTCGTAAAAGAGAAAAAACAATTTAGCACATTATTGCTGATGAAGCCACGTGATGGTGTCGTGGAAACAGGTCTGGAACCTCTGCATGCCAGCCGGCGGCAGAGACATGCCCACCTCAATGCCGCCGTTGCTCTGGCGGCTCTCCGCCACAGCCATCGCGCCGGTCCTCGCCACGGACACGATCTCCACCTTGGCCGGCCGCCCGAACCCAAAGTCGACGTCGTAGACCCGGAACCTTGGCGACCCCGCCACGCTCAGCACCCCGCCGCCGGACGCTCTGGCCTCTCTTATCCGCTCCACCCAAAGCGCCATGTTCTCGGGCGATCCGAGTTCGCCCACGGCCCGCTCGAACGCCGCGGTCACGGCCGTGCATGCGGCGAGGAGACCATCGGAGCCGGCAGCGGCGAGCTGGTTCTTGGGTGCGGCTTGCATGGCGGCGCCGACGCAGTTGCCGAAGTACTCGTCCGGGATGGGATCGGGCTTCATCCGCGATCGCTGGTCAATGGGGCAGGAGAAGTAGGTCTCGCCGCCGTTACTTGCTGCATCGTCTTTCGCTCGCTGGTAGCACAACCAGATGAAGCCGAAGGTGGCGACCAGCGAGGTGCATCTCGGCGGCCTGGCGCCGGCGGCCGCCCCCACGGCGTCCTTCACCCGCTGCACGTCTTCCTTAGACAGCGTGAAGGTGGCTACGAGCTGGTCGTCGGCCATCTTGACGTACTCCATCTCGTCGGTGCTCCGCAACTTGTATAGGGGGCGGCCGCCGCTTGGGTCGTCGACGAGAGTCCTATCCATCACAGGGGCCGGCGGCGCGCCTGTGCCAGTGCCGGCCGCGGCAGCCCAGGTATGGAGGAAGCGCGTCGAGGACGCCCCGTCGCAGGCGGCGTGGTGCAAGGCCAAGCCGACGGCGAGGCCGCGGCCGCCGCGCAGAACCGTAGCTTGCACGGTGAGCACCGGGCCGACGCCGACCTGGAGCGGCGGCAGGAGCGGCAAGATCTTGGCGACCTCCCTCGGCTCGTCCTCCGCCAGTTCGTCGACGTCGCCGTCGTACTCGGCGACGGTGAAGGTGACGCCGTCGCCCGGCTGGTAGTGGAGCTCGTAGCGGTCGTCGGTCCCCGGGGTGAGGCGGAGGCGGCCGGCTAGCGGGTAGAAAACGCCGAGAGCTTTCGACAGCGAGGACTTGAGGTTGGAGAGGATGGTCGTGATGTCGTCGCCGGTGCCTGGGGTGAGGCGGTAGAAGAAGACGCGCTCCACCGGCGGGGAGTTGAGCCAGAAGACGTCGAAAAAGTTGAGTGGCAGGGAGCAGGCGGTCTCCGGCGCCGGCGGCGAGGGCGCTAAGACGGCGCTCTCGAGGACGCTGAGCTCTAGGATTGGCGCCATATCGCTGGATGGATTGGTCCAGGGGCACCTGCTCTGAAAAACCATGGAAGCAAAGTCCGCCAGTTACCGTAAGGGATGATGTAAGTGTCTGTCTGGCTGGTAGATGCCGATAGAGACGGAGTGAAAATGTGAAATACAGTACTTACTATAACACATGGACAGATAAGCAGAGCATGTGCTCATGCACCAGTAGTTCCAGATCAACATGGGATTGCCAATTCAAGTCCTATATTATTAGATTGCATCATGATTCGTATATATGAATTGCAAGTTAGGTTGCAACTGTTTTTTGGAGTTGTAAATTTATTTTAGAACTAGCACAGTGGCTCTCACACATGCGAGGGCAACTTCTGAAACTATCCGGTAGATTTTCATAGATTTTCATGGATCACTAACACATTATGACTTGTCAAGATCAATTTTTTGTATTCTATTCACTCGTAGTTATTACCAAACTGTTTGTCCTAAAATATTTACTTATTATTTGGATATGGAATTATACTTCAAAAATATAGTTATATATGGGATACAATGTAGTTTAATATTCGTATATTCTCTCTTCACCAAATCAATAATGTAAACATGGGTATAGTTGGTTCACCGCTTCTCTTTGCTATATTGCAATTTCTATAGATTGTAGTCCAATGACCAATCTGTTTTCTTATCCTACTCATGAGAAAATATGAATATTATCAAAATTGCATTAACCATGTATACCATTCCCGGGGATAATTGCAGGTAAGATTTGAATCTTTAGTTATTTGTATAAAATCTAGATATTTTAGGGTTTTCAATTTGTTCCCTTTAATAACTGCAATTAATCATCCATTTATGCTGGAATTAGTTTTAAAAAGTTATGATCTAACCGGCTCTCTCCGATCTTTTTTCCCTGCAAAAATATTTTTATGTTTTTTGTATTCATAAAAATATTAGAGCTGTTATTATCTCAGTACCCCTTCAATCTCAATAGGCAATTATGGTAAAGTAAAAATACACATCTACATTTTCTTCTAGGAACGGGCGGCTTAGTTTGATGGTCCACTCTTATATTACTTCGCTAGATATTTTTTATACGAATGGACTTTGGTACCTCGCTGGTACTTTTATTTCATACGGTCTCGTCTAGCTAACTCGTGTACATTTTGTTTCCAAAAGTACTCGATCGGCTATTTCTAGAACTTTCATTTCAAAATATTATGTCTAACAAAAATTAGAAATATTAATCTCCTAAAATATGTCCTTATTGTTTGGATATGAAATTAAACTTTAAATATATAACCATATATGGGATACAATATAGTTTGATATTCGTATATTCTCTCTTCGCCTAATCAGTATGTGAATATGGCTATAGTTGGTTCACCTCTTCTCTTTGCTATATTTTACTTTTCTTAATCTACTCATGAGAAAATACGAATAGTATTAAAATTACATTAACCATGATATACCATTCTTGCGGATAATTGCAGGTAATATTTAAATCTTCAGTTACTTGTATAAAACATTTTTCAGGTTTTCTACTTTGTTCCCTTTCACAACTTAAATTAATCATCCATGGATGCTTGAATTACTTTTAAAAATTTATGATCTAACCGCCTCTCTCCGATCTTGTTTCCGTGAAAAAAATTATTTTTAGATTTTTGTATTCATACAAATATTAGAGCATTTAATCTTAATAAGTCACAGAGCTCATCTTTTTTTATGATGTAATCATATCTTTTAACATGTCAAACGACCTATTATACTTAATATTTGCTACTTCGTACATAGAATCATTTTGGTTCCTTCTTATTGTGTCTCGTTTGTTTGTTTGCACAAATAACTCATTGGCATCAGCCTGTCATTTCTATTTAACTTATTTTTCACATCAATATGCTATGCATTTCTAGCTGGTCACGTTGTGCAAACTTTAGATTTTTGTATTCATACAAATATTAGAGCATTTAATCTTAATAAGTCACAGAGCTCATCTTTTTTTATGATGTAATCATATCTTTTAACATGTCAAACGACCTATTATACTTAATATTTGCTACTTCGTACATAGAATCATTTTGGTTCCTTCTTATTGTGTCTCGTTTGTTTGTTTGCACAAATAACTCATTGGCATCAGCCTGTCATTTCTATTTAACTTATTTTTCACATCAATATGCTATGCATTTCTAGCTGGTCACGTTGTGCAAACTTCACCACACAAAAGCAAAGTATTTTCATGTATATAGTTGATCTTTATTTTCTTGTCTTAGCATAGATCGCTAGCTAGTTTGACGGCTGTACTTTTTTCTCTAGCTCACCCGCTCGAAACCCAATGGTTGCTTAATCTTCTTAGTATATTTTGAAACTAATTGCTTTTCCATACATATATATCTGTATGCCTACTTCGAGTCCGTTATGTGAAGTTATTCTATTTTTGCGCGGTCTTATGAAAAAAAGGTTAAGAAAAACCTAGAGATAAGTTCAAATTTTGATAGCATAAAACTTGTAGATAGTAGTTTAGACATTACCGGGACAGAAATAACCTAGAGACATATTCACACAATTTATGTGTCACACTATTTAATTTTATGGATTCAGGCAAGATATTGAGAAAAATCTAGTGTTGAATTTTTATATGGATGTCAGTTTTGATATTATAGAACAACCAAGTCACCATACGTAGCAAATATGGTGAAAAGAATATATATCAAAAAAGGTTGGTGCAGATTCTAGAGTATCACGTGCAACTTTAGTGTTTTAAATCAGCACATGCATTATATCTCGATCCGGACCGGCTTCTCGTTTTCAAATTTTAGCTTGGTCACCAGACGTGTATGTGTTGGACTCTTATTTTTTGAACGTTGTCTTGGATCTAGCTAATACATAATAGATCTAGGCTATGTTAACATGGACCCATGACGATCTGTTTTCTCTATTTGTATTTACGTGTCAAGTACTTATTTGTACATATTTTTTTGTTGTACGTAACACATCCTATTTTATAATCTCATCCGTTAAAATTAGAATCAACACGTTCTATATTTCTGGAATATGTGGACGAACGTGGTTGCTTTATTTTGCATCCGCATTTTGTTTTTAGTATATAATAGATAGATTTTTTGACAGTTTAAAATATATTTTCAAATAACGAGTTCATATGTACCCATGAGTCGAGTTGGATTCCCCATTTAACACACTTACATAAATTTGAAGTATTTGTTGAACTACTACCATTGTCTCCAACAAAATCATGCGTACTGCCCATCCTATCCATCTATCAATTTTTCAACATGCCTACATCAACATTGTATACTAAGTCAAGTGAGGATAAGGTTTCGACCCATGCATGAATGGGCTCCAACAAGGCAACAATACTTATTTTCATCACATCACCAACACACGGTCAACACAAGGTTATCTAGTCTATCTAGAAGTTTAAGGGGTAGATACAAGGAACCACGTCGCTCTCTGTATGGTTCTGATTTTAATAGGAAAAACGCTGGCTTTTCCTCGGATGATTGATCGTCCCGCGTCCACATACGTCCTTATCTTCCTTGCACACTTGTTTTCTTCCACGCCTTTCCTAATGGACAGTGCTGGGTGTCCCCCGGGGGATCTGATTCTCCAGCCCCCGGTCCCCAGCCATCGGATCAAGCATCTGGATGGCCAGATCTACATGTAGCAAAAAACCACCCCCCGGCAGCAACTTCATGTAGCAAAAAACGGTTCGTCTAGAAAAGAAAATAAAAAAACTGAGCTCGCCGGAGACGCGCCGGAGACCGCGTAATGTAGCAAAAACCAATATCGTCGGAGACATTGATGATGGCCTCGCCGTAGAACCTCACCGGAGACACCGCTGGTGATCTGGGTATTACCCTTCGGGTAAATAGTATTGCACTGTCTCTTGCGGCCCAACTAGGGGCCCATAAGGGCACTCGATGGCAAGGTGGGCCACTACGACGATGCCGAAGTAGAATCCTTGAAGAACAAGACAAGGAGACGAAGAATCCAAGGAAAGTTTAGAACTAGGACACTTTGTAACCTAGTCGTACCCGGACAGATCTCTCGACACCTGGCTCCCAATATAAGGGCCAGGAGAGAGGCTACCGAGGACACACACAATCTTAGTAATCTTAGTCACCGCAAGTTTAGAGTTAGGTCCCTACGGAACTTAGTCTCTCGATGAGATCACAGCCGAAACCTTCGGCACCCCATTGTAACCCGATATTTTCATAATCAAGATAAGACAGGCAGGACGTAAGGGTTTTACCTCATCGAGGGCCCCGAACCTGGGTAAATCGCTCTCCCCTCTTGTTTGATAACCGATGTCTCGTGTCAGCCTACATGATTCCATCTACCCTAAGCCCCTTACGGAGGGCATTGCCGAGGAGTACCCTCGACAATTGGCGCCGTCTGTGGGAAGTCTGTCGGCACAAGGCATGTCATCGGCAGTTCCAGTAACGTCCGCAGCGTTCGTGTTGGAATCCCCAACGCCACCAAGTCCAAGAAGTTCGGTTCGTTGCGGATCCTTTGAGTACACACCACGTACTGAGGTGTCGCATCCGATCTCTACAGAGTCGCGCAGCAACATGGATACAACTTTCGGTGGTGTCCATCATCGACTCCAGAGGATTTCTTCGCCTTCCTAGTTCAAGCGCGTCAAGCCCAAGAACTTCGGTTCCAGATAACATCACGCCAGCAACAACTTTGACAGTCTTGCCTGGGGGTATTGGGGAGGGCAGTCGAAGCAGTTTCGGCAGCAGAGAGGAGCAACGGAAGAGACGAAGGGATTCACGCCGCGAAGAGGAGGAGCGAGTTGCGAGCCGCCCTCGACAGTTTACACGAGGATGTTGCAATATGCAGTCAAACAAGAGCCACCTTCGCACACCTTATCTATTGGCCACGAAGCAGCTCGAGGCGCCATGTTACCTGCATTCTTACATCGACCCGAAAGATAACCTTGAAAAGGCCACTCACCTGCTTAGGAATTGTCGACAGTTCCTTGAAGTCCGGCAGTTTTGCGAGGATCTTAGGGCCGAGACAGCAGCAAAAGCACACTCGAAGGAAAGGGTTGCAACTTATAATTACCCACCAGAACCATACATACCAGACGGAGGATACGTGTATGTACCAACCGAGGTATTCCCAGTATCTCGAGGACAGGTCAACATGATCCACAAAACCAGTTTTTCAAAGAGAGAAG
Organism: Lolium rigidum; assembly: GCF_022539505.1. Classification (NCBI taxonomy): domain Eukaryota; kingdom Viridiplantae; phylum Streptophyta; class Magnoliopsida; order Poales; family Poaceae; genus Lolium; species Lolium rigidum. Next base: position 269,891,581 of record NC_061513.1, on the reverse strand, counting down.
CCAAGAGGTTTATGCGGGAGGTGAAGTACGCAGAGGTTGCTATGGCTGAGGTACCCGAGTATATCGACTGGTCAGACCAAAACATATCTTTCGGCAAGGCGGACCATCCGAAGGTCGTTCCTAGGCCCGGCCATGCTGCCCTAGTTCTTGAAGCACAAATTGGAGGCTACAACATGAGCAAGGTGTTTATGGATGGAGGAAGCGGTTTGAATCTGCTATTCGCTAGCACAATGAAGGCAATGGGGCTAACGGTTGATATGCTCAAAGAATCTGATACAGGTTTTCACGGCATCATACCGACTCGACCCGCTTATCCCCTTGGCAAGATATCACTGGACGTAGTTTTCGGCACGCCTAGCAATTTCGGAAAGGAGAAGCTCGAATTCGAAGTGGTTGATTGGGAGTCTCAGTATCATGCCATCCTCAGCAGGCCAGCGTTTGCGAAATTTATGGCGGTACCTCATTATGCGTACCTACAACTAAAAATGCCAGGGAATAACGGGACAGCAATAACCGTTCATGGAAGTTTCTCTCGTTCTGATAACTGTGACAGGGAGTTCCAGAAGATCGCCTCGAAGTTTGGCGCTAAGGAAGACCTTAATGCACTCGACGTTGTTACGGACCACACAAAACCACCAGCCGATAATCGGAACGCGAGATCCGACGAATTCGACGTGGCGAAGGAGGCAAAGAAACAACAAGTGCATCCCTCTGACCCGAAGAAAACAGTCAATACCTCGGCAGACCTCACTGTCACATAGGAAGGCGCGCTCATCGAGTTCCTCCGTGAGCGGTGGGAAATATTTGCATGGGAACCATCCGACATGCCAGGTATTCCCAGGGAACTCGCTGAGCACGCCCTCAATGTTGACCCTAAAGCCAAACCTGTACAGCAGACGATGCGTCGTTTTTCAGAACCAAAAAGAAAAGCTATTGGCGAAGAAGTTAATCGACTCCGCAAAGCAGGATTCATTCGGGAGCTCAAGGAAGCCGAGTGGGTAGCTAACCCAGTCATGGTGCCAAAGAAGGACACAACAGCTCTCCGTATGTGTATCGACTACACAAGCCTTAACAAGCATTGCCCAAAGGATCACTTCCCGCTGCCCCGTATCGACCAGATAGTCGACTCCACAGCAGGCTGTGATCATCTCTCCTTCCTCGATGCGTATTCAGGATATAATCAGATTAAGCTCAACAAAGAAGATCAGGAATTAACCGCGTTCATAACCCCCCACGGCGTTTATTGTTACAATGTTATGACTTTCGGGTTAAAAAACGCAGGTGCCACTTATCAGCGGTGTACGCAAGCTTGCCTTGGGGAGCAAATCGGTCGAAATATTGAAGTCTATATCGATGACATCGTGGTTAAAACCAAAAACGCAGTCACCCTCATCGACGATCTGTGCGAAACTTTCGATAATCTCGACAGATATAAAATAAAGCTGAACCCGAAGAAATGTTTTTTCGGGGTGCCAAGAGGACAGGTGCTTGGGTACTTCATCTCAGCTAGGGGAATAGAGGCCATCCTCTGAAAATCAAAGCCATCCTCGACATGGAACCGCCAAAGAATTTGCACCAAGTGCAACAGTTAGCAGCGCGATTGGCAGCACTTAGCAGATTTATTGCCAAATTGGGAGAAAAGGCTTTGCCCTTTTATCAATTAATGAAGAAATCATAAAAATTCGAGTGGACAACCGAGGTGCAGGAATCCTTCGATAAATTGAAGATGATACTATCGACATCTTCGGTCCTTGTAACTCCGCGTGAAAAAGAACCAATGCTCATGTATATAGCTGCGACAGTGCAAGTCTTCAGCACGGTCCTAGTCGTCGAAAGAGAAGAGGCAGAGAGAGTTCATGGTGTGCAACGACCTATTTACCACCTCAGCGAAGTACTCACCCCAGCAAAGCAGCGGTACCCTCATCACCAGAAGCTAGCAAATGACGTATGGAGGACATCATGGAAGCTACGGCATTATTTCACAGAGCACCCGATTATTGTGGTAAGCGAAGCACCATTGAAGAATATACTAACCAACCCGGAGGCGACGGCTAGAGTATCTCAATGGGCTATCGATATAGCACCACACGACATAACCTATGTCAATCGAACGACAATCAAATCTCAGGTTCTCCCAGATTTCTTAGCTTATTGGATTCAATCGTAAACTCCGGCGGCACCCAACTTGTCGGTGTCCGGGACAATGTACTTTGACGGATCAAAACAAAGTACAGGTGCAGGCGCAGGAGTAATATTGATCTCACCACAGGAGACAAAATGAGATATATTTTGCGGATGAACTTTTCGCTGCCGACAAATAATGAAGCAGAATATAAGGCGCTATTGCACGGGATGCGTATGGCCAAAGCATGCGGAGCAACCCGCCTGGAGATCTCTGGTGATTAAAATCTTGTGGTACAGCAGTCGATGAATCTATGCGATTCAGTTAGTTACAACATGATCGCCTACCGCCAACTATACCAATCTATGGAAGCCAAATTTGAAGGATGCGAGCTAAAACACATCAGGAGAGCCAGCAATGAGGAAGCCGACGCTCTGGAAAATATAGGGTCCACATGTTCCCCTATCCCAGATGGCATCTTTTATGAAGTTATTACTCAAAGGTCGATTAAAGAAAAAGTATCGGCACCCCTGGAAGTGTCGACTGATAGTTCAGCGGATAAAGAGGATGCCGAAAGTCCCGCACTACAGTCAGCAGAACAAGTATTCCTTATCGAACCTCTTTGGAATGAGCCTTTCTTAACGTACTTGATGGAGCAAAAGTTACCAGATGACTCAATGGAGGCCAAACGTATCGTACGACGATCTAAGGCCTTCACTATAGTTGATGGCGAACTTTACAAGCGCAGCATTTATGGTATCTTTCAAAGGTGTATCGCCATTGACGATGGCAAAGCTCTCCTGCGGGAAATACACGAAGGAAATTGTGGTCACCATGCAAGTAGTAGGGCCCTCGTAGCCAAAGCTTTCAGAGCAGGGTTTATTGGCCAACGTTTTGCACCGAAACCACACGCACCTGCAACGGACCTAATGACAATACCATTGGCTTGGCCTTTTGCGCAATGGGGACTCGATCAAGTTGGTCCGCTGCCGAGATCATCGCCAGGAGGGCACACATACCTATTGGTCGCAGTCGACAAGTTCACTAAATGGATCGAAGCCGTACCAGTCAGAGATCAAATAGCTAAAACTGCTGTTAAGTTCTTCGAAGGAATAACTTGTCGCTTCGGCATGCCTCATAGCATCATTACGGATAATGGAAGTAATTTTGATTCCAAGGAATTCCGCAAATTCTGCGACAATGGTAACATCAAGCTTAAATTTTCCTCGGTCGCGCATCCTCAAACCAATGGTCAGGTCGAAAGGATAAATGGCTTAATATGTGATGGCATTAAAAAACGCCTGACAGGTGCAGCTGGAGCTTGGGTCGAAGAATTGCCATCAATGTTATGGAGCCTACGGACTACACCAAACAGGTCAACAAAGTATACTCCATTTTTTCTCGTACACGGAGCCGAAGCTGTCTTACCAGCCGATGTTCGTTTTGAAGCTCCCCGAGTGACTGCGTACACGAAGACAACTTCCAATGTTGCACTACAAGATGCTGTAGACCTTCTTGATGAAGCTCGAGACATTGCCTTAGCCAGAACGGCTGTATATCAACAAGCAATTCGAAATTACCACAGTCGAAGAGTTCGCAACCGCGGGTTCAACATTGGTGATATGGTGTTTCGACTGAAGCAAGAAAGAACTCTGAAACTTGAATCTCCATAGGAAGGACCGTTCATTGTGACCGAAGTTATACCAGGAGGAGCTTATCACCTCAAGAATCCTGCTTCGGGCAAGGACGTTGACAATCCATGGAACGTCGGCCACTTGCGGCGATTCTACTCATAGGACACACCTACTCTTTATTCGTTACATAAAGGCTTCTCAGTCTATTGCATATTATGAATAAAATTCTTGGTTGGGCTCCTATCTTTATTAAATTCATCACTCGAACCATTATTCGAGTCCTCTTTTATTAGCTAACTACTCCTATCGGGAGCTTCGGCTATAACTGCATGATACATGGCCAAACTCGAGAACACTTGAGGGCTACTGATAGTACCGATAATTAATTAATACTCCAATCGAGAGCTATGATTATCGATACGAAATAAACCATCTAAGCCTCAAGATAATTTCACGAGTGCTGCAAAATTGATGGAAGAAATATTACTTACAAAAAGGCTCATACCGGTGCACCGTGTGACGAAGCCAAACACATAAAGCGCCTAAATTCCTCGTTCATTCGATGGGTGACGCTCTTACAAAACATACAAATCGACTCTGCAAACAATGCAAAATACAACAGAGTCATCGGGTGAGCAGGCTGACTTGATCACTCAGCCGCCCCGATAATTTTTTTTATAGAACTAACAAGTTCGAGAAACAAATGATGTAACACATTGAAACACACGTAGGTTACTCCTTGTAGCGCAAGGTTGTATATACATAGTTTCATGACGGGACTTCTTGATCTTCTCGAGCTTTCAAATCCCTCTCAATTCCTGTCTCCATCCGAGAAATAATAGTATATGCAGGATGCCTGGCTATGGAATAATACTGGTCTAATCTCTTATTAACGTTTGCTATGGCCTCCAAATCTAAGGTCGGATGAAAGGCTAAAACAGAGGCAAGTGCAAGTTCGGCTCCGGCAAGAAGTTCCTTCCGCACCAGCAATCGAATTCTCTCAGGATTCTTGAATCGAGTGAACAAATCAGACAAAATTTCGGGTGCTGGGTCCAGCGGAAACAAGGTCTTCCATACCATCGAGAGATGAGCATGGTACTTGTCAAAATAATAATGCACCTTCTCCACCCGATGCTCGAATTTAGCCACAGCTACAGCTTTTGGTCGATTCGACCACAGTTCATGTTTCGGGTGAGAGACATCTATCATTGCCTCGATCTTCTCATGGATTCGCCTGTTCTCTTCTGATTCATCAAAAGCCACGACTGTTGAGATAAAAAAAAGTTAGCAAAAGTTTACTTAGCAAGTAAAACAATGGAAATTGGAAGGGATTCAGGTACTCACAGCTTAAACTTTTGGTAGCAGCACAGAGGCGATCGATCTAGAGCATGTTGCTCGATTGCAGTAGCAATCTCGCTCTTCCTTTTCACCAACGCTGCAATGGCATGAAGATTGGTCATGTCTTTGTTCAATCGAGAAATTTGATCACGCAAACGACGAATAAGTTCAGATTCATCGATAGCCGAAGATTTCAAAGAAGAATCAGCACGGGAAGAAGTTGAGGGAATCTGCAACACAATTTTTTCCAACTCAGAAGAGCATGAATAAAAACTCCCATCGGGAGCGAAGCGCATATATTACATCCAAAAGATTGTTGTTACTGGCAACATAGCCAGTATGAAGCAAAGTTAGATCGAACTACATCAAGTATAATTACAATAATAGAACAAAAGATGTTTCAAGGTTGGGCCGATGAAGAATGAGGTGCAGACGCAACTTTGGACTTCTCTTCGTCGACTAGCTTGAGAAGCTAGCTAGCACAGATCACTGCCGACTGTTTGAAAGGTTCAAGGCTGACTAGGCAATTGTTGTCATCTACGGGCAGTGCCTTAGACAACTTTTCCAAATTTGAACTCAGCTCGTGCCCCATCAGTAGTTGGAAGGTGAGAACTGCCCCAAACAAACGGGAGCGTCGCTTAAGTACCTCTATAGCTCCAGAAGAGTCAACGAGGAAAGTTTCTGCCATTTCGCCAAGGGTCTTCTTTTGGCTCACCTTCGGGAATATCAGCGAGAATAACTTCGACAGAGCCCCCTTGGTTTTTTGCAAAAGGCCAAGGACTTGGATGTTGGAGTCAGTAGCAAGCGAAAGGGCATCAGACATTGAATCCTCCCGAAGCTTGCGAGCACGATTGATAGGCATATCGGCAGCATCTGGAAAAACATGAATAAGCAATCCAGAAGACAGTGTTGGAAAGATACCCTGCAAAAAGGAACTTACCCAGCAAGTTCGGGATCGATTCGCGGAGGGCGCCTTCTTTTTTATAGGCTGCAATGGCAGCCTCGCGTCTGGCCTCTTGCTCGTCCTTCATTCCTGCTTCAGCTTCTTTAGCTCATCTTTTAACAAGATATTTTCGTTCTGAGCATCGGTTGTAAGCTTGTTAGCCTCCAGCACTTGGTCAGTCGAAATTTTGACGGCCTTTCGAAGTTGAGCATTTTCTGACTCAAGGCGAGTAAATTGATCAGCAAAATCTGCCACAACGTCAATTGTGGCGAAAATCGGCTGCGGAAGAGAAGACGAAGAATCTTAGTCAAATCCAGAAATCAATCAAGAATATCAAGCTGAGTGGATTTACTTACGTGATCACGGGCTGTTGAAGGAGCAGGGGCGCCATCAGAAGGATTAACCTTCGACACACGAACCTTGGCCACAGTCGTCCTTGAAGGGGGTGTTGGATCGGCAGGCGAAGGATTCGACTCCTTGGCTGACTCGCTCTTCACAGAAATAAATTTAGCCCTCTGTGTGAGAGGAACTTCATCATCATCGTCAGAACTGATCGAAAATAGGAACATACATTACATGAATTCAAGAAAGCTAGTTACACAGGGAAAAAGTGGAGACTCACAGGTCCAAGTCATCTTCGACAGCGAAGAAGCCTGTCGACCTCTTTGCGGCTGGAGGAGGTGATGCAGTTTCATCGGCATCATTATCTTCTCTGCTAGGACTCGATTCAGCCGTCTTCATCAAGTCTTCATTAATCCTCCTGCGCCGCATATCCTTAGTGCGAGCATCTTCTTCAGGAGCTTCATCTTCTTGGACGTCGCTGTCATCAAGAGCATGCTGCACATCTTCGGTTTCCTCCGAATCGTCGTCATCATCCTCTAGTTCTACCCCACTTTCGGGTGTAGGAGGGTAGCATTGAGCGACGGTGGGAGCCTGTCAACGGAAAAGGAGATTGTTAAAGGTTTTAATAAAGAAACAAGAACATCATTTGGAACAGGTACAAAAAAAAAAGATTACCTTGGCAGGAAGATGTTTGAGATCAAGTGTAGGGCGAGCCGAAACCAGGACGATATTGTCCTTTTGGCTGAAGCGAGTAAGGCGCCGCACCTCATCACGGAGTTCTTCGTCAGATACGTCGGCTGGGCTGACCCTGGACTTGTCGTCTTTGCCAACGTACAACCACAGTTGATGTGGGCGAGACATCAATGGTTGCACCCGACGATTTAGAAACACCGAGACTACCTCAATACCACACATTGTCAGACCCCCCTGCATTCTTCAGGTCTAAGACCTTATCGAACAGTTGATCGGCTGTGGCGTTTTCTTTGGCAGTCAAGGCGTTTCGCCAGGATTTCTTCGGCGTGGCCACCAGGACATCTTCAAAAGGGGGCAAGTTGGAGCGCCGTCCAGCTACTGGAATATCTCGCAGGTAGAACCATTTCTGGCGCCAGCCCTGGACTGATTCCTTCATCGGGAAGTCAAGATAGTCAACCTCTTTCCTAACAACAAAGCCGACACCGCCAACGACGGGAGGACCGTCATTGACGTTGTGGCGCTTGACGTAGAAGATTTTCCTCCACAAGCCCCAATGAGGTTCGATGCGAGGAATGCCTCGCATAAGGTGATGAAGATGGAAAGATGAAGGACGGAATTTGGGGTCAGCTGCCAGAGCTGAATCCCGTAGAAAAAGAGAAGAGAGCGAATGAATTCGTGGGCAGGAAGCGAAAGCCCACGATATAAAAAGGCGACGAACATGACAGTGAAGCCCTTGGGAGGCCTTGGGCGAGAAGATGAACCTGGGAGGCGAATGTCGTCGTCGAATGATGAGATGAAGCCCAGCGTGCGCAGTTTGTTCACATCGCCGTTTGAGATGGTGGAGGCACGCCAATCATGGCAGACCTTGCCGGCGCCAGACGAAGCGCCAGGTTCGGCGGTTCCCTTCCTTTTGCCCATGGCGCTCAAGTTTTTGGGAGAAGGAACAGTGGTGAAAGAAGAAATTGAGGAAGAAGATGAGCAGTATGAAGGCGTAAAAAGTGAAAAGTGGTGAAAGGGCGTCTATTTATAGCGAGGACTGTTGAGGAATCGTGGCCATAACTCCCGCAATCGTGGGGAGGTGGACGAGGATCTGATAGTACACGTGTCCAACCAAGGGAAACGAAACCGGCGGCCCATTACTCCCACTACGCGCGGAAATCAAGGAGACGCCTCAGTCAAAGCACAAGCACATGTCATTTCCTAAACTGACCGTGCAGAAGTAGGGTGGGTCCATTAAAGTCACGTCCTGTCAAACCGCAACAGTCACTACGTCACCCATGATGTCATCAGAAGTATCGGTTTAGCAAGGAGCATCCGAAGAGAGCTGATGTTTTCGAGTGGTTCGGTTTGAGTCTACGCACAGTTGCGAGCATGCGCGCTTAGACTCGGGGGCTACTCCCATCGGAAGCGCTGAACGCGCACCCGATATAATTTGGACTCAAAGATCATTGCAAGAAAAAATTACACCAGAAGTATCTGAAGAAAGGTCCAAGAGATTTGGGCTAAAGTCTGCACTCGGTTGCGAGCATCCGCGCCCAGACTCGAGGGCTACTCCTATCAGGAGTACCGGGTGCGCACCCGATAAAAATGATGAACTCGAAGGTTTTTTGCGCGGCCCAGAATCATGCCCGGGGACTTGATTCTGTGTAGAGTGATGTTGTTTTGCCATCGGCAGTTAACCGGTAAAAACCGGGCACATTACTCAATATCCCTTATGTACTAAAATCTTGCTTGAAAGAAATGAAGACCCGATAAAAGGAGAAATATCGGATCATCATGACGAATTGAAGAAAACTTCGGCAGAAGGGAAATGTTCGAGTAGTACAACTTGAGTCTACGCACGGTTGCAAGCATCCGTACCTAGACTCGGGGGCTACTCCCATCGGGAGCGCTGAATGCGCACCCGATAAAAGAAGACGATGCTGTTCCAAGAAGGACAAGACTTATCGACTAAGGCGAATAGTCGACAGAAGACATGCTTTAGTCCCTGCCCGAAGTATCTTCGGCCAAGCACTCGGGGGCTACTGATGTGGGCATTACCCTTCGGGTAACTAGTATTGCACTATCTCTTGCTGCCCAACTAGGGGCCCATGAGGGCACTCGATGGCAAGGTGGGCCACTATGACGATGCCGAAGTAGAACCCTTGAAGAACAAGACAAGGAGACGAAGAATCCAAGGAAAGTTCAGAACTAGGACCCTTTGTAACCTAGTCGTACCCGGACAGATCTCTCGAGACCTGGCTCCCAATATAAGGGCCAGGAGAGAGGCTACCGAGGACACACGCAATCTTAGTAATCTTAGCCACCGCAAGTTTAGAGCTAGGTCCCTACGGAACTTAGTCCCATTGTAACCCGATATTTTCATAATCAAGATCAGACAGGCAGGACGTAAGGGTTTTACCTCATCGAGGTCCCCGAACCTGGGTAAATCGCTCTCCCTGCTTGTTTGATAACCGACGTCTCGTGTCAGCCTACAGGATTCCATCTACCCTAAGCCCCCTTACGGAGGGAATTGCCGAGGAGTACCCTCGACAGCTGGAGACCTCATAGCAAAATTTCTATACTAAAATAGCAAAACAACCAAACAAATATAGCAAAAATAATATAGCAAAAATAATATAGCGTCACAGCATTTTTTACAATGTCTCCGGCGAGGTCATTGCTATTGTATGAAAATAGACTTCGCCGAATACATCACCGGAATACTTAGTAATAAAATATATACACTAACATAGCAAAACCATAGAACGGTTGTAGCAAAAAAATGTTCACATGTAGCAAAATCTACAGAACGAAGAAATTGACGGAGACTTCGCCAGAAAATTTGTATCAACCGCCACCGCCGTTTGCAGCAATGCCGCTCGCCCGAGGAAGCAACTCCATATGACCAAGGTAGCAACTTCGGCCTCGGCCAGCAGCAACCCGAGGTGCCTAAGGTCGCAATGCCTGTACGGCCAGCAGCAAGCCCCTAGAGACGTGAGTGGCCAGCACATGGAGGTGCTTGTAGCACCCATAGACCCTCCGTTGGGGCAACCTCTGCTCACTGATGGTTGCAGGGGAGGAGGTAGGCGAAGATAGCGGCCAAGGGCGGAGCTTGGCGTGGGGGCGAACAAGGGCGCATAGGATGCAGCGGTGGTCGCCATCGTCGGAGGGAGTCGGGGCCAGCCGGAGCTCCGCGGCGAGCATTTCCTGTTGAAGATATGCCCAAGAGGCAATAATAAAATGGTTATTATAATATATCTTTGTGTTTATGATAATGTTTACATACCATGCTATAATTGTATTAACCGAAACATTGATACATGTGTGTTATGTGAACAACAAGGAGTCCCTAGTAAGCCTCTTGTATAACTAGCTTGTTGATTAATAGATGATCATGGTTTCATGATCATGAACATTGGATGTTATTAATAACAAGGTTATGTCATTATATGAATGATGTAATGGACACACCCAATTAAGCGTAGCATAAGATCACGTAATTAATGTAGGGATACGTTGCATAGAAAACAAAAAATTTCCTACCGCGAGAACGCAAACCAAGCCAAGATGCAATCTAGAAGATGGGAGCAACGAGGAGATGATCGAGACTCACCCTTGAAGATTTCCAAAGCCTACAAGATGAGGCTCTTGTTGCTGCGGTAGACGATCACTTGCCGCTTGCAAAAGCGCGTAGAAGATCTTGATCACGGTGCCACGATCGGGCAGCACCTCCGTACTCGGTCACACGTTCGGTGTTGATGAAGATGACGTCCTTCTCCCCGTTCCAGCGGGCAGCGGAAGTAGTAGCTCCTCCTTGAATCCGGCAGCACGACGGCGTGGTGGCGGTGGCGATGGAGAACTCCAGCGGAGCTTCGCTAAGCGTTGCGGGAGAGGTGGAGGAGGTGGGGCGGCTAGGGTTTGGGAGAGGGGGTGGCCGGCCACTATGGGGTGCGGCCAAGCTATGGCTTTGTGGTGGCCGGCCCCCTCCCCTATGCCCCTCATTATATAGGTGGAACCCCAAGTGTTGGACTACAAGTCTTCGAATAAGACCCGAACCCAAAACCTTCCATGTAGTAGGGAAACCTACCCAAGGTGGGACTCCCACCCAAGTGGGATTCCCACCCTTCCATGAAGGGGTGGCCGGCCCCCTTGGTGGAGTCCACCTTGGACTCCCCCTCTAGGGTTGGCCGGCCATGGGGAGGTGGAGTCCCTCCGGGACTCCTCCTTCCTTAGTGATTTCTTCCGGACTTTTCTAGAACCTTCTAGAACCTTCCATAAATGCACCGGATCATTTCCAAACTTGGAATATGACTTCCTATATATGAATCTTATTGTCCGGACCATTCCGAACTCCTCGTGATGTCCGGGATCCCATCCGAGACTTCGAACAATACTTCGAACTCCATTCCATATTCAAGTTCTACTATTACAACATCAAACCTTAAGTGTGTCACCCTACGGTTCGTGAACTATGTGGACATGGGTGAGAAGTCTCTCCGACCAATAACCAATAGCGGGATCTGGAGATCCATAATGGCTCCCACACATTCAACGATGACTTAGTGATCGAATGAACCATTCACATACGATACCAATTCCCTTTGTCACGCGATATTTTACTTGTCCGAGGTTTGATCATCGGTATCACTCTATACCTTGTTCAACCTCGTCTCCTGACAAGTACTCTTTACTCGTACCGTGGTATGTGGTCTCTTATGAACTTATTCATATGCTTGCAAGACATTAGACGACATTCCACCGAGAGGGTCCAGAGTATATCTATCCGTCATCGGGATGGACAAATCCCACTGTTGATCCATATGCCTCAACTCATACTTTCCGGATACTTAATCCCACCTTTATAACCACCCATTTACGCAGATGGCGTTTGATGTAATCAAAGTACCTTTCCGGTATAAGTGATTTACATGATCTCATGGTCGAAAGGACTAGGTAACTATGTATCGAAAGCTTATAGCAAATAACTTAATGACGTGATCTTATGCTACGCTTAATTGGGTGTGTCCATTACATCATTCATATAATGATATAACCTTGTTATTAATAACATCCAATGTTCATGATTATGAAACTAATCATCTATTAATCAACAAGCTAGTTAAGAGGCTTACTAGGGACTCATTGTTGTTTACATATCACACATGTATCAATGTTTCGGTTAATACAATTATAGCATGGTATATAAACATTTATCATAAACATAAAGATATATAATAACCACTTTTATTATTGCCTCTTGGGAATATCTCCAACAGTCTCCCACTTGCACTAGAGTCAATAATCTAGATTACATTGTAAGGTACCTAACACCCATGGCATTCGGGTGTTGGTCATGTTTTGCCCCAGGGATAGGTTTAGTCAACAGATCTGCCACATTCAGATTTGTTTGTACTTTGCAAATCTTTACTTCTCCATCTTCGATGTACTCGCGAATCGAATGATAACGCAGCTTGATATGCTTCAGCCTCTTGTGTGACCTTGGTTCTTGTGCATTGGCGATGGCACCCATGTTGTCACCAGTAGATGACTAGTGGGTCCAATGCACTAGGAACCACACCGAACTCTACAATGAACCTCTTCATCCATACCGCTTCTGATGAAGCCTCTGAAGCCGCTATGTACTCCGATTCCGTTGAAGACTTCGCCACCGTGCACTGCTTCGAGCTTGCCCAGCTTACTGCAGCAATTTTCAATATAAACACGTACCCAGACTGTGACTTAGAGTCATCAGGATCAGTGTTCCAACTTGCATCGGTGTAACTGGTTACAACGAGCTCTTGGTCACCTCCATAACAAAGAAATATATCCTTAGTTCTTTTCAAGTACTTCAGGATATTCTTGGCCGCTGTCCAGTGTTTCATTCCTGGATCACTTTGATATCTGCTAGTCAAACTAACAGCATGTGCTATATCCGGTCTTGTACATAGCATGGCATACATGATAGAGCCTACTGCCGAGGCATAGGTGACAAGGTATCAACTTGTCAATGCCTATGGATTGTAGACTAGGGTTTAGTTGGATGTAGAGGGCAAGTAGATCTCGAAGGTTTCAGCCGAAAAGTACTCGACGAATATGAAACTAGGGTTTGAGAAACAATGATTCGATCCTTTCTTTGTCCCTCGACTCCCCCTTATATAGGAGGCGGAGCCGAGGGATTCGTATTGTACAAATTACAGAGTCCGGGAAGGTTTCTAACTCCTCCCGCAAGATTACAAATAATGCTTCCTATTACAACTCTAGCTTTCCTTGACAATATCTTGGGCTTCCGAGTCTTCTTATTCTTCGGGTAGTGGGCTTTCAGTAAACCCCGGGTACTATCTTCGGCAGGCCCACTGGGGATGCCTATGTCAGTAGCCCCCGAGATTTTGCTTGAATCGTAGAGTCAAGGAAAATCTCCACTGTTTATTTTTACTCGACAATTTAAAACTTTTCTATATTTATTCATACAAATTTCTATATTGTACAGGGATAATGGTAATTGGGGCTAGTTCATCTGACGGATCAGGTACTAGTTAACTGCTCTAGTGGCAATCTGCAAAAACCTACTTCAAAATCACGTCCCTGGACATGATTTCGGGATACTGGTGTAAACTTCGACAGGTGCCGCTTAAGGTCTTACCATTCTGTCGAGTCCCAGTCATATTTATCGAGTACCTAACGCGTCCGTTAGGATTTTTCTTCGTATCCGTTGATACGGATAAAAGTAGCAAACCGACGTCGAGACGGCGCCACGCCTCTCGTAACGGATCCGGGGTCTTACCTTCGCAAAGTTTTGCGGCATTCAGAAATTGATCGCAACTTTGGCGTTCTGAGAATATATTGTCGAGTGCTTATTCGGCTGTTGGAATGGCACATTTTATTGAGTCAAAGCTGACTTATATTGCTCTCCCGATGGGAGTATATGCAGAGTTATTTATAACTCGAAATATACTCTTTTGCTCTTCTATCTTTCTTCTTTTCATTCTTTCTTTCTTTTTTATAATTTCATCGGGCACGCGAACAGCGTTCCCGATGGGAGTAGCCCCCGAGGCTACAGCCAAGAACTTGTGCTTGGTTGTAGGCTCCACGCCTTATGCTACTATATTTCTTTCTCTCCCGAAGTTTTATAATTTCTCGGGTGCGCGAACAGCGCTCCCGATGGGAGTAGCCCCCGAGGCTATGAACAAATATTTGTATTTGATCATAGGCTCATGCCATCTCTATTTTGTCTCTCCTGATCTTTTCATTTTTTCAAAGTAGCCCCCGAGCATTTGATCAAAAACTTGTGTTTGATCAAAGGCTCTCCAATATTTTTGTATGTCGCCTTTTTATGCTGCTGTTGAGTCGAATTTTTCTCTCTGCCAAGGTGACATTATTGCTGACGATAGCCACGATTGCGAATTCGAAAATCGCGAGAAGTTTTTCTCCCACTGCCGTGCGGGCCCAAATTATCCATTATTTTGACACGTCGTGTAGGTGGGGGACACACGTCCTCCGCTTTTCCTGGCGCACGTACCGTAACTTCTCCAGTGTTAAAATACTTATTTACCCTTGTTTCTACATGGTTATCATCTGCCGCACTCCTTTTCCATCCAACGGTCCGCCGCTTCGCCTCACCTTTATATAAGATCTCCTTCTTCCTCCTCGAGCACTTCCGCTCGCGCCGTTCTCCTACTCTCCTCTGCAAAACCTCCTCCTGCGCCCCTCAATTCCCTAAGCTCATCTTCTCCAAGCTGCATTCCTGCGCCATTGTTGATGCCACCGCGTCGGTTGACCAAGCACAACACGCCTGAATCGTCAATGGCCGCCGCAGATCTGGGAAGCGCGGAGTGGGAAAGGTCCAAAATTTCCACCCAGGACATCAATCTCTTGAAGAAGCTGGGGATTAGCAAGAAACCCAAGGCCCTGTGCTTCCCTAGTGAAGAAAGCTACCCAACCCCTCCAATGGGGTATCGGGTAAGTTTCGTCGACCATCTCAGCCGCGGTCTTTCCGCCCCTATTCATCCTTTCCTCCGTGGATTGCTTTTTGTTTATGGTCTTCAACTTCACCACCTCACGCCCAACTCGATCCTCCATATCTCCATTTTCATCACCCTCTGTGAGGCCTTCCTTGGCGTCCAGCCTAACTGGGCGCTATGGAAGCGCATTTTCTTTTGTCACCGCAATGGCTCTCCCAATGTCGCCTATAATATAGGCGGCGTTGTTATTTCTGTTCGCCCCACAGTCGATTACTTCGACGTCAAACTCCCTGACTCAGTTCAAGGGTGGCGCAAGAAGTGGTTGTACATTCAGGAGGAAAACCATGGATGTGCTGAAGACAACATCCCTCCTTTTGATGGTGCCGAGAAAATCCTTCGCCGCCGCTCCTGGGATGCAGATGCTACCGAAGAAGAAAAAGCTTCGACAGAGGTCCTGATGACTCGCATCCATGAGTTGCAAAATACTCGCGGCAAAGAGTTGTCAGGTATCCAAATTACAGCGTATTTTCTTAGAACCAGAGTGCAGCCTCTTCAAGCTCGCAAAAACCCTCTCTGGAAGTATGTCGGCGACGAGGACGCGGATCGGTTGTCGGTGGATTTGGAGGTCAAGGATTTAGAAAAGCTTGTCCGAAAAATCTCTTCTCTCAGCAAAAAAGATTCTGTCCCTTCTTCTTGTCGTGTAAAACCGTACAGCGCCAGCAATGCGCTTCCCAAGGTAAACTTTGTCGATTGACTTGTTATTGCCTTGCTATTTTTTGTAACTCTTTTTTTTTTTGACATCTTCCCCGTTTTTTATATAGAACCATCCAAATCTTATCTCGCTTCCTCCCCTTCCTGAGGGTGGAGAAGTCGAGGAAAGGGCCGTTGTCACCGACGACAACCAAGATGCCCCCTCTTTTGTAAATGAACCCGCAGATTCTCGAAAATCTGCGGGATCTGTTGAAAAGGAGGCTGCCTCTGAAGGTACTGCATCAGCACAATCTCCTCCTCCTGCTGTTTCTCCAAATAATAAAAGGAAAAGGAGTGATGTCGAAGATTCCGGCACCTCCAAAGCCGAAGAAACTGTTCCTTCACATCAGAAGGTAGCTTATGATCCATACCTTGAGGCCCTCATCAGTTCGTAAGTCACCTCTTTTTTTATATTTTATTTTTGTACTCGAAATTTTTTCTCTGTCTTGCTTTTTATGCCGCCAACATTTAATCGCAGTGATGATGAGGAAGAAGTACCAGCTTTTGATGTGGCTGCTCGAACGAGTACGTCACATAGTCTAGTTGTTTCGGAGACGCCAGTTGAAGGAGAGGAATCCTCGCCTCCTCAACAAAACGTCGGCGCTTCTACTCCTCCTTCAAGCCCCCTTGTCCCTTCACCGAAAAGGGCAAGGGTTGAAACAATTTCGGAGCCTACTCTCCAATTGAGTAACTCCTCTAACCCTCTCTTGGATGATGTAAGTTCTTAATTTTCTTGTCACTGTCTATTTTTCCTCTGTTTGCTTCTTTATGCCATCATATTTTTCCCATACCGACATTTTCTTTCTTTATCCTTCTTTGACAGCCTATGATCAAAGAGCTTATTCGTATCGGTGCCCAATTCATTGGGTATCGTGAGTATGCAAGTAAGACTGAAGGTAATGCCTTGCTGCTTCTTTTTGCCCTTGCCTTCTTACTCCTTTGTTGTCGATGTTTTTAACTAAATTTAACTTTCTTGGCAGAAAAACTGGCAGAGGTCAACGAACGTGCCGATACACTTGCTCAAAAATTAGAGCAAAGTGAAGAGGCCCGTAAGAAGGCCGAATCAGATGCTATCCGAGCTAGAGCGGAGGCTGACAAGGCCAAGGCCGATGCTGCTGGTGTCGAAGATCTTAGGAAGAGACTTCACGATGCCGAGACTTCGCTGAGCGAGCATATAACCGCACAATCTGCTCGCGAGGAAGCGATCATTAAGCGCGTAAGGTCGCAGAGTCGTCGCTTTGTCAGTAAGTATCTGAACCACTTCACATCCTTTCGACTTTCTTTCCTTCACTCGTTTGTTGATCAATAAGTTTTTATCTTGACAGATAAAACATCTCAAGAATTTGAACTTGAAGATCCCGACAACGATCCTCTTCTTGACGCCATTTCGTTCCTTGAGTTTCATGGAACAGAAGCGCGCGAGGGCATTGATCAAGCTAAGTCCGGGTTGTCGCGACTCTTCCCCTATTTCTTCCCGAAGAAAGAGGAACCCGCAACTTTCCTTGCTCTTGCCAAGTGCTTTAATCCACGAGAAGATCTTGGACTCGAAGATGCGCCACGAGAACATGAAGATTGTCGTTGAAAGCACCGTTGCCTTGGTCGCCGATAGCCAACAAACTATCAACCGGGCGAAAGTAGGCGACACGAACAGTGTAGAGCAGACAAAATGGCGATCGTTGATCAAGGCGGCAAAGCCCGACACGAAGAAAATCCTGTCCTATCTCGGGATCAAGCCATCTTCAACTCCTAGCTCATCAAAGCCGGAGGTCTAGTTGAATGCCCCTTCTTTTTATTTTTCCTGTTTCTTTAGCTATTGTCGCCATATTAGTTTTAGCGACAATTACCTTAGTACTTTTGAAGAACTCCTTCTGTAATATCCATGTAAATTTCTTGAAGAGCAATGGAATTCTGTCTTGTGCAATCCTTTGATATTGGAATTTTCTTTTCCAGTTGATATTTGATAACTACTCTGCCGATCCTCATTCTGTCGATACTTCTCCTGCTTCCTCCTTCTCGAAGAAAACACTAGTCAACGATAACTTTGTCGACGGTTCTTCGGGACAACATTTATCGCAAGATTTGCAAGAATTGCGCCAACAACTCCAATCTATGAAAAAACAAACTCTTGTGATGATGGAACAATCTCGACAAGCATCCGAGAGAGAGAATATTGCTCTTCAACAGGCAAGAGAAGCCATTGCTGCAAAGGATGCTGCTGTTGCTGAGGCTACCGAAGCTTCCTCTCGAGAAAATTACATGCTTCAGCTTATGACTGACGCCAGCCTGGACATGACCGGTATGTTTCCTGCTTATAACCATGCTGGATGTTATTTTTGCTATTTTTCCTTCCTTGTCAATTTATTCGCTGTACCAGGCTCATTTTTGGATACTGCTGCCGAAGATCAACGTGTTGAAACTCGAGCCAATGCTTTGCTCAGACTGGCCGCACGACATGGTTCTAACTTTTGGGTTACTCCCGAGCGTACCCGTCAAATTGTCAGATTCCAAGATCGCGCGGGTCAGGTCCGTGATTTCCTTGACTTCTGTACGAAGACTTTGTTTTTAGTTTATGGAACCATGTTCCCTCGCAACAAAATGCCAGAAACTCTTCCTGCATTAATGGAAAAGTTTCGAGATGCTCCTCGAATCCATGGCTTTGTGCGGGCTCAACTCTCTGGTCGACGCAAGATTTGCTATGATGATGATAAAGATTTGCCATCCAAAATTGCCCTTGGATCAAATTGTTCCCACGTGCCTGGCTAAAATGTCGAAGAAAAAGAGAAACATGAGCAAGATTGATGATCTGGTGACTCCTGTAGCCGAAGATATGATGGATGAACTTCTTCGGATGGACGCTGAATTCTTCGTGAAGGGTAGCTATGCCGAGCATAGTACTCGTCCTTCCAATGAACGGGTAACCATAGACCATGTGCTAGGTATCCATTGAGGGTTTTTCCTTTTTTCTTGCTGTAGTTTCACCATTGATACGCCTTTGTAAACATGATCTATATTGTAAAGCTGTCAACTCTGTAATTATGTATTGTTTTTATATTTTTGATCGTCGAGCCCCCGAGCCTTTGGCTGGAGCTTATACTATTTTGTTATCTCGAAGCTTTTTCTCTTATTGCGAGAAGGTATATATGTTTTGCTATCAATGGGCACGAGCCCCCGAGTGTCTTGGTGGTGAAATTCTATATTTTGTTGCGAGGTTTTCAGACCAAAGCAATAACATTTTGATGAGTACACTATATTTTTAGTCGTTAGCTTCCGATGTTCTATTTGGCGAGGTATTCTTGTACCAAGGCGAAATATTTCGGTAAGTCTATATATTTTGTAACTTGAAGGCATTGAGCCCCCGAGCGTGTTGAAGAAGTATATCTCCGCTATCTTTATTATATTGCAGCACCGCGAGCCCGCCTCATTAAAAACCTTTCCGGCCCCACTCGGTGCCCCGAAAAGGAAAAGAGTGCGTCTGAAAACTCGCGGGCGTTTCAGTACATTGTATTTTTATAGAGGAGGACTATATTTCGACTCTAAGCGTAGAACCGCCTGAGCTGCGCCACGTTCCAGGGGTTTTTTCGGGAACCCCCGTCTTCTTGTCCTTGATCCTGTACGCTCCTCCGTCGATGACTTCGTGATGACGTAAGGTCCCAACCATGGTGACTCGAGCTTTTCGGTACTTTGTCTGGTTGAGCCGTAGGACCAAATCGCCAACTTCGGAAAGATCCGGGCCGCAATCGTCGACCGTGGTAGTTCTTCGAGTCTTGCTGGTACTTGGTAACTCGTGATAGTACTTCATCTCGAGCTTCATCGAGTGTATCCATATCATCCTCCCGAGCTTTTCGTGATGTTTCCTCGTCATACTCTGTTACTCTTGGAGAATCATGCTCTATTTCAATTGGTAGTACTGCTTCAGCTCCGTGGACGAGGAAAAACGGAGTTTCTTGTGTCGCCGTGTTTGGTGTTGTCCGGATGCTCCACAAAACACTTGGCAGTTCTTCTGGCCAGGTGTGTCGAGCCTTTTCAAGCGGTCCCAGCAGACGTTTTTTAATGCCATTACAGATGATACCATTGGCTTTTTCGACTTGACCATTGGTTTGGGGATGTGCAACTGATGCGAAGTGCAATTTGATGCCTACCTCTGCACAGTACGCCTTGAACTCCTTCGACGTAAAATTGCTGCCATTGTCTGTGACAATGCTATGAGGCACTCCGAACCGAAAAACGAGGCCTTTCACAAACTTTATTGCCGATGCTGCATCTGGTGAATTTATTGGCTTCGCTTCTACCCACTTGGTGAATTTGTCGACAGCAACCAACAGGTACTCATATCCTCCTGGCGAAGCTTTGTGCAATTTGCCCACCATATCGAGTCCCCATTGGGCGAAGGGCCACGACAATGGTATTGGCATCAGCTCCGCCGCCGGAGAATGAGGTTTTGCGGCGAATCTCTGGCACGCGTCGCAGGTTCGTACTATCTCTTTTGCATCCTCGATTGCTGTCAACCAGTAAAATCCTGCTCGAAAAACCTTGGCTGTGATAGCTCGACTGCTCGCGTGGTGACCACATATTCCTTCATGCACATCCTTTAGGATTATCCTTCCTTCTTCGGGTGTGACGCACCTTTGCAGGACGCCTGAAATACTTCGCTTGTATAACTCCCCTTTGACCACTATGAAAGCTTTGGATCGTCGAATAATTCGCCTTGCCAAAACTGGATCGTTGGGTGTTTCTTTCCTGAGGATGTACGATATGTACGCTTGCATCCAAGGAACTTCTACCATCATCACAAGCTTTTGGTCCTCTTCGTCCTCCATGGCTTCTTTCAGGGACGCCGAAGTTTTTTCTTCCTTTGCTTTTTTCTGCGCCTTCTTCGGCTTTGTGGACCTCTCCGCTATTTCTTCCCAAAATACGCCTGGCGGGATTGGAAGGCACTGCGACCCGATGTTTGCGAGAACGTCGGCTTCATCATTGCTCAACCTACTGATGTGATTTACCTCGCATCCATCAAACAGCTTCTCGAGCTCATTGTACACCTCCTTGTACGCTATCATGCTGTTGTTGACTGCATCACATTGGTTCATAACTTGCTGAGCCACCAATTGTGAGTCGCCAAAGATTTTTAGTCGAGTTGCGCCGCAAGCTTTTGCCATCTTCATCCCGTGTATGAGGGCTTCGTATTCTGCTTCATTGTTGGATGCGTTTGGGAATGTCATCCGTAGGACATATTTCAATTTGTCGCCTTCAGGTGATATGAGTATTACCCCTGCTCCAGCTCCTTCTAACCTTTTGGACCCGTCGAAGTTCATGGTCCAGGTTCTCGATAAATCCGGAGGTCCTGTGTTTTGCAACTCCATCCACTCTGCGATGAAGTCTGGTAGAATTTGTGATTTTATTGCCTTTCTTTTTTCATATGTGATGTCCCGAGGAGAAAGTTCTATTCCCCAAAGGAAGACACGGCCTGTAGCTTCTGGATTGTTGAGTATGTTTGATAAAGGTGCCTCATTGACTACTATTATCGGATGCGCCGAAAAATAGTGGCACAACTTTCTTGCCGTTGTAATCACTCCATATGCTAGTTTCTGGTACTGCGGGTACCGCTGTTTGGAAGGCGATAAAACTTCACTAATGAAATATACCGGCCTTTGCACTCCATGGAGTTTTCCTTCTTCTTCCCTTTCGACAACTAGCACCGTGCTAACCACTTGGGGTGTAGCTGCAATGTACAGTAGGAGAGGTTCTTTTTCCTTCGGCGCCACTAAGACCTGGTGGTGTCGAGATTGTGCGTTTCAGATCCTCGAAAGCTCTATCGGCTTCTTCGTTCCACTCGGAATTTCTCTCCTTGCTTTATTAAAGCGTAGAACGGTAACGCTTTTTCTCCCAGCCTGGCGACGAATCTGCTTAAAGCTGCGACTCGCCCGGTTAGCTGCTGTATTTCCTTCAACTTTGTTGGCTTCCTCATTGTTACGATAGCTTGGATTTTTTCGGGATTTCCTTCAATCCCTCTTGCTGAAACTAGGAACCCGAGAAGTTCTCCTGCCGGGACGCCGAAAGAACATTTCGTCGGATTCAACTTGAGACAAAATTTGTCGAGGTTGTCGAAAGTTTCCTTCAAGTCCTCGATTAATGTTGTCCCCTTTTTTGATGTGATGACGACGTCGTCGATGTATACTTGTACATTTTTCCCAATCTGTGTTGCTAGGCACTTCTGCATCATCCGTTGATATGTTGCTCCCGCGTTTTTCAACCCGAAGGGCATTGTTTTGTAACAAAATACGCCATACGGTGTGATGAACGCTGTTTTGGCTTCGTCGTCTTCTTTTAATCTGATCCGGTTATAACCGTAGTATGCGTCCAAGAAGGAAAGACGTTCACATCCTGCCGTGGAGTCGATAATCTGATCGATCCTTGGGAGGGGAAGTGATCCTTTGGACAATGTTTATTGAGGCACGTAAAGTCGACACACATGCGAAGGACTTTCGTGTTTTTCTTCGGCACCATTACTGGGTTAGCTACCCAAGTGGCCTCAGTAGATATCTCTTTGATGAAACCAGCTTCTCTAAGTCGATCAATTTCTGACAGCATGGCTTTGCGGTTTCGTTCCGAAAAACGCCGCAAAGGTTGCTTAATTGGTCTCGCAATAGGATCCAAGTTTAGGTGGTGCTCGGCAAGTTCCCTGGGTACTCCTGGCATGTCAGCTGGACACCATGCGAAGATTTTCCAGTGCTTACGGAGGAACTCGACGACGGCGCTTTCCTATGCGAGGTCCATGTTTGTTGCGATGGACGTCGTTTTCTTCGGATCTGTCGGGTGAATCTGCACTTCCTTAGAATCTTTTGCTGTATTGAAAGTTGATTCCTTGTTGGGCCTCCCTACGTCTGGCAGCACATCATAATCAGTCATGAGCCTTGACGCTGCATACTCTGCCTGCATCCCAAAAGTTTCTGAAAGTCGATGAAAATCTTTGTCGCATTTATCGGCTAACGCGAAGCTTCCTTTGACTGTGATTGGTCCCTTAGGTCCAGGTAACCTCCAAAGCAAGTACGTGTAATGTGGTACCGCCATAAACCTGGCATATGCTGGTCGCCCCAACAAAGCATGATACTGCGACGGGAAATCCACAACTTCGAACTCCAACCTCTCTATCCTGTAGTTTTCTCGGGTCCCAAACTGAACGTCGAGATTGATCTTCCCCAGTGGGTAACTTGGCTTCTCTGGTGTGATGCCGTGGAAACGTGTGTCGGTTGGTTTCAAATTTGCGAGGGAAATATTCATCTTCCTTAGCGTATCTCGCGTACATAAGGTTTAGACTCGCTGCCGCCATCTATGAATACTCGAGATACATCGAATCCCGCAATTACTGCTGGTAAGATCGAGTCTGACTGCCCTGGTCGAGGAACTTGTCGTGGATGATCAGCTATTGTGAAGCCAATATGTTGCCCTGACCAGTTAAGGTACTCGACTGTTGGTGGTGGCATCTTTTCTGCCATAAACACCTGTCGCGAGATTACTTTCTGAGCTCTATTGGATGGTCTGCCTTTCTGAATCATCGAGACCGCTCCGTTAGAGTTAGGATCGATGTAGGGTGGTGGAGCAGGCGCTGCCGCTATTCTGAGCTGATGTCGATTTTCATCTGTAATCGCGGGAGGGGGTGGTAAGTGAATCTCACTCCTATGTCCTTGAGGATCTCTGTGCGCTGCCTGAGCATTTGCATGTCCTGCCCATCTTAACATTGCCTGGAAATTTCGACAATCTTTTTGCAAGTGTCCCGACTGTCTTTTTCCATTGCTATCAAGAAAGAAATGCATCTGACACGGCCCGTTCATCATCTCTTCGGGAGACACAAAAGGTCTCTGGAACCTTGGCCCGCTATTTTGCCTGTTATCTCTATTGTCACTTTGTTGTGCGTTGCTTCTCTGGTAGTCATCTCTACTGTTTCCTCCATTGTTTCCCCGAAAGCCAGCCGATATTTGGCCAGGTGCATCGTAACTTGAAAATTGACGGAGAAATCGGCGTCTATTTTGGAAATTTCGACTGCGATCTTCCTCTGGGGACCTATGTCGTTTGTTATGTACCGCATCTTCACCATCTGCCCATCTGTTTGCTATCTCCATTAAAGCTGATACTGTTCTTGGGTTTGTCCTCCCTAAGTCCTCCACGAAATCTCCTCGTCGAACTCCTGCAACAAATGCATCTATCGCTCTTTCGTCAGATATATTTTCTGCCGAGTTTTTTATGATGTTCCACCTTTGGATGTACTTCCTCATTGATTCATCATGCTTTTGTCAACATGACCTCAACTCTTCTAGTGTCGCAGGTTTTTTGCAGGTTGACCGGAAATTCTTGATAAACACGTCCTCAAAACTTTCCCAGTTGTCGATGGAACCTGGGGGAAGCTTTTTTATCCATGATCTGGCGGCTCCGCTCAGATGTATCTGGATGCTTTGCATGGCTGTCGCTCTGGTCCCGCCTATCAGTTTCTTGTCTCGAGGTAATCGACTAGCCAATCCTCGGGGTCTTGCAGGCCATCGAATTTCTTGAAACTATCGGGTAGCTTGAATCCTGATGGAACTCGAGTTTTTCGGACCCGTCGTGTTAAACATGGAAGTCCACACATGTGCTCTTCAGCAAGTTCTGGTGAATGCCGACGTTCCCTTCTTTCTTGTCGCGCTCTATCAACTCTGGCCTGAGTTGTTGTGTCTCTGGCTCCACTTGCTCTTGGTGGATCTTGTACTGCTGCAGTGGGTCTCGGGCTATTTTGCCTTGCAGTTCCTTCGGGAGGTGTAGCTGTGAACGCTGCTCCCATGGCTCCACATCCTGCCATGGCCATGTTGTACAACGCTTCTCTTGGATCTCCGGGAGGTGGCCTGGACGCTAAGATGAAAGCTTGTGTCGCCATGTATCCTGCTTCCGGTGTTTTTAGGATAATATTCCCCCTCGTGTCGATTGACATAAAGGACATGTCGAGGTTTTGGATTAAAGTTTCTCTTTCAGCTTCCGGTATATTTTGCAGCCGAGATCTTGCTCTCCTCCGAGCTTCTCTGTGACTATCTCCCGAAGTTTCTGAGTGTCGACTTAATTCCGCTCGTCGCCTGCTTGATGCGGAAGCTGCCTCCCTTCTTCTGTTCAAGGCAGCTGTCTGTTTTTCCAACTCTCTTCCAGCTCGGGTGAGTCTATATTGATAAGCTTGCAGTTCTTCGACTGTAGCAGTTGTCTCCATTGGTTCAGAGCCATCTAGAGCTTTCGCAGCTCTATCCCAGGTTGCTTGTGGAAGTTGAACTCTGACACGTGGTGTGGGCCCGACATATTTAGTGCCCAAACCTCTTCTTAGATCTGAGGGATCGACATAGGGATTGCCCAAATCGTCGAAAGCCTCTGATGTTTCCTCTTGATCGCGACTTGCTTCTCCAATGGCATAAACTTGGTGATATTTTGGAGTTTTCGCTTTGCTTGGTTCGATGACACCATCATAGAGATTGGTGAAGACCTTCCCAATAGAGATGGATTTGTCGACGAAGTCGAAGCTATCGGTGTCGCTCGAATCATCGCTTATACAGGAGTCCGCCGATGACTCGAAGGACATGTCGCTGAAGATTTTGGCGAGTTTTTCACTTGCCCTGCTGCCGATGAAGCGTGGCGATGAAATCTCCTCGTCGCTTGACTCGACGGATGATACTGAGTTTGAGAAGTTAAGACCATCCGCCGATAATCCCGACGAAATCGGAACTTCGAGACGATACGATCCTTCTTTCTCGACGCGGAAGTGGAATTTTCCAAACGTCATCTTCATGGGCTCCTCCAGATACGCATATGTATCCAAACGGGAGGGCGGGTGAGGAATAAAATCAATGAGACCAGTTTCGATCTGTTTACCTCTGTCCATGATGTTGCTTGCTACTGATGAAGTCGACGATTTTGAACGTGCCATCGAGATCAGCTCCTTGTCGCCTCTAAATCCCACAGACGGCGCCAATTGACAAGGTATCAACTTGTCAATGCCTACGGATTGTAGACTAGGGTTTAGTTGGATGTAGAGGGCAAGTAGATATCGAAGGTTTCAGCCGAAAAGTACTCGACGAATATGAAACTAGGGTTTGAGAAACAATGATTCGATCCTTTCTTTGTCCCTCGACTCCCCCTTATATAGGAGGCGGAGCCGAGGGATTCGTATTGTACAAATTACAGAGTCCGGGAAGGTTTCTAACTCCTCCCGCAAGATTACAAATAATGCTTCCTATTACAACTCTAGCTTTCCTTGATAATATCTTGGGCTTCCGAGTCTTCTTATTCTTCGGGTAGTGGGATTTCAGTAAACCCCGGGTACTATCTTCGGCAGGCCCACTGGGGATGCCTATGTCAATAGGGGATCTGACTCATCCTTTCTCTTTCTTCTGCCGTAGCCGGACCTTGAGTCTTACTCAAGACCTTGCCTGGTAACATAGGTAAGAATCCTTTCTTACTTTCGTCCATTCTAAACTTCTTTAGAATCTTGTCCGAGTATGTACTCTGTGATAGCCCTATTAGGCGTCTTGATCTATCTCTATAAATCTTGATGCCTAATATATATGATGCTTCACCAAGGTCTTTCATTGAAAAACTATTATTCAAATAACCTTTTACAACTGCTTAATAGTTCTATATCATTCCCAATCAATAATATGTCATCTACATATAATATCAGGAATGCTACAGAGCTCCCACTCACTTTCTTGTAAATACAGGCCTCTCCATGACACTTTATAAACCCGAAGTCTTTGATCACCTTATCAAAGCGTCGGTTCCAACTTCTCGATGCTTGCTTCAGTCCATAAATTGAACACTGAAGTTTGCATACTCTGTCAGCATTTTTAGGATCGACAAAACCTTTGGGTTGTACCATATACAACTCTTCCTCAATGTCTCCATTAAGGAACGCCATTTTGACATCCATCTGCCAAATCTCATAATCGAAAAATGCAGCTATTGCTAACAAAATCCTCACTGATTTTAGCTTCGCTACGAGTGAGAAAGTCTCATCGTAGTCAACACCTTGAATTTGTCGGAAACCCTTTGCGACAAGTCGAGCTTTATAGACAGATAATATTACCATCGACATCTGTTTTTCTCTTGAAGATCCATTTATTCTTGACAGCCTTGCGGCTATCAGGTAAGTCTACCAAATTCCATACTTTGTTATCATACATGGATCCCATTTCGGATTTCATGGCTTCTTGCCATTTGTTGGAATCTGGGCTCATCATCGCTTCTTCATACGTCGCGAGGTCTTCATCATTGTTGTCCACAATCATGACATTTAGACAAGGATCATACCAATCAGGAGTGGCACGTTCCCTTGTCGATCTGCGAGGTTCAGTAGCTATCTCATTCGAAGTTTCATGATCATTATCATTAGCTTCCTTTGTTGCCGGTGTAGGCGGCACCGAAACAACTTCCGGTACTGCGCTACTCTGATCAACAAGTGAAGATTCATCAATCTCATCGAGTTCTACTTTTCCTTCAGTCACTTCTTTGGTGAGAAATTCTTTCTCAAGAAAGGTTCCGTTCTTAGCAACAAAAATCTTGCCTTCGGGTCTGTGATAGAAAGTGTACCCTATAGTTTCCTTAGGGTATCCTATGAAGACGCATTTCTCCGCTTTGGGTTCTAGCTTGTCCGGTTGTAAATTCTTTACATAGGCTTCGCAACCCCAAACTTTTAGGAACGACAGTTTAGGATTCTTATTAAACCATAATTCATACGGTGTCGTTTCAACGGATTTTGATGGTGCTCTATTTAAAGTGAATGCGGCTGTCTCTAATGCATAACTCCAAAATGATAAAGGTAAATCAGTAAGAGACATCATAGAACGAACCATATCTAAGAGAGTTCGATTACGACGTTCGGACACACCGTTTCGTTGAGGTGTTCCCGGCGGTGTCAATTGTGAAAGTATTCCGCATTTCTTTAAATGCATGCCAAACTCATAACTCAGATATTCACCTCCGCGATCGGATCGTAGAAATTTAATCTTCTTGTTACGTTGATTTTCTACTTCACTTTGGAATTCCTTAAACTTCTCGAAAGTTTCGGATTTATGTTTCATGAAATAGATATAGCCATATCTACTCGGATCATCCGTGAAGGTTAGAACATAACGATAACCACCGCGCGATGCTACACTCATTGGTCCGCACACATCGGTATGTATGATTTCCAATAAGTCGGTAGCTCGCTCCATAATACCCAGAGAATGGAGTCTTAGTCATTTTTCCGATTAGACATGCTTCGCATCTATCAAGTGACTCAAAGTCAAGTGATTCAAGTAATCCATCGGTATGGAGTTTCTTCATGCGTTTCACTCCAATATGACCAAGACGACAGTGCCACATATAAGTAGAATTATCATTCAATTTAATTCGCTTAGCATCAATGTTATGTATATGTGTATCACTACTATCGAGATCTAACGAAATAAGCCATTCTTTTCGGGTGCTCGACCATAAAAGATATTATTCATAAAAATAGAACAACCATTATTCTCGAGACTTGAATGAATAACCGTCTTGCATTAAACAAGATCCAGATATAATGTTCATGCTCAACGCGGGTACAAAATAACAATTATTGAGGCTTAAAACTAATCCCGAAGGTAGATGTAGAGGAAGTGTGCCGACAGCGATCACATCGACTTTGGATCCATTTCCAACGCGCATCGTCACTTCATCCTTTAGTAGTCTTCGTTTATTCTTTAGTTCCTGTTTCGAGTTACAAATATGAGCAACCGAACCAGTATCAAATATCCAGGTACTAGTACGAGAATCAGTAAGATAAACATCTATAACATGTATATCAGATATACCTTCTTTCTTCTTCTTGACAAGGCCGCTCTTCAGATCCGCCAAATACTTGGAGCAATTACGCTTCCGGTGTCCCTTCTCCTTGCGGTAATAGCACTCAGCATCGGGCTTAGGGCCGGTCTTAGGTTTCACGGGAGGCGTGACGGCTTTCTTGCCACCCTTCTTGAATTTTCCCTTAGACTTGCCCTATTTCTTGAGCTCGGTGGTCTTGTTGACCATCAACACTTGGTGCTCTTTCTTGATCTCAATCTCAGCAGATTTCAGCATGGCGAAGAGTTCGAGTAACTCTTTGTTCATGTTCTGCATATTGTAGTTCATCACAAAGTTCTTGTAACTAGGTGGCGGTGATTGAAGGACACGATTAATCCCCGATCTGTTAGGAATCACTATTCCCATGTCATCGAGTTTCTTCGCATGCCCGGTCATGGTGAGCATGTGCTCACTAACGGAGCTGCCTTCTTCCATCATGCAAGCTGAAGAAGTATTTCGATGCTTCATAGCATTCCACGGCCGCATGAGTTTCAAATATAGTTTTCAACTCATTGACCAACTCATGAGGATCGTGGTGCTCAAAACGTTTTTGAAGATCGGCTTCCAGACTGCACAGGATGGCACACTGAACTTGAGAGTACCGAGTTTTCCGAGTCGCGTAAACATTCTTTACTTCATCGGTTTTAGTTTCTGCAGGAGGGTCACCTAGCGGTGCATCAAGCACATATTGTAGGTTTCCACCATTGAGGAAGATCCTCACATGACGGAACCAGTCGGTGAAGTTGCTACCATTATTCTTAAGCTTTTCTTTCTCTAGGAGCTGGTTAAAATTGATTGGGGACGCCATATCTACAACATATATTTGCAATAGTTTAGACTAATGTTTATGACAAATTGAGTTCAAATTTTAATTCAACAAAATTAAAAACTAAGTGAACTCCCACTCAAAACAATATCCCTCGCATTGTCTTAGTGATCACACGAACCAAATCCACTACATCAAGTCCGATCATCACGAGACAAGATGTAATTTCAATGGCGAACACTCAAAGTGTTCATCATATCAATCATATGATTCATGCTCTACCTTTCGGTATCACGTGTTCCGAGACCATGTACGTACATGCTAGGCTCGTCAAGGCCACCTTAGTATCCGCATGTGCAAAGCGGCTTGCACCCGTTGTATGCACTTGTTGATTCTATCACACCCGATCATCACGAGATGCTTCGAAACGACAAGTCTTGGCAACGGTGCTACTAAGGATGAACACTTTATTATCTTGATATTTTAGTGAGAGGGATCATCTTATAATGCTACTGTCGCGATCTAAGCAAAATAAGATGCATAAAAGGATTAACATCACATGCAGTTCATATGTGATATGATATGGCCCATTTGTCTTTGCGCCTTTGATCTTCATCTCCAAAGCACGGACATGATCTCCATCATCAACGGGCATGATCTCCATCATCGTCGGCGTAGCGTCAAGGTCCATGGCGCTGTCTTCATGGTTGTACACCTCATGTAGCAACTATTACAACTACTTTGAAATACTACTCAACATGAAATTTAAAGACAACCATAAGGCTCCTGCCGGTTGCTACAATACAATAATGATCATCTCATACATATTTATCATCACATTATGGCCATATCACATCACCAAACCCTGCAAAAACAAGTTAGACGTCTCTAATTTGGTTTGCATATTTTACGTGGTTTAGGGTTTTCGAGTAAGATCTAATCTACCTACGAACATGAACCACAACGGTGATACTAGTGTTGTCAATAGAAGAGTAAATTGAATCTTCACTATAGTAGGAGAGACAGACACCCGCAAAGCCACTTATGCAATACAAGTTGCATGTCGAGCGTGGAGCAAATCTCATGAACGCGGTCATGTAAAGTTAGCCTGAGCCGCTTCATCCCACTATGCCACAAAGATGCAAAGTACTCAAACTAAAGACAACATAAGCATCAACGGATTTTGAACACCTTCTCAACATAATGAGATTGATTCTCCATGGCGCCTCTCCCACCCACGACCCCAAGCCCTAAACACCTTCTTCTCCGGCGATCTCCCTGATCTCTGGTGATACACCCTTTTCTCTCCATACATCTTCTCCGGCGGTCTGTCCTCTCTCTTTTAAGCCCTAATTCCTGGTTTGATCGGCACGCTATGGCGGCTCCTGATGGCGTTTGGAAGGTCAAGTACTCCACTGCTAGGGATCAAGATCGTCGCCGTCCCAACTCCTATGACGGTATGATTCATTTCTGGTCGGATCAGGCTCGGCTTAATCTGTTAAATGCCAAAGGTGAGTGCCTTGTTGGTAGATCTCTTGAAAATGGGGATTCTCTTATGGTTGGCTCAAATGTGAGGTTCCCCTCTCACACGGCAATGTTATCTCAATGCATCTCTGTCCCTAAGGTACGTGTCCACGTGCTAGACAAGATGAGTGATGAACTTCCTAGCCTTTCTATGCATGATGCAGTTGATCTGGGAATGGACTTCTCCTTTGGATCTGGTTTTCAGTTGGATGTCATGCGTAAGTTTAGATCTACAGTTCATCCTTTGGGCAAGGCTAATCATTTTATCATGGTTGTCTCTTTTGGACGTGCCAAATTTAAGTTGGATGAGATCTCTGTTGGCTTAGCCCTAAAATCATGCATTGGAGGCATATGCCATGATCTGCATGTTATACATCTTGGTGATAGGGTTTTCAAATTCTCTGTGGCCTCAAAGCATGTAGGGTTCATGATATATTCTCTCAAATCCTTTGCCTGCCCTGCTTTCAAATGTTTCTTTCATCGTTGGGGTAATGGTGGACCCTCTTGGAAATATGAATTCAAGTTGTGGCAGAAGGAGTGTGCTGAAGAATGGATTCTGGTTAGCCCAAATAAAAAGCGTACTGATCATGCTCTCAGGGTTCTTAAACAGAGACCATCTGCTTCAGTCTTAAAGAAAAATGTAGCTGGTGTACAAAGATGTTTATCCTTTGCTGCTATCCTGGATTATCCTGCATGTACAGGTTATGAATATCCTGCTTCACAGTTGCTGAAGGAGGATCTTATCGAGGCAGGCTACGTATGCACACAGCTGGGGAATAAACCTAAGGTGGTTTTTGCTGCATCTCTAACACCTCCTCCTCTGGAAATTCAGTTTGGCAGTGTGTCGACTCCTCCAAGGGTTCAGTTAGCAGATCAACGTAATGAGCGGGAGAATTCTAATTTTGTCAGTCCAAATTTGGATAGTCCGGCTTCCTCGGGCCCAATTGATTCTGCCCCTTATAGCCCAGCCCATGATGCTGATTTTCAATCAATGCTTGATGATATGGTGGATCGTGTCTGGACTTGCCAACGTTGCCTCAGTTTTTCGCACAGTACAAAGGAATGTGTGGGTAAAATTCACTGCAAATCGTGTTACCGATATGGGCACGAGAAAAAAGATTGTTGGAAAAAGCCGCCATCAATGCGATGGGTAGCCAAAATTTTGTCCAAAACTGACAACCTCGTTTCGCGCGAGGATGGACAGAAGGCAATTATTCCTGTGCTTAACCCGTCGGATGCTCCGCCTTCCACTATTCATTCCAAACAATCTCTCTGCTCCTTCTCTGCTGCTCCACCTTCCTGCGACGAGGCGATGGCGAACTTCCCGGTGGATCCTCATCGATTCACGCCGGCGGGTTTCCTGGTGCTTCAGCCTTGGGGAGCTGATGAGAGGCCGGCGCGCATGTACGTCACGGCTGCGACTCCACCACCTCGCCGCCATGAGTCTTGGGCCATTGCTCAAGTTCTTCCGAGGCCAGAGGGAGCAGAGATCGATGAAGTCCTCAACCAGGTACATGACCACATCCAGGAGAATTTGCATTTGGAGGTAGTGAACTTTGCGGAGAGTGCTGTTGGATTGGGTTTGTATCGCATGCGGGATAGTGCTGTTAGAGATCTGTTAGTTAATCAACCTGCTCATCAGCTAGGGAATGGCCGTACAGTGACCTTTGTTAGGCATGATGAAGGAGAGAATTTTCGATCAACTGTTTATACTCGTCTTAGCTGGCTAATGATGCTTAATCTGCCTATGGATTATCGCAATGAGTAGTTCTTGAGGGACTCTGTCACCAAGTTTGGTAAGATGAGGGGATGGATTAGAGAGAATCCTACCCCTGCACGTACTCTGATTAGAGTTGCTTATGGAGGTACTAGAGATGTGCCCAGGTCATTGGTTATTAGGGAACCACAGAGGTATGGAGGGACTGTTGTTTCATGGACAGTTCCAATCTACATACTAACTAGTGAACCAGAGGATGTGCTGCCACCTGATGAATCTCCTGAGCCAGAAAATGGCAATCCCCATCCTCAGTTTTTTGTTGGGCCTGTTCCACCACAAGAACCTTGGGCTCCCCCAATGAACCAGAACCAGGGCTGGGATGATTGGAATGAAGAAGGTCATGCTGGAAATGACAATAACAATGTTAATCCTGGATGGGATATACCTGGGCCAGGTTTTATGCAGCAGCTTCCTTCCTCCTTATCTATCCAGTTTACTGATCAGACTAACTCTTCTGTTCATCTTGTTCCTGGAGAAGGGCCGGACCTTGTGCAGCAAGGAAACATAGAGCTTATTGAGATAGAAGACATTACTGATGATTTGGAGGAAGTATACCCACAGAATGCTGTAGTACAGGATGTGCAGGTGGATATGGAGGATGCTCAACTTGCCCTGGTTCCATATAAGTTTTCTGTCTGGCACTATATCTGGTCTCAGGTTGGCTCAAATGCAAATACTGTTCAGCATGATCTGCTTTCTGATCAAGTGCAAGGAGATATTCTGGGAATGCCTGCTTCTTTGATGCCATCTGTGACTGCTGACCCTGTTGTACCTGGTGGTGTTTCAGATTTAGATAACTCTGTGCAAGATTCTGCAGATATGCTACTTGATCAATTGGTGGTGCCTCCTTTGGGGGGTACAAGGAAGAGGGGGCGCGGGAAAAAGGTTGTGCCTGCTTCAGAAGAAGGGGTCAGGAGAAGTACTAGACAGGCTGCCATCAAACAGAGGTATAAGGCTGAGCCCATCAATGATCAGCTGGAGCCCAAGAAGGAGACAAAGAAAAAGCCCAAGTCCAAGCCCGATAAGGAGAATGTTGCACCTTTTACTCCTATCAAGGTGATTCGACGAGGTTGGTGCAGCCACTGGAGATACCAGCGGACAAGTTGAGCTGAGGAGAAGCTTATGGCCTCTTCTGTGCAAGACTCTACTTCAGGGGTTTAAATGATAGTACATCCTTATGTGATGCTTTTGTGCCCAAATGTGGGCTTATTTTGTTGCTTTAGCCACTCTTATGATGCACCTGTGCAAGACTATCCATCATAGTACTATATATATATGAACTGCAATGATATGTTGCTTGGACCTTATTTGGTGCCTTGTGTCTTTGTGTGAGCTGTTGGTTGTCCAATGGCTATGTGTTGCTCTTTATTCAGTTATTTAATGGATATCACAAAACAATGGCTAATGGATTGGTTGGTTCTGGATTGGAATGTGAGAGGTCTAAATGATAAGGATAAAAGATTGGCAGTTTATAATAAAATTGATGAAAGTAACTGCTCAGTAATATGTCTGCAAGAAACTAAGTGTGAAAATTTTGATCACTCTTTTATAAGGAGTTTTTGCCCCAAAAGGTTTGATCAATTTGCTTTCTCTCCTTCTGTGGGAGCCTCTGGTGGCATTATTGTATTATGGAACAGTTCCATTTTTGATGGCACTCTTTTGGAAGTGCACAGATCAGCAGTGAGGGTCCTTTTCACCTCAAAGCACACAAAAGAGTCTTGGACCTTGGTTAGTGTCTATGGCCCTTGTAGAGGCATCGAGAGGGATATTTTTGTTCAATGGTTGCATGATCTTCAGATTCCTTTTGATGAACACTGGTTGCTAGTGGGAGATTTTAATTTTATGAGGTCTGTTGATAATAGAAACAAGCCTGGAGCTGATATGAATGACATTTTCATCTTTAATGAAATTATCAGTTACCTTGGTCTAGTGGAGATTCCCTTGAAAGGAAGGAAGTTTACTTGGTCCAATATGCAAGATCAGCCCTTGCTTGAGCAGCTGGATTGGTTCTTTACTAGCTGTCAATGGACTCTTAAATACCCAAATACTTTAGTCCATCCCTTGGCCAAACCAGTGTCTGACCATACTCCTTGTGTGATTCAAATTGCCACAAGTATTCCTAAGGCACATATTTTTAGGTTTGAAAATCATTGGGTTGAGCAGCCTGGGTTTATGGATTTGGTTAAGGAGGTATGGGCTTGGCCAGTTAGATCTACTTCTGCTGCAGGCATTCTTTCTGCCAAGTTAAAAAATTTGAGGTATGAGCTTAAAAGATGGGGGAAAAGCTTATCTGCTATTAAGCAGTTAATTTTGAAATGCAATCAAGCTATTTTGATTCTTGATCAGTTGGAGGATGATAGGGAGTTGAGTAGGCCTGAATTTAATTTCGAAACATAGTAAAGGAGCACTTGAAAGTTTTGATGCGATCACGGTCGATTCTTGGAAGAAGAGGTGCACTATAAGATGGATCAAACTTGGAGGTGAAAACACTAAATTTTTCACTCCAAGGCCACAGAGAGATATAGGCATAATGTGATTGCAGATATTATGGATGATGATGGGAATACTTTGTCCACTCACAGTGAAAAAGCTAATGCCTTCCTTCATAGCTTCAAAAATAGGATGGGAGTTTGTAGGGCAACTATTCCTATGGATCTTGGAGCTGTCATCCAGAGAGTGGATAATCTTGATTCTTTAGTAACTCCTTTTTCTGATGAAGAGATTGATAAGATTGTTCAGCACATGAAACCAGATAGAGCCCCTGGTCCTGATGGTTTCAATGGCTTATTTTTGAAGAAGTGTTGGGGAATTGTCAGAGCAGATTTTACTAAATTATGCCATGACTTTCATTGTGGTCAAGCATCTTTGCAGAATATAAATGGATCCTTCATTACTCTAGTGCCTAAGAAACACAGTCCTGAGTCTATAAATGATTTTAGACCAATTTCTCTGACTAACACTTGTCTCAAATTCTTGACTAAATTGGCTGCTAATAGATTGCAAAGTGAGATTAAAAGAACTGTTCATGCTAATCAGTATGGGTTCATTCAGAACAGAACAATTCAGGATTGCCTTGCATGGTCTTTTGAGTTTTTGTACCAATGCCAGCAGTCCAAGAGGAAGATTGTAGTCCTAAAAATTGACTTTGAGAAAGCTTTTGACACTCTGGACCATGAAGCTATCATTCAGATAATGAGGGCCAAGGGATATCCTGAATTATTTCTGACCTGGGTAAAGGAAGTGCTGTCTTCAAGATCTTCCTCTATTTTAGTTAATGGTGTGCCTGGTAAATCTTTTCCATGCAAAAGAGGAGTAAGGCAAGGGGACCCTTTGTCTCCTTTGCTTTTTGTGCAAGGTGCTGATCTTTTGCAGACTTTGGTCAATATTGCCTATAGGGAGGGAATCCTGGTTGCTCCTATACCTGTTGACAATGATTTTCCTATCATTCAGTATGCTGATGATACTATTATTGTATTGCCTGCTGAGAAAGTGCAATTGGCTGCCTTCAAAAATATCCTGGATCAGTATGCTGCTTTCACAGGTCTTAAGGTTAATTATAATAAGTCCTCTATGATCCCTATAAATTTGCCACATGATGAGGCTGTTGAGCTTGCCAGAGATTTTGATTGCCAGTTGGGTAGCATGCCTTTCACTTATTTAGGTCTCCCAATGGGAACCACTAAACCAACCATCCAGAGATATGTCTCCTCTTATTGATAGGGTGGGAAGGAGGCTATCTGCCACTACATCCTTTTTATCATATGGTGATCGATTGGTCTTGGTCAACTCAGTGCTATCCTCTCTGCCCACTTTTTTCATGCTTTCTTTAAGGATCCCTGTGGGAGTGGTGGATGTAGTTGATAGAGCAAGGAGACATTGCTTGTGGAGAAGGAAGGATAAGGAGAAAATCCACTCTTTGGCTGCTTGGAATATGATATGCAAACCCAAGAGTAAGGGTGGTCTGGGCATCATTGATTTAAGAATTCAGAATGTAGCACTTCGCTAAAATATCTTCATAAATTCTATAATAATGATGATATTCCCTGGGTACAACTTGTGAGGGACTCCTATTACTTTGAAACAAGTCCCTCATGCCACGGTTCTTGTTGGTTCCTTTTGGTGGAAAGATGTGTTCAGCTTGGTGGACCGATGACAGAGCTGTCACTAAATGTAAGATAGGGAATGGTGAGTCCATCTTATTTTGGGCTGATAAGTGGAAGGAGGACACTTTGGATGGCAGGTTTCCTAGGCTTTTTTCCTTCGCTAAGGATAAGCTTCAGTCAGTCAAGGATTTTTGTAATCTGGAGGATATTATAGATGGATTTCATCTTCCCTTATCCACACAAGCTCATGGATAAATGTTGCAGTTGAGATCTTTACTACAAAGTGTGGAATTGGCAGAAGGGACAAAGGACACTTGGTTGATAGAAAAAGGAAATGGACAGTATAAGCCAAGTCTGATATACAGATTGTATTTTGGCTCAATGCTAACCACACCCCCTCTATTTGGTTGTGGAAGAGCAAGTGTACCTCGAAACACAAATTCTTTGCTTGGCTCATTCTTCATGATAGAATAAATACTAATAAGGACATGCTATTAAGGAGGCATTGGAATGTTGCTGATAATCACAGTTGTGTATTATGTCATGATGATTCATATGAAGATTGGAGGCACCTCTTCTTTAACTGCATGTACAACACACGAGTTTGGAATTATTTGCAGATCCCTTGGCTGCCGGGAGATACACTTGCATCACTCTTTAGTGCTAAGAAAACTTTCCAGGGGCCATGCTTTGTTGAAGTTGTGATCATTGCATGTTGGAACATTTGGAAGCAAAGGAATGCATGCATTTTTGAGCATATCAGGCCGACTTTCAGAGGTTGGAAGGCAGGTTTTTTCATGATATCACCATGCTTATGCATAGAGTGAAAGCTGTTGATGTAGATCTTTTATCAATATGGCTAAAGTCTCTACCTTAGGTTCTTTCTGTATATAGTCTGTTTCTTTTTTACCTTGTTTTGTATATATTGTAACTCTTTTGTTTTGTGGTTGGGTTTAATAAAGTGAGGCTGTGGGGGGCTCCCCCACAGTAGAAAGTTTAAAAAAAAAACATAAGCATCAACGCCCACAAAACCATTGTGTTCTTCTCGTGCAACCATCTATGCATAGACCTGGCTCTGATACCACTGTAGGGATACGTTGCATAGAAAACAAAAAATTTCCTACCGCGAGAACGCAAACTAAGCCAAGATGCAATCTAGAAGATGGGAGCAACGAGGAGATGATCGAGACTCACCCTTGAAGATTTCCAAAGCCTACAAGATGAGGCTCTTGTTGCTGCGGTAGACGATCACTTGCCGCTTGCAAAAGCGCGTAGAAGATCTTGATCACGGTGCCACGATCGGGCAGCACCTCCGTACTCGGTCACACGTTCGGTGTTGATGGAGACGACGTCCTTCTCCCCGTTCCAGCGGGCAGCAGAAGTAGTAGCTGCTCCTTGAATCCGGCAGCACGACGGCGTGGTGGCGGTGGCGATGGAGAACTCCGGCGGAGCTTCGCTAAGCGTTGCGGGAGAGGTGGAGGAGGTGGGGCGACTAGGGTTTGGGAGAGGGGGTGGCCGGCCACTATGGGGTGCGGCCAAGCTATGGCTTTGTGGTGGCCGGCCCCCTCCCCTATGCCCCTCATTATATAGGTGGAA
This sequence comes from Lolium rigidum, assembly GCF_022539505.1. Classification (NCBI taxonomy): domain Eukaryota; kingdom Viridiplantae; phylum Streptophyta; class Magnoliopsida; order Poales; family Poaceae; genus Lolium; species Lolium rigidum. The sequence continues at coordinate 269,853,189 of NC_061513.1, read as the reverse complement.
CCCCAAGTGTTGGACTACAAGTCTTCGAATAAGACCCGAACCCAAAACCATCCATGTAGTAGGGAAACCTACCCAAGGTGGGACTCCCACCCAAGTGGGATTCCCACCCTTCCATGAAGGGGTGGCCGGCCCCCTTGGTGGAGTCCACCTTGGACTCCACCCTCTAGGAGTTGGCCGGCCATGGGGAGGTGGAGTCCCTCCGGGACTCCTCCTTCCTTAGTGATTTCTTCCGGACTTTTCTAGAACCTTCTAGAACCTTCCATAAATGCACCGGATCATTTCCAAACTTGGAATATGACTTCCTATATATGAATCTTATTCTCCGGACCATTCCGGAACTCCTCGTGATGTCCGGGATCCCATCCGAGACTTCGAACAATACTTCGAACTCCATTCCATATTCAAGTTCTACTATTACAACATCAAACCTTAAGTGTGTCACCCTACGGTTCGTGAACTATGTGGACATGGGTGAGAACTCTCTCCGACCAATAACCAATAGCGGGATCCGGAAATCCATAATGGCTCCCACACATTCAACGATGACTTAGTGATCGAATGAACCATTCACATACGATACCAATTCCCTTTGTCACGCGATATTTTACTTGTCCAGAGGTTTGATCATCGGTATCACTCTATACCTTGTTCAACCTCGTCTCCGACAAGTACTCTTTACTCGTACCGTGGTATGTGGTCTCTTATGAACTTATTCATATGCTTGCAAGACATTAGACGACATTCCACCGAGAGGGCCCGAGTATATTTATCCAGTCATCGGGATGGACAAATCCCATTGTTGATCCATATGCCTCAACTCATACTTTCCGGATACTTAATCCCACCTTTATAACCACCCATTTACGCGGTGGCGTTTGATGTAATCAAAGTACCTTTCCGGTATAAGTGATTTACATGATCTCATGGTCGAAAGGACTAGGTAACTATGTATCGAAAGCTTATAGCAAATAACTTAATGACGTGATCTTATGCTACGCTTAATTGGGTGTGTCCATTACATCATTCATATAATGATATAACCTTGTTATTAATAACATCCAATGTTCATGATTATGAAACTAATCATCTATTAATCAACAAGCTAGTTAAGAGGCTTACTAGGGACTCATTGTTGTTTACATATCACACATGTATCAATGTTTCGGTTAATACAATTATAGCATGGTATATAAACATTTATCATAAACATAAAGATATATAATAACCACTTTTATTATTGCCTCTTGGGCATATCTCCAACAATTAAGTTATTTGCTATAAGCTTTCGATACATAGTTACCTAGTCCTTTCGACCATGAGATCATGTAAATCACTTATACCGGAAAGGTACTTTGATTACATCAAACGCCACTGCGTAAATGGGTGGTTATAAAGGTGGGATTAAGTATCCGGAAAGTATGAGTTGAGGCATATGGATCAACGGTGGGATTTGTCCATCCCGATGACGGATAGATATACTCTGGGCCCTCTCGGTGGAATGTCGTCTAATAGCTTGCAAGCATATGAATGGTTCATAAGAGACCACATACCACGGTACGAGTAAAGAGTACTTGTCATGAGACGAGGTTGAACGAGATATAGAGATACCGATGATCAAACCTCGGACAAGTAAAATATCGCGTGACAAAGGGAATCGGTATCGTATGTAAATGGTTCAGTAGATCACAAAAGTCATCGTTGAATATGTGGGAGCCATTATGGATCTCCAGATCCCGCTATTGGTTATTGGTCGGAGAGAGCTCTCAACCATGTCTACATAGTTCGCGAACCGTAGGGTGACACACTTAAGATTTGATGTCGTTTAAGTAGATATGGAATATGGAATGGAGTTCGAAGTTTTGTTTGGAGTCTCGGATGGGATCCAGGACATCACGAGGAGGTTCGGAATGGTCCGAAGAATAAGATTCATATATAGGAAGTCACTTTCCAAGTTTGGAAATGATCCGGTGAATTTATGGAAGGTGGTTTCTAGAATTATCCGGAATAAATCACTATTGAAGGAGGAGTCCCGGAGGGACTCCACAAACCCTAACCAGCCAACCAAGTGGGAGGGTGGAGTCCATGGTGGACTCCACCTCCTTGGCCGGCCAAGTAAAGGGGGAAGGGGAGAGTCCCTGTCCCTCTAGGTTTCGTCCATAAGGCAGTTTTTCTGTTGGGGTCTTATTCGAAGACTTTGGGCAAACCCTTGGGGTTCCACCTATATAATGAGGAGGAGAGGGAGGGGGCTGCCTATGTCTTGGCCGCACCACCCCTGCCCCCTTGAGGCCGGCTCCCATAGCCCCCTCTCCCAAACCTTAGCCGCCCCTCCTCCACCACCTCTCCCGCATACGCTTAGCGAAGCTCCGCCGGAGATCTCCATCGACACCGCCACCACGCCGTCGTGCTTCCGGGATTCCAAGGAGGATCTACTACTTCCGCTGCCCGCTGGAATGGGGAGAAGGACGTCGTCTTCATCAACACCGAACGTGTGACCGAGTACGGAGGTGCTGCCCGATTGTGGCACCGTCAAGATCTTCTACGCGCTTTTGAAAGCGGCAAGTGATCGTCTACCGCAGCAACGAGAGCCTCCTCTTGTAGGCTTTGGAAATCTTCAAGGGTTAGTCTCGTTCATCCCCTCATTGCTCCCATCTTCTAGATTGCATCTTGGCTTGGATTGCGTTCTCGCGGTAGGAATTTTTTGTTTTCTATGCTACGAATCCCATCGGTGGTATCGAGCCGTGTCTATGCATAGATGGTTGCACGAGTAGAACACAATTGTTTTGTGGGCGTTGATGCTTATGTTGTCTTTAGTTTGAGTACTTTGCATCTTTGTGGCATAGTGGGATGAAGCGGCTCGGGCTAACTTTACATGACCGCGTTCATGAGATTTGCTCCACGCTCGACATGCAACTTGTATTGCATAAGTGGCTTTGCGGGTGTCTGTCTCTCCTACTATAGTGAAGATTCAATTTACTCTTCTATTGACAACACTAGTATCACCGTTGTGGTTCATGTTCGTAGGTAGATTAGATCTCACTCGAAAACCCTAAACCACGTAAAATATGCAAACCAAATTAGAGACGTCTAACTTGTTTTTGCAGGGGTTTGGTGATGTGATATGGCTATAATGTGATGATGAATATGTATGAGATGATCATTATTGTATTGTGGCAACCGGCAGGAGCCTTATGGTTGTCTTTAAATTTCATGTTGAGTAGTATTTCAAAGTAGTTGTAATAGTTGCTACATGAGGTGAACAACCATGAAGACGGCGCCATGGACCTTGACGCTGCGCCGATGATGATGGAGATCATGCCCGTTAATGATGGAGATCATTTTCGTGCTTTGGAGATGAAGATCGAAGGCGCAAAGACTAAAGGGCCATATCATATCACATATGAATTGCATGTGATGTTAATCCTTTATGCATCTTATTTTGCTTAGATCGCGACGGTAGCATTATAAGATGATCCCTCACATTAATATCAAGATAATAAAGTGTTCTCCCTCGTATGCACCGTTGATATAGTTCGTCGTTTCGAAGCATCTCGTGATGATCGGATGTGATAGACTCAACGTTCACATACAACGGGTGTAAGCCATGTTGCACACGCGGAATACTTGGGTTTGTTTGACGAGCCTAGCATGTACAGACATGGCCTCGGGACAACGGAAACCGAAAGGTTGAACACGAGTCATATGGATGATATGATCAACATGTTGATGTTCACCATTGAAGCTACATCATCTCACGTGATGATCGGTTTTGGTGTAGTGGATATGGATCGTGTACCACTTAACAACTATGAGGGATGTTGTATTAAGTGGGAGTTCATTAGTAATTAGATTAAAACATGAACTAATTATCATAAACATAGTATGAGTAGTATTTTGAATTAATTTTGTAGTATTGGCATCCGTTTTCTACCATGCGCTAGTCTTGTAATTGAGATAGAAATACTGTTAAAGTCTGACAAGAAACTTTACGGACTGGTACCGTATTGTTAAAGAATCAAGAAATGATTAAGTCTTATTGCAAACTTTTAGTAAACCTCACATTGTTGATTCAAAGAGTTGTGGTTTCAATTAGTACCTAAAGTTATCTTGTCTCCGTGAAACTTGAAGTTCAAATCTGTTTGAAAAGTAAGGAGCTGAAAATTTAGTTTTCAGAAATAATCAAGGTATGAGATATATGTGATATCTAAGACCTTATTGCAAGATGATAGAATATAATTTGGTGAGACTACATAAACTCATAAGTTTTATGGGAATGTACGAAGGTTGAAGACGCAAGGCGTCCCAATCCTCCAACTATTGGGGCACTAACGATATTCGCATATCCATGAAGTGATTGTCCTTAGTATGCACCGTTGCTAAGACTCGTTGTTTCGAAGCATCACGTGATGATCGGGTGTTATAGATTCTACGTGTGCTTACAACGGGTGCAAGCCAGATTTGCACATGCGAATACTAAGGTTAAACTTTATGAGCCTAGCATGTACAGACATGGTCTCAGAAAGTCATCATGAATTGATGGATAAAATTATGAGTGAAATTGTTCATCATATTACAAAGTTACTAATAGTGAAATCTAGAACACTTGTCATATGATGATCAACTTCAAAGTAAGAACCTCAAGGTTATTGGTATTTGACCAACAAACTTTGAAGTTATTAAAGATGAAGTGTTTTTCTGAATAATGAGGAAAGCTAAAAGAGAAACTACAAAAGATTATTGGCAGAAAGAAAAGACTAGAAAGTCTAGCTCAGGTGTATATAAATGATATACATGTTATGGTTGTATTCCTAGTTAGGTCACACAATGAAATTCTTGGGTATTAGTACCATATTGGTTGGTATGAAGTGTCATACAAAACAACGCAATACAAGAATACAATGGCCTAAGTGGTCGATAAGGAATATGGTAATAATGCACGTCCGGAACATAATAAAGTGTTGTTATGTTTATCGTTGGCATTCTACCTAGCCCTTAGAATTTATAATAAAGAACTTAATAATTGTTATTTTGCTCTGGTCAAATGAAAACAATGAGTTGTTCAAATTATGACATTTCTCCATGTACGATGGATAAGTTATTATAAATCTTAATGGTGAAACACACATACATAAACACTGACGCTAAAATACCATAAGGCAAATGATTTGAATTCCACTTATTTGTGGAACCGCCATTTAGGTCATGTTAGAGAGGAACGCATGAAGAAACTCTATGCAAATGGATTATTGGAGTCATTTGATTTTTGAATCATTTGGCACTTGCAAATCTCTTCTAAAAGGAATGACTGAAATACCGTTCATAGGCCAAGATTTGAACGGGCAACTAACTTAGTGGAAACATACATGATGATGTATATGGTTCACTGGGCATAGTTGTGTGCGGGAGATTCTTCTACTTCATGAAAACTTCCAACAATGAATTGAGTATATATATGTGGATATATTCGATAAGGAAGAAGTTTGAAACATTTGAATGAATTCAAATAAAATTCAGCATGAAGTGGAAATCATCGTAATAGAAAAGTCAAATATCTATGATTGGTTCATGGTGGAAATATTTGAATTACGAGTTTTAGCGAACATCTAAGAGAGTTATGAAATTGTTCTACAACTCACGTTTCTTGGAGTATCATAGTGATGATGGAGTATCCGAGAGATGTATCCAAACCTTGTTGGGTCAATGATGAGATAAAATATTAATGCCATTATATTTTTGTGAATTATGCTTTAGAGACTACCGCTTTTACACTAAATAGAGCATCATCATGATCCGTTGAAATGACACCATACAAGTTATGGCATGGGTATAAACCATAATAGTCCTTTCTTTAAATTTTGGTCTAAGAGTTTACAACCAAAATCGGATGAGTGTCTTTGTTGGTTATCCCAAAGAATTGATTGGAAATTCTTTTCACTATGAAGTAAAAGACAAAAGTGTTTGTTAATGTTACTTGCTTATTTCCAAGAAATTGTTTTCTAGCGAAGTATTTGAGTGGGAGGACAATAGAACTTGATAAGGTTTATGAACACTGAGCATAATGATCGGAGTAGCGCAGCATCGGAAATTGATTCGGAAGCGGCCACGACGATCATGGCTTCCGTGACTACAAAGTGTTTTAGCCATGGAGATCGAAGTACTTATTGAACCTTGTAGGTATGGTTTACTTTGTGATCAAATAAATGATTTGTGGACAAAGGATTGATTTTGAACAATGATAAACCAACTACAAACAAAGAAGTTATGATGGGCTCTGACTCCGTTAAAATGGCTGTACGCCATGAAATCCAAGATAGATGAATACTTTTTGAAAGTAAATGGATCTATAAAATTGATGGACTTGGATGGAATATCCTTGAAGAAGCTCGACTTGTCGAAAAGTAGTTTACGACAAAGTTCAAAGAATTGACTACGATAAGATTAGATCTTCCGTAGCGATGCTTATAGTCTATGTGGATTATTCTAGTAATCGCTACATATTTCTTTTATGAGATATGATAGTAGGATGGCAAAATACATTACTTAACGAAGTGTGTATTAAAGGTGTATACAAGATACAACCAAGAGTTTTGCTAGTCCGTGGAATACTAGATAGGTATACGAACTTCAATTGGATGAAGTAAGTATCGCGGAGTTGGAATCTTCACCGGATGAAATGATCAAAGAGTTATGATTTCATCAGAGATGATGAAGAGGCTTGCATTTGCAAGAAATTAAGTGGGAGCGCTGAGACATATTTGTAATACTTTATGTAGATGACATATCGTTGATTATAAATAATGTAATTATATAATTGATTAAAAAGGTTTCATTGAGAATTAAACTTCAATGAAAGGATATGGACTGAAACAAATTTAGTGTCAAGATCTATGAAGATAGATTGAAACACATAATAAGTTTAAGTCAAAGTACATAGAATGGATATTGAAGTAGTTCAATATAGAAATATTAAGAAAATGTTCTTGTCATGTGAAGGTTTGACAAGACTTGAGTGTATCTGACACTCAATGAGTAAAAACACATGAGTGATTATAGATCACGAATAATATGTACACAATCAGATGTCCTGTGCTCTAAAAGTGTTATGAGCATGTACCAGAATGATTCATGTGATGATCATTGAAAAACAGTAAGAATATTCTTGAGTACTTAAGAAGAACCAAGGATATATATATATATAGTTTTGTATGGAGAAATGACAAACAAATCGCTATAAGGTGTTGCACCGATATTTGTTTTGTCACATATAAAAATAAAATTTCAATCTCAAATTAGACTAAGTGTTGTTTTAAAAGGTAGCACAATGAGCTAGAAGTTGTCTATGCTAGATTTAGAAGAGTTCTAAATATTGTGACGGATTCTACAAACGAAGGCGAGTATGTCATTGTTTTGACAATGAGCGAGGATGTTAAGTCAAGAGGTTCTTTGAGAACTTGGTGTTGTTCCGATAGTGTCGGAACTTTGAAGCTATATTGTGTATGACAATATTAGTGACATATTTCAGACCGCGGAATTAAGGTTCCACCGAGAAGACCAAACATATTTAATGCCGACTCATTTAGAAAATGAGTGATGCGTTGAGACGCAAATAAATTGCAAAATACATACGTTTCTGAGCATGTCAGATCCGTTGACTAAAGCTTCTCCCGTGAGCAAAACATGATAAAGCACCGGAAGGCCAAGGTGTTATATCTTTACATATGTAAACTAGATTATTGACTCTAGTGCAAGTGGGAGACTGTTGAAGATATGCCCAAGAGGCAATAATAAAATGGTTATTATAATATATCTTTGTGTTTATGATAATGTTTACATACCATGCTATAATTGTATTAACCGAAACATTGATACATGTGTGTTATGTGAACAACAAGGAGTCCCTAGTAAGCCTCTTGTATAACTAGCTTGTTGATTAATAGATGATCATGGTTTCGTGATCATGAACATTGGATGTTATTAATAACAAGGTTATGTCATTATATGAATGATGTAATGGACACACCCAATTAAGCGTAGCATAAGATCACGTCATTAAGTTATTTGCTATAAGCTTTCGATACATAGTTACCTAGTCCTTTCGACCATGAGATCATGTAAATCACTTATACCGAAAAGGTACTTTGATTACATCAAACGCCACTCTGCGTAAATGGGTGGTTATAAAGGTGGGATTAAGTATCCGGAAAGTATGAGTTGAGGCATATGGATCAACAGTGGGATTTGTCCATCCCGATGATGGATAGATATACTCTGGGCCCTCTCGGTGGAATGTCGTCTAATAGCTTGCAAGCATATGAATGGTTCATAAGAGACCACATACCACGGTACGAGTAAAGAGTACTTGTCATGAGACGAGGTTGAACGAGATATAGAGATACCGATGATCAAACCTCGGACAAGTAAAATATCGCGTGACAAAGGGAATCGGTATCGTATGTAAATGGTTCGATCGATCACAAAAGTCATCGTTGAATATGTGGGAGCCATTATGGATCTCCGGATCCCGCTATTGGTTATTGGTCGGAGAGAGGTCTCAACCATGTCTACATAGTTCGCGAACCGTAGGGTGACACACTTAAGGTTTGATGTCGTTTAAGTAGATATGGAATATGGAATGGAGTTCGAAGTTTTGTTCGGAGTCTCGGATGGGATCCAGGACATCACGAGGAGTTCCAGAATGGTCCGGAGAATAAGATTCATATATAGGAAGTCACTTTCCAAGTTTGGAAATGATCCGGTGAATTTATGGAAGGTGGTTTCTAGAATTATCCGGAATAAATCACTATTGAAGGAGGAGTCCCGGAGGGACTCCACAAACCCTAACCAGCCAACCAAGTGGGAGGGTGGAGTCCATGGTGGACTCCACCTCCTTGGCCAGCCAAGTAAAGGGGGGAAGGGGAGAGGCCCTGTCCCTCTAGGTTTCGTCCATAAGGCAGTTTTTCTGTTGGGGTCTTATTCGAAGACTTTGGGCAAACCCTTGGGGTTCCACCTATATAATGAGGAGGAGAGGGAGGGGGCAGCCTATGGCTTGGCCGCACCACCCCTGCCCCCTTGAGGCCGGCGCCCATAGCCCCCTCTCCCAAACCCTAGCCGCCCCTCCTCCACCACCTCTCCCGCATACGCTTAGCGAAGCTCCGCCGGAGATCTCCATCGACACCGCCACCACGCCGTCGTGCTGCCGGGATTCCAAGGAGGATCTACTACTTCCGCTGCCCGGCTGGAACGGGGAGAAGGACGTCATCTTCATCAACACCGAACGTGTGACCGAGTACGGAGGTGCTGCCCGATTGTGGCACCGTCAAGATCTTCTACGCGCTTTTGAAAGCGGCAAGTGATCGTCTACCGCAGCAACGAGAGCCTCCTCTTGTAGGCTTTGGAAATATTCAAGAGTTAGTCTCGTTCATCCCCTCGTTGCTCCCATCTTCTAGATTGCATCTTGGCTTGGATTGCGTTCTCGTGGTAGGAAATTTTTTGTTTTCTATGCTACGAATCCCATCATTTCCCTCCCTTGATTGCATTGAAACGGAGAAGCACAACGAGCTCCAGGCGGCGAGACGCCCGAGATCTCCGCGGCGAGGCGGGCAAGCTCCCTGTGGCGAGGCGGCCGAGCTCCAACGGTGAGGCAGGCGAGCTTCAGGCGGCAGGTAGACTCCGGCGTGGAGCTTCATGGAGGCAAATCAGGGGAATCGTGGAGCAAGATAAGGTTCGAGATTTTTTTCTGGGCGGTGGTTGGTGGGGCCAAGGAGAACGACAACCACGTGATTCTGGGCATCGGAGGGCTACACACCCGGAGGTTGCGAGCGAGCGCAGCCCCCGGGGGAACAGGATCATTGGGATCTGATTTCCCAGCCCCCGGGTCCCCAGCCGTCGGATCAAACGTTGTGGACTGTAGGATCTGGTCAGAAGGGAGAAATGGTCCCGCTTTTGCTACCGGGTAGCAAAAACTGTCCGATTGCAGCAAATCACCTGAATTATCTCTGTCTTCAACCTCTCGTCCGCCCAGCTCTCGTCCGCAACCTAGTCCCACCACCAATTGTTGCTTCAAGCTCTGGATCTAATCAGGGTCCTCGCAGGCGAGCTGCGGCAGATACGGCGAACGTCACCGCTGGCGAGCAGCGGCAGATACGGCGCACGTCATCGCCGGCGAGCAGTTGCAGCAACCCATCCATGGAAGATTTAACAGCCCTCCAGTGTTTTTCGACCACAACCCCGAAGATGACCAGCCAGCTGCATCGGTGAGTTCTTCCCTCCGAATCTCCACAAGTTTTGCTGCTGCAGTTTGCTTCTATGCTGCAAAAAATTGGAAGACTTAGTTACTCTGTAGTCATGTGATGAAAATTGCTACAAGTGATGAAAATTTGTCTTGTATTAAGAAAATGTGTGCTCATGCAGCAATGATGCTGCATATAAAATTGTTGCTACAAAAAATAGTGTTGAACATATTCTTCATCATATATAGTTGATCATGTATGCTGCAAAAAACTGTGAGTCATATTAACATAATGTTTGAAAAAAAAGTTGCTGCTAGATAGAAGACTATAACAACAATTCATGTTATGTTGACAGGGGTTTGTTGCCGACAGCATCCTACTAAGAATTTATTGCTTTATGAGTTAACTCTTATGCAAATCTTATTGATGCTTGTCTTGAAAGTACTATTCATGAAATGTCTTTGCTATATGATTCAATTGTTTACTCATTGTCTTTACCATTGCTTCGAATCGCTGCATTCATCTCATATGCTTTACAATAGTATTGATCAAGATTATGATAGCATGTCACTTCAGAAATTTCTCCTTGTTATCATTTACCTACTCGAGGGCGAGTAGGAACTAAGCTTGGGGATGCTTGATACGTCTCAAACGTATCTATAATTTCTTATGTTCCATGCTACTTTTATGATGATACTCACATGTTTTATACACACTTTATGTCATTATTATGCATTTTCCGGCACTAACCTATTGACGAGATGCCGAAGAGCCGATTGCTTCGTTTTCTCGCTGTTTTTGGTTTCAGAAATCCTACAAAGGAAATATTCTCGGAATTGGACGAAATCAATGCCCAGGGTCTTATTTTTCCACGAAGCTTCCAGAAGACCGAAGGGATTACGAAGTGGGGCGACGAGGCGCCGACACCACAGGGCCGCGCGGTCTAGGTGGGGCCCGCGCCGCCCTATGGTGTGGGCCCCTCGCGCCGCCTCCAACCCTACCCTTCCGCCTACTTAAAGCCTTCGTCGCGAAAACCCCAGTACCGAGAGCCACGATACGAGAAAACATACTGAGATGCCGCCGCCGCCAATCCCATCGTGGGGGATTCAGGAGATCGCCTCTGGCACCCTGCCGGAGAGGGGAATCATCTCCCGGAGGACTCTGTTGCGGTCAGAAACCTACCGGCGAGCAGCGACGGGCAACACAGTAGAGCCGGGAGGCTCCCAAGACTGCGGCTGGCCCTGGTCCCTCGAGCGACGGCCCGCAAAGACTCGGCACACACGTCCGATGCTGGTGCAAGGGCGTGCCACCTGACCTATACCTGGTCAGGAAGGTGATGGATTTGCTTCGCTTAGTTTCCTGCATGGCATACACGTAAACATTAAATACGAGCCTCGATCGGCTCTCAGGTTGTCTCGTGAATCGGCTCAAGGAGCCGATCCACCCATGATCCGTATGAGGTATACGATCACATGGTGGTCCTGCTTGATCAATATAAAGCCAAAACGACCTACGACGATTTAGGGTTTTCACCACATAATCGGAACATCCTACACGTGATTGAGCCTGGCAGCCACGCACGGTGATAATAAACCGACCCTAGATAAGGCCTAAAAACCAACGTGAAATTGATCCCCGGAACATCTCATCTAGGGCTAGCAAACTACACCCTACGTGCTACTTGGATCCTTCAACCCGTTTGCAAGGCCTAACTATGCGGATGTTAAACTAATCCTTGAATAACAAGGAGCAATCATAACGGATCGGATCTACTAAATAATGATCAAGCGAGGTGCCGCCCTTACACCTAAGATAGGCGTAAGGGCGGCTAGACGTCTAGGGGTTGCATGGACGAAAGCATGTAACACGACGGAACAATGCTAACCCTAACACATCTATGATAACTACGTTGCTCGCCATCAACAAGGCTTCAGCACGAGCAACGCATGAACAACGAATAAACGTTACTGCCTAGATCGCAAGATGCGATCTAGGCAGCATGATGCTTACCCGGAAGAAACCCTCGAAACAAGGGGCTGGCGATGCGCCTAGATTGGTTTGTGATGAACGTGATTGTTGTTTATTTCAGAAACCCTAGATACATATTTATAGTCCGTAGACTTTCTAACGTGGGAATAATCCCAACCGTGCACGAGCCAAATTCTATCTAACCGACACGTATCTTACTATATTTATAGATACACGGGCAAAACTAGCCCAAACTTCGTATACAAGGCCGATTCATGTATTTCTTCCAGGTATATTCTTCAAGCCCATCTTAATCGCGGCCCACCTCTGATCCGGTCAAATTCTGGTGATAACACATGCCCCCCTGGTTTTGGAAATGACAATTCCAAAATCACTCTGTTTTTCCTTTTCTTCGTCGTGTCAAATCGGGGCGAACGGAACCGCCACGGTATCCCTTCATCATGATACTTTGCCTTCTCAACTTCTCCGCATGATTTGATGGTTTTGGCACCACATCCTCGGGAACCGCTGCGGCATTAAATCATCTCCACTATATCGCCTCTATTTTAACCGCATCCTGCAGTTCACTTCTTCATCCCCTTCGTATTAGCACTCCAAAAGCCCTCCTCTGCCACCATGTCTTCTTCCTCCTCTGCCTCGTCGGGTCTTTCCTCCCAGTCCTCCCCCTCCCGCGAGCCGACGCCGGAGTGGGACCCGGCGGAAGCCCACGAGGCCCACATTCGCCGCGCCATAGAAGACAGGGACGAGTCCAGTCACGACTTCTCCGTCTGGTCAGAGGACGACAAGTCCTCGACCGACGGGGAAAGTGACCTCCGCTTCCTTGCCGACGGGGAGACGGAGGAGGAGAGCGATGACGATCGCTTCTCCTGGGACGACTTCACCTCCTTCGAGGAGGAGGAGGAGGAGGAGGACGACGACACCTCCTCCGATGAGCCGCCGGCCAAGCGCCCGCCCCCGGCCGGGGAACCTCGGCGACTTCGACGGCGACGACGACGCCGACGAGGAGGACAAGGACAACGAGGGCCCTGCCGGCGGCCGCGGCGGCAGCGACGACGAGCCGGCCGGGAGTAGCGCCGAGCGGCGGCGACGACGGCGACGACGAGGGCAGCGACGGCCCATAGATAGGACCCTTAGCATAGGATCAGTAGTAGTAGATGGGGCAATGTATCCCCTGGTACTTCCTTTTGAGAGCAATCAGCTCTTTATGTAAGAAATCCCGTTATCAATGAACAATTTCCTTTAATTTGATTTTGCCGAATTCCTTTACGCTAATTTAGCCGATTTCCCCTCATACTGACTTTGCCGATTGTCAACTTGGTCAATGCTCAATGAGCCGATGGCAACGCATCGGTTCCTCACGATAAATTATGAGATAGGTCAATTTGGTCACCCCCTCAAACGGTAACCTGCGAACCTTGCTCAAATTCAAATCCCCAAATTTCTGGTGGACAATGTGGAAGACCCATGCCTTCAGGAGAGCCCTAGGGCCGTTGCTGAAACAACTTGACGCTGAAGCTGATACTTCTGCAGAACAGGTACCACTTGCTCGCACATTTCCTTGCGATAGTTTCCAGTGATGCCTTATAACCCTGCTTTGTTTCTTTGCAGTAACAAGATGGCCCAGAACCTGTCAATGATGATGGATCCCCCTTCAAATTCCTCCCACCAGCTCCAGATGTCCTCTTCTGTAAGAACTCACCATCTTTTTAAAAAGGTTGTGATGTAGAGCCAGCCGATTCCAATAAAATCGGCTCCCAAGAGTAAAAACTCTCCAAGGCCAGCTGCCCCCCGAGCCTCAGTCAGGGCGAGAACAGCAGTGAGAAAAGTAACTGCCGGGAAAACTTTGAAGGGCAAAAACCCTGCGCCAGCTCCAGAAAGCTTATATGTGAGCTGTTCTATACCCCATCTTGTTCCATTCATCCTTCTAGGCTTTTATAGCACGTCAATGTCCCTTAATCCTGCTCTTGCAGACCTCTACTGAAGACAATACCAGCGAGGAGACGCAGTCCAGCCGACGAGGCTCAAGCTCGGGCACCTCTGAGGACACCACCACGCAAAAACAGCCAGATGTGCCACCATCGGCTTCCAAGAAAAGGTCAGCCCTCCGAACCTGCTGCCCTTCAAACTGCCATCAAAACAGGGCAAGGAAGCTTACGCACCAAGAGTCAATGCACCAAGAGGGCTCGGAAGGATCAGCAAACCCCCTCCTCGAACCAAGAAGCTTCAAATGTAACGGCTCTCCAACTCCTTCTAGCTTAGTTCTTGTGCTTTGCTGCCCAGATCGGCTCACCATCCTTTTTTGCAGACTGATGAAACTTCCAGTGGGGATGTCGAGGAAATTCTGATACCCTCCACAACTCTGGAGGTAACAACCTCTACGAGTGACATCGACCAAGTTGCCACCTTGGCCAAACCCCGAGCGAGAGACGCCACGGCCCGATCGCTTCGTCATCGGTTGTTCCCATGGTCATAGGAGAGGTATGCTCCCTTTGTTGGGCTTGCCCTTACCACTGATCTGCAGGCTTATGCTGCTTTTGTTGTTTGTCAGGGCTGTGATCCCTCAGGCTTGCTGTCGTTCGACCCTGAATCTATCGAGCCGGACCACTCCACAGCACGTGATGAACCGAGCCCCGGCATCATCGCTAACCAACTCCAATGCCTCAAAGCTCTGCTTTCTTCACCTATTGAGACATTAGTCGAAAACCCTGAGGAAGTGAAGAACACTCTTGAAGAAATCCAGCCTCACGTCCCAGTGACGCTGCAGTTGAAGCTCTGGCCAGTCGTGACGTTGTCTGCCTTCAGGTCAAGGGTGCAGTTGGCTCGTCAGAGAATCGACTTACGCCACACCCAACTCCCGCTTGAACAAGCAACTGGTGACAGGCGAGGATGATGACGACAAGGCCGAGATCGCAGAGGTGGATCACGTTCGTGCTGGTGTACTCCACGCCTTAGAAACTTTCCTTCAGTAGGGCCTGCGCATGTGGCAGTTTGTGCTTGTAATTCTAGAGTCAATGGCTGTGCATCGGCCTTTTGTTCTAGAGTCGATGGCTGTACATCGGCTGTGATTTCGCATTTTTTTTTACTGGCCGATTTTTTCTATCGGCCCCCAATATTTTACTGCACATGTATCGCACATGTTCATCTGATTAGGTGCCCCCCGAGCCGAATCTATCAGGTAACTGTAGATATCGGCTCTGTAGTTAGCCAAGGTACTGTACTTGAACATCGGCACCGTCAGGACCAATGTTGACTTCTTCCAGCTCGTCAGCCGACGTAAACCTGTATCCCCGCTTTCCGCCGCCCGTTAGATCGACGTTGAACACGGGCAGAACGTATGGTGAGGATAATTTTGGCCGATTGCTGGAATCGGCCTCCATGTTGATTGAATTGCTCAATGAAGGTTTACATCTTGGTCTTGTTTCAGTATAACTACGTGACATGCTTGAGATGAGATTATCCCTTTTTATTTCTTGGGGCCGATCACAAGGATCGGCCTTGCCATGTTCGTCCACAGATTTTGCTCTTGCTATACGGACAGGCCGGTGGATAAGACCAGCCTCACCCCGTTTTTCGTCACGTCGATGCGCTCGCAGTCGTCCAAAGTGATGCCTGAGAGTGGCTCTTGGCCTGCCGTCTCCCAAACGTTCATGCCAGCCGTTGAAATCTCGGCTGAGTCATCTGCGTGGATGACCTCTACTTCATCTCCATCCCACTGTATTAAACATTGGTGCATCGTGGATGGAATGCAATAGTTGGCGTGGATCCAATCTCTCCCTAGCAGGACAGCATAGGTGCTCTTGCTGTCGACAATGAAGAACGTCGTAGGGATGGTTTTTCTTCCTACGGTCAGATCCACGTTCAGAACACCTTGCGCTTCAGATGCCTGGCCGTTGAAATCGCTCAGTGTAACGTTGGTCTTGATCAGATCCGAGCTAGAGCGTCCCAACCGACGTAGCATGGAGTATGGCATAATGTTGACTGCCGCTCCGGTGTCCACCAGCATCTTGTTGACGAGGCTGCCCATTGATATAACCTCGTAGGTACGGGGCCTTCGGGTGTCCGTAGCTTCTTTCTCGTGGCTTCTCAAAGATAAGCGGCCGTGGGCCGCAGTCAAGTTGTGCCACGGGTGCTTCGTCCAATCCTAGAGCACAAAACTCCGCTCGGAAGGATGAACACCATGTTTGTGCCGGCCGATGTCTCATCATCGGCTTTCCTTTGTTTGGGGCGCCACTCTTTCTTTTGTGGCCGACCTTCTTCGTCCGAAGTTCGCTGAATTTTCGCGGCTAGATCAGGCCGCGCCTTCCTTAATGTGTGCAGGTATAACCTTTCAGCTTCCTCCAAACCACGTAGCCGCTGAACCCTACGCTTTTGGGAACGGCTGAGTCCATCAGGGCACCACCTTGGCCGGTGGTACTTATCTTCTTCTTCTTCATCGTCGTCTTCTAACTCCTCGAGATCTTCCACCCGAGAGGACTCGACGAACTTGTTCCGAGATGGCAGCGGCCCTAGACGTTTGAATACTGACACGGCTCCTGCACCCTTCTTCTTCTCTCTACATTCTGGGCAGTTGCCGATTGTAGGCAATCGGCTCATTCCTGAATCCCAGCAGTGTCTGAAGAAGGGACAGTCCCAGTGCCTATCCACATCGTCTTGTTCTCTTGATTTCTCCTTGGCATGGCGCTCGTATCTCTCCTCGTCGCGATCATGCTGACGATCTCTCCTGGCGTCCCTGCTAGCCAGACGATCTCTTTCGTCATCGTCGTCATATCGCCGGCGTTGGTCGTATTGACTCACGTATTTGTTGAGGAGGTGATCGAGAGAGGTCGCCGATATCGCACATTCTTCACTTCTCCCTCCGTGATGTAGCGCTTGCCATCGTGCCGGAGCCGATCGCGTGGAACGGCTTCCTCTTTGTCCTTGTTATGAGAGCAGCTGCCCTCGTCTCTGTCCTTACCAGAGTGGTGCCCAGGTCCTACCATGTTGATGCTGAACGAGGAACCTGGCTGGCACCTGCCAGGGTAAGTGCACTCCACCATGTTAACGGTGGGGAAGGGGTGCGTGTCGACTTTCATGGCGTACTGGCTAAAAATAAGACGCCCTTGTTCTATCGCCATTTGGATCTGCTGACGCCACACCCTGCAGTCGTTGGTGGTATGGGTGAACGTGTTATGCCACTTGCAGTATGGCTTCCCATTCAGCTCCTGTGCCGTGGGGATTTTGTGGCCTTCGGGTAACTTTAGCTGCTTCTCCTTAAGTAAGAGGTCGAAAATTTGCTCAGCTTTGGTCACGTCGAATTCAAACCCTCTTGGAGGACCTTGTGGCTTAACCCACTTGCGGGACACGGGGCTTGCCCCCGAGTCCATTCAGCCACTGCTACCTCTTGATCTCCCGCGAGCCTTCATCTTCATCCGCCTCAACCAGGACCACCGCACGCTTGAATTTATCCCGGTACACCTCTCGGGTGGCGCCGTTCATATAATGACAGCTTCCGCACCATATGCGCCGATGAAGGGTACTCGCTTGGGAGGCCACATCCTTGATCGGTGATGCAAGACCCACCACCGCCAACTCGATCGCTTCTTTTTCGGTCACACGAGCCGAATAGCATCGGTTCCTAACGATCCCGAAGCGCTGGATGTATTCGACACCGTTTCTCCGCGCTTCGTCGCACTTGTGCTAGATCGGCAATGCCGGGCTCGGAAGCCTCCGAGTGATACCGCAGGTGGAGCTGTTCTTCCAACTGCTTCCAAGTCCGGATTGAGTCCGGTGGCAGCGATGTGTACCACCCGAAAGCCGATCCTGTGAGGGACCGTGCGAAGAACCTCACACGTAGTTCATCCGATGCTGAGATCGTGCCCAGCTGCGCCAAATATCGGCTCACATGCTCGATTGAGCTGGAGCCATCCGACCCACTAAACTTGGAGAATTCGGGGAGCCGATATTTGGGTGGTAGTGGGATCAAATCGTACTCGTTGGGGTACAGCTTGGAATAGCCGATTGCCCTCCTTTTCGGCACCATGCCGAACTGGTCTCTCAAAATTGTACTGATCTGATCCGCGGTGCTGGCTGTAGGAGTCGAACTCTGAATATTCGTTGGAGTGGCATACTTAGCCAGCCACGCTTGCTTCTCAAGCTGCGAGCCAAGCTGCAGGAGTTGAGCTCGGAGGTTCGTCGGAGTGGCATACTTAGCTAGCCACGTCCGCTTCTCAAGATCTGTTCCGAAGTTCCTCCTGCTGTTCTAGAAGTCCCTGTTGTTGCAGTTTGGTTCGTGAGTACCCAGTTGCTGCAGTCTGGCACGTATGTGCACGTGTATCCGTGAGGGATCTCCTTAGGCGCCTCATACAAGAACTGGTAATCACTAGGGTCACCACCGGTCTTGTAGACGACATATGCCGGTGAACTCGGCACCTCTGGTGCTGCCAGCGCGAACGGCGGCGGTGGTCGGGACTGGAGGGGTATCTCTCCTTGGTGAGTCCCCAGAGCTGGTCCTGACGGAGAATACTGATGGCTCATGATTTCCTGGATCACCCGAAGGGCGACACGCTCCAAAGTGTTCACCAGGCTCTCAGAATGGCGGTGCAGCGAATGAGCTACCATGAAATTAATCTCCCGACGCGAGAGACGTGGTGCGTTCTTCTGAAGGGGTAGACAGGTCCACTCCATCGAGCGCGCCTTCAGGTGAGAACCCTTTCCACCTGATGCCGTGTGAGCGGGTTCTCTGGAAAGAGCCGATGAGGTGGGCTTCGAGGATAGCTTTGACCTCGTCATACTTCTTCTTGAGCTCCTCAGTCAGATCTTCGTACGTGACCGGAGTACCTTCCGCCATCTCAGATGTAGACGGCGATGCAGTTGATGTCGAAGACGGTCCCACCGGGCGTGCCAGAATGTGTTGCGGTCGGAAACCCACCGACGAGCAGCGACGGGCAACACGAGTAGAGCCGGGAGGCTCCCGGGACTGCGGCTGGCCCTGGTCCCTCGAGCGACGGCCCGCAAAGACTCGGCACGCACGTCCGATGCCGGTGCAAGGGCGTGCCACCTGACCTATACCTGGTCAGGAAGGTGATGGATTTGCTTCGCTTAGTTTCCTGCATGGCATACACGTAAACATTAAATACGAGCCTCGATCGGCTCTCAGGTTGTCCTGTGAACCGGCTCAACGAGCCGATCCACCCATGATCCGTATGAGGTATACGATCACATGGTGGTCCTGCTTGATCAATATAAAGCCAAAACGACCTACGACGATTTAGGGTTTTCACCACATAATCGGAACATCCTACACGTGATTGAGCATGGCAGCCACGCACGGTGATAATAAACCGACCCTAGATAAGGCCTAAAAACCAACGTGAAGTTGATCCCCGGAACATCTCATCTAGGGCTAGCAAACTACACCCTACGTGCTACTGGATCCTTCAACCCGTTTGCAAGGCCTAACTATGCAGATGTTAAACTAATCCTTGAATAACAAGGAGCAATCATAACGGATCGGATCTACTAAATAATGATCAAGCGAGGTGCCGCCCTTACACCTAAGATAGGCGTAAGGGCGGCTAGACGTCTAGGGGTTGCATGGACGAAAGCATGTAACACGACGGAACAATGCTAACCCTAACACATCTATGATAACTACGTTGCTCGCCATCAACAAGGCTTCAACACGAGCAACGCATGAACAACGAATAAACGTTACTGCCTAGATCGCAAGATGCGATCTAGGCAGCATGATGCTTACCCGGAAGAAACCCTCGAAACAAGGGGCTGGCGATGCGCCTAGATTGGTTTGTGATGAACGTGATTGTTGTTTATTTCAGAAACCCTAGATACATATTTATAGTCCGTAGACTTTCTAACGTGGGAATAATCCCAACCGTGCACGAGCCAAATTCTATCTAACCGACACGTATCTTACTATATTTACAGATACACGGGCAAAACTAGCCCAAACTTCGTATACAAGGCCGATTCATGTATTTCTTCCAGGTATATTCTTCAAGCCCATCTTAATCGCGGCCCACCTCTGATCCGGTCAAATTCTGGTGATAACAGACTCTTCATCACCATGATCGCCTCCGGATTGATGTGTGAGTAGTTCACCCCTGGACTATGGGTCCATAGCAGTAGCTAGATGGTTGTCTTCTCCTCATTGTGCTATCATGTTAGATCTTGTGAGCTGCCTATCATGATCAAGATCATCTATTTGTAATGCTACATGTTGTGTTTGTTGGGATCCGATGAATATGGAATACTATGTCAAGTTGATTACCAATCTATCATATATGTTGTTTATGTTCTTGCATGCTCTCCGTTGCTAGTAGAGGCTCTGGCCAAGTTGATACTTGTAACCCCAAGAGGGAGTATTTATGCTCGATAGTGGGTTCATGCCTCCATTGAATCTGGGACAGTGACAGAAAGTTCTAAGGTTATGGATGTGATTACATTACAACATACTTGTGTTGATTACATTACACACCATACTTAATGCAATTGTCTGTTGTTTGCAACTTAATACTGGAAGGGGTTCGGATGATAACCTGAAGGTGGACTTTTTAGGCATAAATGCATGCTGGATAGCGGTCTATGTACTTTGTCATAATGCCCTGATTAAATCTCATAGTAGTCATCGTGATATGTATGTGCATTGTTATGCCCTCTCTATTTGTCAATTGCCCAACTGTAATTTGTTCACCCAACATGCTATTTCTTATCGGAGAGACACCACTAGTGAACTGTGGACCCCGGTCCATTCTTTACATCTGAAATACAATCTACTGCAAACTCTGTTCTTTACTGTTCTTCGCAAACAAACATCATCTTCCACACTATACATTTAATCCTTTGTTTACAGCAAGCCGGTGAGATTGACAACCTCACTGTTACGTTGGGGCAAAGTACTTTGATTGTGTTGTGCAGGTTCCACGTTGGCGCCGGAATCCCTGGTGTTGCGCCGCACTACACTCCGCCACCAACAACCTTCACGTGTTCCTTGACTCCTACTGGTTCGGTAACCTTGGTTTCTTACTGAGGGAAAACTTGTCGCTGTACGCATCACACCATCCTATTGGGGTTCCCAACGGACGTGTGTCTTACACGCCATCACATGGTAATGATTTAAAATCACTAAGTAATAAAATATGAGGTTCCTTAGACTAAGGTCATTACCTCTTATTAAATCACTTAGGATCAAGATTTAAATGAGAGAGTAGCTCTCATACTATTTAAACAATTTGATTTAGATGATTTAAATGAACTAGAAATGGCTCCATAGCCATTATTTTTCTCTAGTCCATGATCATGCAAACAACTCTGCTATCTTTTTGCATAAACAATTAGAGTACATCAATTGTGATTTATGAGAGTTGGAATCAACTCAAAATCAATTATGCTTGAATTTTAAATAAAGTTTGAAGTTTGAAAAGGCCCTGCCTTGTTATTTTTACTATTTGAATTCTACTAAGAATCTGAGGGTGATACCAGTGGGGTTGTTTAGATAATTTCATAGGCTTTCCAAAGATATAAAGTTCACCAAATTTGGTTTAGCCAATTTGAAACTATTCAAGTTTTAGCAAAGCATCTGTAAGAATTTCAAACAATTCTGAAATTCGAATTTGAATTACTCGGCTTAGGCGGGAAAGCTAAACGGGCCGAAATGAAAATAACTGAGAAAACCAGCCCAGCTACACGTCCAGGACGAGTGGGCTGTCTGACGATGGGGTCCACTTGTCATTGGCTTATAAAATGCGAAGCGGTATGGGCGAGCGTGGGACGTAGGATTAGAGGGAGATCCTACGGATCACGATCGTCGTCTTCTCCGGCGAGAATGAACTCACTGGCGGCGAGGGTAGGGGGTCGGAGAGCCTACCGGCGTTCCCGCGGTCGACGGCGAGGTGCGCGACGACGTTGGCGAGGACGACGAGGCGACTGGTACAGGTGGCGGCGCTTGGGGAAGCTCCAATCGACGACGGCGACCTGCGGGTACTGGCAGACTCCAACGATGAATTGGGGCTGCTCCGGCGACGATTGAGTGTGGGACTTGGTCGAGGAGAAGCAGGGAAGGGAGGAGAACTGGATGGTGTGAAGAGTTTGTGCGCGGGGAGGCTCTATTTATAGCGGAGGAGAGGGTGCTGTGGCGGAGGATCGGGTCGTCCATGGCGCGGCCGTTCTGAGGCTTGAAGGGGCAAGGCGAGGACGGCACTCGATGGACAACGGCATGGCGTCAACGTGTCTCTGGCGCGGCAAAAGGGTGACGGGATCGATCGGGCGCGTGCAAAGTCTGTCACGGTACTGGCGGCCAAACTGCGACGAGGACGACGGCGACGGTGCCTCTGCGTGCACTTGAGCTTGTCTACGAGCTAGAGGGTGTGGTGGCGGTGCTCGATGCAGAGATAGAGGCGTAGGGGTTAACGGAGGCGACTGGACGAGCCCGTGCTCTGGCGCGGCCAGGGCGTGGTGATCATGCCGGGCTGGCATGCCTGGGCGTGCTGGGCACGCTCTCGCCTGGCCAATGCCAGCCTCGCGCGAGCTCAAGCCGTGCAGGGTTCTCATCAGTTATGCAGGGGGAGTGTACTGGACATGGTTAAAGAGAGAGGGGAAAGCTGAGAGGAGAGATGGCATGGAGGGTGGCATTGGGCACGGCATGGTTGCATTTTGAGCCTCTCCACACTTTAATCAACACCAACAAGTACCAGCATTGATGCAGGAGATGCAGAGGATCAAAATGATCACAAACCAAAAGTGATTTAGGCTAAAAACTGGTGGATAAAAGGGTGTGTGATCAAACCAGAATGTTGCCTGCCAGGTGTTCGACACAATGGCCGCATGAAGAAAATATTTGAATTTTTCAAATCTTTTTGGTGGAGATGATTTGAATAATTAATGGAGTAGAATGGTGGTGGTGGTGTGCAATTTGGTGCTGGTTTGCAAAATCTCAAAAAGTGGATGATCTTCTCTTTGATTCAAAGTTGCCACTTGTCATCTCTATACTGGTCAAACTAGGCAGAGTCAATCATAGTGGTCAACACCAAAATTGTTCACCTTGACATGGTCTTGGATGAGGTGGAAAGAGTTGGCCAGGTTTAGTTTAAGAATCTCTCAAACCAAGTGCTCAAAGTGGGTATGATGTTAAAAAGGGGCAAAGTGACCATTATCATATGTGAGTGGAATTTGATTTTTCCTTTGTTTTGATTTGTGTTTCTTTGATGCAAAAGTGTTTGTTATTAATATATTAAGGTTTCACAAGCAATGGCACAAGCAATGGTGGCCTTGGTTGAAGATTTGCAAAGTTGGCCAAAGTGTATGTGAGTGAAAATGGGTATTTCTCCATTTCTTTTCTTTCTCTTTTATTGATTTGGTTTTCTCTTGAATCAAAAGTGATTCTTATTAGTTTAGGAAAATTTCCAAACCATTGAAACAATTCCAAAAGGCCTAGTTCAAAGATTTGCAAAAATGGCCATAAACACATAAGAGGTGAAATTCCAACTTTTCTTAATCTTCTATTTTGTTCCCATTGCTTTACTTGGGCATGGTCTAGGGTCCATTTAGGGTTAGATTAGGTTTAGAGATGGTTTCACACCATTTGGGCAAGGTATAGTGGCATAGGTCAAGGTTTGGATAAAATGGCTATGTGCCACATATGCCCTTATGCAAAGGTTTGTTTCCTTTTTGTTTCTCACTTAAATTGGTTGATAAGTACTAGGTTAGGTTTGTTGATGTTTTCAAAACATCTAAACAAGGTAAGAAAGCCTAGGTAAAAGTTTTAACAAAAATAGCCATAGGCACATAGGCCCTTTTCTTATTTAATTTCTTTTTATTTTGATTTAACTTGGATGGTGAAAAGGATAGGGTTTAGGGTTTAAGATCATTTCAAAGTAGTTTACACAAGCATCATGGCAATATCACAACCTATAAGCATGATCACTATGTATCAAACTAAAAAATAATAAAAGTTTTTGTTGGTTCCAAATTTTGGAAATAGGGAAATTCATTTTCTTTGTTTTGACATTTTTGGGATGTTACATTCAGCAAGGAATTATACATTTCATTTTGAAAATTACTTATACGAGAATATGTTACAGATGCTTACAATTATAGTATACAAAGAACAAATGTTGAAAAATGTTACAGATGCTACCTCATTGATTTTGTACCCCTGGCTGTCTTATATTTATTTTGTAACCTGGAAAGTGTAACATGATACTGAACAAAATTGCAGCATCAAACAGATGCAGATGCAGCACTTATAGCTTGTGAAAACAACATAAAAAAATATGAGTTTCCAACAACAAATTAATCCCAGTCAGGAACATACTCTATTTGTCATACTGGGGACAGAAAAGGGAGCATTTGAATTGACAGGTTAATGAAAACTTCTTGATGGTTCAAACATTGAATAATTTTATTGTATCATCGTGTTTGCATCATAGCAAAAAATGGAAAAGCTCAACCTAATTGCTTGCAACATGCATGTGGAAAAATAAAGGTGAGGTAACATTTGGTTTGAAGCAAGACTTGTTTATGACATTTTCAAGGAGATAAACTTGTTTTTAGAGAACAACTTGCAGCATATTTGTTGTGTGAAGCAACACTTAAAATGTCGAAAGTGCATGTACCACAGGTATATTGACAGCAAAAAATATGAGCATGGTAGCAAAGTGGGTTATGTATTTACAGCAAACAAAATCAACTTATGTAGCAAGTAAAAAGAAAATGATACTGGAAAGACCATAAAACATGAGAATACTTGTCATACTTAAACCGAAAACATCATCCATATTCCAGAGCCAACATTACAGAACAAACAAAAAACTTAGGTCTGGTAGATTGTACTGAGAAAACATAAAAGTACTGATCATTCAGCTAACATGTCCAACATATAAAACCATCACCAGAAGCCTAGTTCTACTCCATGTTCCAGTACATGGTTACAGTTACAACAGGCAACAACACTTTGTGATTTGAACAAAGCTAAACTATCCCTGCTGCAAGTCCTCATTCATTATCAGGTCGACATCATCATTCTGGTTATCCCTGTTGTCGATTAGGCTTGCTGCGAGCACCCTTCGAAAATCTGGAATTGCATCATTCTCAAAATTTGGCATGACTTTCCCATTGAAGTGCTCCATGTAAAGAATGCAGTAGAATCCACAGTCATACCTGCATCAACCAAAAAATGGTGAAAACAAGGTAAAAAGAGGAAGGAACCAGTGAAACATTATGAAAGTATCATTTAATTATCAAAAAACAGTGAAGCAAACTTACAGAGTGTCTTGATGCGGATGGTCAGGTGTGATTTGCTTGAATTTCCCAAAGTCAACCCATGAAACTTTGGACTCGCTTGCAGTCCGGACGAAGTTGGAGAACTTTGGAAAAAACACTACTAGGAAAAGCCTCATCAGTGGCGCACGAAAAAATTATTCTGTGGCGCATGGGCGGTGCGCCACAGAAACTTCGCCACAAAACTAAGGTTTTTGTGGCGCACCGGACCGTGCGCCACAGAATTAAGGTTTCTGTGGCGCACTAGCTGTGGTGCGCCACAGAAATAAGATGTTCTGTAGCGCATATGGACCAGCTGCGCCACAGAAACATGTGCGCCACTGAATTCTATTTTGGTGCGCCACAGAACAATGTACATGTATACTCGATTTTGTTCTCCCTGGTGTATTATACAGGTTTTATACAGGTTTTGTACACAGTATACAGGTTATATACAGATATAATATAGACAGATATAATATGGACACATATAACATAGCATCATTATACATCATCATCACATTACTTAGAGCCCGATCGAGTTATACATATAGCTCCATACAACTCACAATCCATGCAAATTAATTAAGTTTATCATCTCTAGATACAAATGAAGTGACACCGGCCGCCGCCTACACAAGGATGAAATAGAGTACCGCCGCGACGATGGTGAGAAAGAGCGAGAGCACAAGGAAGGTCTTCATCTTCATCTTGCGCTTGTTCGACTAGTGCTTCCTCCACTTGGCAACCTCCTCGTGTCTAGTCGGGTACCCTTTGTAGCAGTTGCCACTGAACTTGTGCACCTATTTCTTGCACTCCTCCCACTCCTCGTACTCTCCTGAAACCCGCCCCTCGAACACGACGTAGTACGTCATCTCTATGGACGCAAGGCATATTAGTATATAATGCAATGGAAAGAGTTAGCGGGTTCACATGCATACATATTCACAAGAATTAAAGCATGGAAATAATAATAAACCTAAAACACATATAGCATCGGTATCACATAAGTAATCAAGTTTAACGATAACGACTAAAATAGTAATTGAAGTCCAACAACGACGACCACCGTTTCGAGCAAATTAAGCAAGTTTAGTTTACAACACGGTACAAATTGTCCATCGATTCAAAGTAATGCTAGGCACACCCGCCTCGGTCAACGAGACGTCTTCTTGAGCGGCTCCGGGAATGGCTTGTACAAGCCCTTCGTCGTCCACGTCCTTCCATCACCCTGCTGATACGTCCCAAACGTATCTATAATTTCTTATGTTCCATGCTACTTTTATGATGATACTCACATGTTTTATACACATTATATGTCATTATTATGCATTTTCCGGCACTAACCTATTGACGAGATGCCGAAGAGCCAATTCTTTGTTTTACTGTTGTTTTTGGTTTCGGAAATCCTAGTAAGGAAATATTCTCGGAATTGGACGAAATCAACGCCCAGGGTCCTATTTTTCCACGAAGCTTCCAGAAGACCGAAGAGGATACGAAGTGGGGCCACGAGGTGGCCAGACAACAGGGCGGCGCGGCCCAAGCCCGGGCCGCGCCGGCCTGTTGTGTGGGGCCCTCGTGTGGCCCCCTGACCTGCCCTTCCGCCTACTTAAAGCCTTCGTCGCGAAAACCCCAGTACCGAGAGCCACGATACGGAAAACCTTCCAGAGAGGCCGCCGCCGCCAATCCCATCTCGGGGGATTCAGGAGATCGCCTCCGGCAGCCTGCCGGAGAGGGGAATCATCTCCCGGAGGTCTCTTCATCACCATGATCGCCTCCGGATCGATGTGTGAGTAGTTCACCCCTGGACTATGGGTCCATAGCAGTAGCTAGATGGTTGTCTTCTCCTCATTGTGCTATCATGTTAGATCTTGTGAGCTGCCTATCATGATCAAGATCATCTATTTGTAATGCTACATGTTGTGTTTGTTGGGATCCGATGAATATTGAATACTATGTCAAGTTGATTATCAATCTATCATATATGTTATTTATGTTCTTGCATGCTCTCCATTGCTAGTAGAGGCTCGGCCAAGTTGATACTTGTGACTCCAAGAGGGAGTATTTATGCTCGATAGTGGGTTCATGCCTCCATTAAATGCGGGACGGTGACGAGAAAGTTCTAAGGTTGTGGATGTGCTATTGCCACTAGGGATAAAACATCGATGCTTTGTCTAAGGATATTTGTGTTGATTACATTACGCACCATACTTAATGCAATTGTACTGTTGTTTACAACTTAATACTTGGAGGGGGTTCGGATGATAACTCTGAAGGTGGACTTTTTAGGCATAGATGCATGCTTGGATAGCGGTCTATGTACTTTGTCGTAATGCCCTGATTAAATCTCATAGTACTCATCATGATATATGTATGTGCATTGTTATGCCTTCTTTATTTGTCAATTGCCCAACTGTAATTTGTTCACCCAACATCTGTTATCTTATGGGAGAGACACCACTAGTGAACTGTGGACCCCGGTCCTATTCTTTACATCTGAAATACAAACTGCTGCAATTGTTCTTTACTATTCTTCGCAAACAATCATCATCATCCACACTATACATCTAATCCTTTGTTTTCAGCAAGCCGGTGAGATTGACAACCTCACTGCTACGTTGGGGCAAAATACTCGTGATTGTGTTGTGCGGGTTCCACGTTGGCGCCGGAATCCCTGGTGTTGCGCCGCACTACACTCCGCCGCCATCAACCTTCAACGTGCTTCTTGACTCCTACTGGTTCGATAACCTTGGTTTCTTACTGAGGGAAAACTTGCTGTTGTGCGCATCACACCTTCCTCTTGGGGTTCCCAACGGACGTGTTAACTACGCGCAATCAAGACTGTTTTCTGGCGCCATTGCCGGGGAACTGAAGAAAAGTTACACCACAAAGATTTCTAACTCCCACGTCAACTACACGCCAGCAACTGTTTTCTGGCGCCGTTGCCGGGGAGATCAAGACACGCTGCAAGGGGAGTCTCCACTTCCAATCTCTTTACTTTGTTTTTGTCTTGCTTTGCTTTACTTTATTTTATTTACTGCTTTGTTTGCTCTTATATCAAAAACACAAAAAAATTAGTTGCTAGTTTTACTTTATTTACTGTCTTGCTCTCTATATCGAAAACACAAAAAAATTAGTTACTTGCATTTAGTTTATTTTATTATCATGTCTAGCTCTGTACCTGTTACTTCTTCACTTGAGGAATTAATCTTTACTTTTAAACAAGGGGATGAGGAGAGTTTTAAAGATGCTTGGTCTAGAATTTTTGATTCTTATCGTAAAGCTGAACCTCAAATGACTCTAAGTCTGCTCCTTAGTAATTTTTATTTTGGGCTTATGATTCGCTATAGATATGCCTTGGATGCTATAGTAGGAGGAGATTTCCTTCATTGCAATGGTGATCAAGCTTTTAATGCCATAAAAAAATTGGTTGCATCACATAGTTCAGCTAATAACTTTGATTCAGCTCTTATTAGCATTTATAATAGTTTAAACACTCTTGAGACAAGTGCATCTTGCTTGAAAGAAAATTATAGTTATGTTCGTAACCGTCTTGATCAAGTTTTAGTGAACTCTGAACCTTCAAAATGGGACCCCACTATTAAAGTTGTCATTGGTGGTGAAACTTTTCATGCCCGTTGTGATATTATGTCTGAATTTTGCCTTATGCCTAAGAGTATCTATGAATCTTTGACACTTTGGGGACTCGTTGAAGGGGGAGAAGGAATAACTCTTATTGATAACTCCGTTATAATTCCTAAGGGAATAGCCGAGGGTGTGCATACAACCATTCTTGGAAGAACAGTATCCACTGATTATCTTGTTATTGAATGTGTAGGAACAGGACAAATCACACTTGGAAGATCCCTGCTAAAACTATTGGGAGCAGTCATAAATGTGGGAGAAGGCACCCTAAAATTTACCTCTACACCTGGAGGTAGACATGTATTCCCTAAACCAAAGAGTAAGAAAAAGAATAAGAAGGGTATGCATAAAGCCCGAGGTAATGTTGATGCTACATCTCTTGATAATACTTGATACACACTTTCGCGCCTAGGCGAAAGGCGTTAAAGAAAGCGCTTATGGGAGACAACCCATTATTTTTACTTCTGCACTTTGTTTTATATTTGAGTCTTGGAAGTTGTTACTACTGTAGCAACCTCTCCTTATCTTTATTTTATTGCATTGTTGTGCCAAGTAAAGTCTTTGATAGTAAAGTCAATACTAGATTTGGATTACTGCGCAGAAACAGATTTCTTGCTGTCACGAATTTCGACCTGCCTCTCTGTAGGTAGCTCAGAAAAATCTGCCAATTTACATGCGTGATCCTCAGATATGTACGCAACTTTCATTCAATTTGGGCATTTTCATTTGAGCAAGTCTGGTGCCTCAATAAAATTCGTCTTTACGGATCGTTCTGTTTTGACGATTCTGCCTTTTATTTCGCATTGTTTGTTTTGCTGTGTTGGATGGATTTCTTTGTTCCATTAACATCCAGTAGCTTTGTGCAATGTCCAGAAGTGTTAAGAATGATTATGTCACCTCTGAACATGTGAATTTTTGATTATGCACTAACCCTCTAATGAGTTTGTTTTGAGTTTGGTGTGGAGGAAGTTTTCAAGGGTCAAGAGAGGAGGATGATACAATATGATCAAGAAGAGTGAAATGTCAAAGCTTGGGGATGCCCCCGTGGTTCATCCCTGCATATTTTAAGAAGACCCAAGCGTCTAAGCTTGGGGATGCCCAAGGCATCCCTTCTTCATCGACAAATTATCAGGTCACCTCTAGTGAAACTATATTTTTATTCCGTCACAACTTAATACGTCCCAAACGTATCTATAATTTCTTATGTTCCATGCTACTTTTATGATGATACTCACATGTTTTATACACATCATATGTCATATTTATGCATTTTCCGGCACTAACCTATTGCCGAGATGCCGAAGAGCCAGCTTGTCTGTTTTCGTTGTTTTTGGTTTCGAAATCCTAGTAAGGAAATATTCTCGGAATTGGACGAAATCAACGCCCAGGGTCCTATTTTTGCACGAAGCTTCCAGAAGACCGAAAGGATCACGAAGTGGGGCCACGAGGCGACGACACGCCAGGGCGGCGCGGCCTGGGCCCTGGCCGCGCGGCCCTGTTGTGTGGGTCCCCCGTGGCGCCTCTTGACCTGCCCTTTCGCCTACTTAAAGCCTCCGTCGCGAAACCCCCAGTACCGAGAGCCACGGTACGGAAAACCTTACTAAGACGCCGCCGCCGCCAATCCCATCTCGGGGGATTCAGGAGATCGCCTCCGGCACCCTGCCGGAGAGGGGAATCATCTCCCGGAGGTCTCTTCATCGCCATGATCGCCTCCGGATCGATGTGTGAGTAGTCCACCCCTGGACTATGGGTCCATAGCAGTAGCTAGATGGTTGTCTTCTCCTCATTGTGCTATCATGTTAGATCTTGTGAGCTGCCTATCATGATCAAGATCATCTATTTGTAATCCTACATGTTGTGTTTGTTGGGATCCGATGAATATTGAATACTATGTCAAGTTGATTATCAATCTATCATATATGTTATTTATGTTCTTGCATGCTCTCCGTTGCTAGTAGAGGCTCCGGCCAAGTTGATACTTGTGACTCCAAGAGGGAGTATTTATGCTCGATAGTGGGTTCATGCCTCCATTAAATGCAGGACGATGACGAGAAAGTTCTAAGGTTGTGGATGTGCTTGTTGCCACTAGGGATAAAACATCGATGCTTTGTCTAAGGATATTTGTGTTGATTACATTACGCACCATACTTAATGCAATTGTCTGTTGTTTACAACTTAATACTGGAGGGGGTTCGGATGATAACTCTGAAGGTGGACTTTTTAGGCATAGATGCATGCTTGGATAGCGGTCTATGTACTTTGTCGTAATGCCCTGATTAAATCTCATAGTACTCATCATGATATATGTATGTGCATTGTTATGCCTTCTTTATTTGTCAATTGCCCAACTGTAATTTGTTCATCCAACATCTGCTGTCTTATGGGAGAGACACCGCTAGTGAACTATGGACCCGGTCCTATTCTTTACATCTGAAATACAATCTGCTGCAATTGTTCTTTACTGTTCTTCGCAAACAACCATCATCATCCACACTATACATCTAATCCTTTGTTTACAGCAAGCCGGTGAGATTGACAACCTCGTCTGTTACGTTGGGGCAAAGTTCTGTGATTGTGTTGTGCAGGTTCCACGTTGGCGCCGGAATCCCTGGTGTTGCGCCGCACTACACTCCGCTGCCATCAACCTTCAACGTGCTTCTTGGCTCCTACTGGTTCGAGAACCTTGGTTTCTTACTGAGGGAAAACTTGCTGCTGTGCGCATCATACCTTCCTCTTGGGGTTCCCAACGGACGTGTTAACTACGCGCAATCAGTGACCACTTCGGGCAAAGGATGATGAGTGTGCAGTATTTGTCCCTGCTCAACACATGCAATTGAAATGGAATGTTGGAAATGATTGTCAATGGAAGAAATATATAAGAAAGCATAAGTTACGACGGCCGTGAGCGGATGTGTACTTACTCGGGAAAGACAGGCAGAAGAATGGTGTTGCTCTCTTTGTACATGAGCATGAAGCTCTGAAGGTACCACACCGCCTTGGTCCGTGTCCTTGAGCCGTCCTGGAGCTGGCTATCGCGCATGTAGTAGGGATCCGCTACCGCGATGTGGGGGGTCTCTCTCTGTTGATCTTCATCTGAAGATTGATCGCGTATAGGCGGACCAAGTTATAGTCGAGCCGTTTCGAGTGAAATAGATTGAAGACGTCCTCGAACGCTATGAAGAAGATATCCGCGGGGTCTTCATGGACGAAGTTCGGGTCAGATGGCACCTTGACCGAGAACACCGGGTAATTTGGATCCTTTTCTTTAAGAAGGACGCACTCTAGATAATTAATAGAGTACTGCAAATGGAGCATTGGTCCACTTGCGAGGTGTTCCATGTCCGGAGGCAGTATCGCTTTACCAGCTTCATGACACCGGGGCAAGCCATCCGGTGTAGGTGGTATAATGTTGTCGGCCCGGATCCTCTTAGGAGCAGGATGGCTCGAAGATGCGCCCTTCTTGGTCGCTCTCTTCCTTGCCTTCTTCACCTGACCTGCTGGGGGTGCTGGTGGTGCTGATGGTGGTGCTTCGGGTGCTGCTGGGGTCGGTGCTTGGTGGTGCTTCCGAGGTTGCTTGGGTTGCTGCTGGGGTTGATTTGGGTGGCTCCCCGATGATCGTCTTACGCAGCGTGTTAGGGCTGAAAACGGTAGCAGGCTTGACTTGAGCTGGATTGCCAGCCTCCGGAGGAGTGTCTTGAGAAAAACCCCTAAAGACCAGGCGCTGCTTCGTGACTGTAGTGGGACGACCAAGTTGATCGCCGTGAGTGCGGAAGGCTTGTTCATCCATAGGAGGCATGTACATAGCTTGGCTGCAGGCGCCAGTGTTGATGTAGGCATCAATGTCATCATCATCATCTACATCGTTGCCATCAAGTGGCACCATGTCCTGGACCTTAGGTGGTGGCGGTTGCGATGCCGCCGCTTGGCGTACCTTGCGTCTGGTCGACGGTCGTTGCGGTAGCGCTCCCAACAACTGTTTGTGGCGTGTGGTGGTGGCGGCGATCGCCGGTTCCTTCCAGGTGGTGGCGGCGACCGCCGGTTCCTTCAGGGTAGTGGGGGCGGCGACCGCCGTTTCCTTAAGGGTGTCGTCGGTGCTGGCGATCTTGGGCCGGATGATAGGGGAGGTGGCGCCGGTGCTGTTCTTAGCACTCGGAAGACCCCCCCCAGACGAATCTGGTTCTTCGGCCATTTCATAAGCCATGACGTGCACAACATTTAATAATTACTGGGGATTTCAATTACAAATTACTTGTCTCACACACACATGTTCTTGTCTCTCTCACACACACATGCATGTACTTGTCACACACACACACACCAAAAAAAGATCTTCTTCGTCCCGGCTTCGAGCTCTAGCTAGCGTCTCTTCGCAATCTTCTTGCCCTTTCGGTTGTTGGCGGTTGAATACTTTATGCCGGCCACCTTGAGATTTCTTCGCGTGAATGGACAACCTTTAGAGGGTAGGGAGGTCTTCCTTCTTACTTTACTAGTAGTAGGCATGTCGAAGTGCCTGTCGAATTCCTCCTCGATCTTCGGGTCACCGTTCTTGTCCAGGTCTTCCTCGTTGGTGTCTCCTTGCATTCCTATGATGCTCCTCTTGCCCCTCCTCATGACAACACGGCTAGGCCTCGACGGATCGGTGATGAAGAAGCATTGGTCAACTTGGCTACCGAGTACCCATGGCTCATTTTTCGTAGATGCGTTCTTCGATTTTGCATCGGGTATAACCATGGTTGTGAAATATCGGCCTTCTTTTTCGACCTTCTTGGCCCATCTCACACGAAACATTGGCACCATCTCTCCACAGTAATTGAGCTCCCATATCTCCTCGATCCTTCCAAAAAATCTTTCCTTGACATTTGTCTCGTCATCGGCGTATGACATCATAGTTACTCCTGAGTTTTGATTTTCACTATTTCTGTCCTTTTCCTCGGTGTAGAATCTGTAACCGTTGATGTCGTACCCCTGATAGGTCCTTACGTTACGCCCGGGGCCCTGTGATAAGGTGTATATGAGTTTTTCATGTTCGGTAGAAGGCCTTTTTCTCTGTGCTTCAAGTAGTTGAGTTTGCTTGAATCAACGCGTGAAGCTGGAGTTGTGCTCTTTGGTTATATCTCCCATTTTCCTCGGCCGGCCCATATCGATGTAATTCTGCTCGATCATGCTTTTGTGCTCTTGCACGAAAGGTTCGATCAGTTTTAAGTGTTGTAGCGCGACCCGGTGAGTCCTGTCAAAGTCGTCGCGTCGATTGGCAATGCCTACATGGACTGAGCGGTAGCCCTCGCGGTGACCGACTCCAGCGAGCTGCTCGAGGTGCGTCTCGGGGGTAGACCAACATGATCCTCGTCGTCCTCGGTACTTAGATAATTTTGGCAGAAGGAGATGCACTCGTAGGTTAGAAACCCCTTGGCCATGCTTGCGTATGGACGGGCCCTATTGCGAACGTATCCTTTCATGACACCGTTTTGCCTTTCGAAAGGCATCATGTTGTGGAGGAACGTCGGGCCGAGCTGCTTGATGTCTTCAACGACATGGAGAAGGAGATGGACGCATATATCACAGAATGCGGGCGGGGAGTAAATCTCGAGCTCACATAATATCACCACGATCTCATCCTGTAGAATCTTGAGCTGCCTCACGCCGATCGACTTCCTGGTGATAACGTGAAAAAAGATGCAAAGGCCAAACAGCGTTTCATGGACGTGCTCGTCCATTATCCGTCGGATCGCAACGGGAAGTATCTGCGTCATGAGCACGTGGCAATCGTGAGACTTCATCCCGGTGAACCTCTTCTTCGCTACGTCCAGATATCTGCTTATATTCCCCGAGTAACCGTCAGGAACTTTCACTCCTAGGAGGCACCTGAAAAACTGCTTGAACTCCTCCGGACTCGTTGTGAAGCAGGCAGCGGGAAGCAGCACCGCATTCTTCTTAGCCCTTTTGCGGAGACGTTGAGTCCCTTCCGTCTGATCATCATCATCATCGTCGTCGTCGTCAGTATCGGGGGCTTGAAGATCTTTCCTGATGCCAAAATGTTTCAGATCATATCTTTCGGTCCATCCTTGGACTTTTCTGAGTTGCAAAAAGTGCCAAGCAGACTCTCGGTAACGTTCTTCGTAATGTGCATGACATCGAGGCTGTGGGGGTGTGTGGAGGACCTTCCAGTACTCCAAGTCGTGGAAAATAGACCTCGCTTTCCATACACCGAGCAGTGGCTCTGGCTTCGGTCGCTTCTTTCCCGGCGCTGGGCACTCCTTAAAAATTTTCAGAAGATCATCGATTTCTGCGCCGCTCCTCAGGCGTGGGGGTCCATCGGGCTCATCTTTACCATTGAACATATCACCGCATTTTCTCCACGGGTGATCCAAGCGTAGCCACCTTCGAGCACCTGGGTACACAGTTTTCGAGGACCCAGGATCCCTTGGTAGCTGTAGATGCGGGGTCTCGTCCATGCACTTCACACAGCCGTTGAATCCGTGGCCGACCTGGGCAGATACATATGCGTAACCTGGATAGTCCGTGACCGTCGTGATCAACGCGGCTCTCATATCGAAATAAGTTCTAGTGTACGCGTCCCACGTACGGGGTGGCGTCTTCCACAACGTGTCTAACTCCTCTTTCAGCAGCCCGAGATACAAATGCATGTCGACACCTGGTTGTTTCGGCCCCTGAATGAGAATACTCAGGTGTATGTACCTTTGCTTGGTGCACAGCCACGGGGGTAGGTTGTAAGGCCATACAAACACAGAGCCAGGTGCTATGCGTGCTACTCTGGTTGCCGAACGGATTGAGTCCATCGGTGCTCATACCCAGCCTTATGTTCCTTGCGTCACCCCCGAACCTAGGGAAGGCGATGTCCAATGCTTCCCACTGTCCAGCGTCTGAAGGGTGTGTCAGCATATAGCCCATCTCCGGATCTTCTTCGGGCTTCTGCCTTTCCGCGTGCCATTGCATGAGTTTTGCTTCCTTAGGGTCCACGAAATACCGCTGCAGACGGGGAGTGATAGGAAAGTATCATACCACTTTTTGAGGTACCTTCTTGTTCCCAACCTTGTACCGTCCGTGGCCGCACACCGGACATGTGGTTCTGTCCTTGTACTCGCACTTATAAATCACACAATCATTAATGCAGGCGTGGTATTTTTCGTGCGGTAGGACAAGGAGGCACACGACTTTCTTGGCCTCCTCGATACTACTTGGCAATGTGTTCCCCTCCGGGAGACGATCGTGCCAGAATTTCAAGTTCTTGCTGATGCTGGAATCGGTCCACTTGTTCCGCGTCTTCATCTGCAGGTAATCAAGCGTTACATGCAAGTGCGTATCCTGCGGACGGCACCCAGGAAAGATCAGAGTCATCCCGTCTTTCTCCATTTGCGACAGCTTGGCTCTCTCTCTAGCTGCAACTCTATCGTTGCTCGTCTTCTGGAGGAGCAGATCTTGAACATGAGAGTCCCGCAAGGCCGAAATTAGCGGGGTCGCGCCGGAATCTTCTTCTTCATCATGATGATCTTCTCCGCCGGCATCTTCTTCTTCATGATGATCTTCTCCGCCGACTTCTTCTTCATGATGATAGTCCCCGTCGACATGATGATAGTCTTCTTCATGATGATAGTCGTCTCGCTCGACATGGTCTTCATGCGCACCATTTGATGGGGTCCGGCCGCGCCTGGTTGTCTTGCATGAAACCGCGCCTCAGCAGGTGCTCCTCCAATTGTCCGGAATCAGGGTTGATCTAGCGCTCGAGTTTGCATGATCGACATGGACATCTTATCTGGCGCCTATTGTTCCGAATCATGTCCTCATTCGCGTCTATCTTGTATCTAGAGATTCAAGCGGAACTCATCGAGTGGACCATGCTTTCCTGCAAATGGTATACATAGAACAGGAAATTAGAACCGCAACACATGCACACACATGCATGGGCCGTACCTCTCCTCAAGGTATTACATGGAGCGGAAAATTTTGGCATGACCTCTCCTCAAGGTAGGACATATGGGTAGTGCAAAAAATTTCCGAAACGGAAATGAATCAACATTTCAGCAAACATCCATGAACCACACCGGCACACACACAAGCGCTTCACCTGCAACAAGCATCCATACACACGACGGCCACACAAGATCTACAAGCATATGCATGTCTCCTCCAAGCATATGTATGTCTCCTCCAACTACTAACCTTGTAGATTCGATACCGAGACGAGACCGCGATCGATGAGTTGGAGAGGAGGAGAGAGTATGGAGAGCCTTCTCCTCAACTCCAATTATGTATCAACCAAAGTAAGTGCAATAAATACCCAAGCAAGTGAAAAGTATGGCCAAAATGGTATGAGAGAGAAGGGGGGACGAGCTAGATGGAGGAAGAAGAATGGCTTGGGTAGTGTGGTAGGTGGGAGGTTGGCTCTACTTTTGTATACCTGGTTCGCTAATTCTGTGGCGCACCTGACATAGTGTGCCACAGAATACCTTATTTATGTGGCGCAGCCGAGACAGTGCGCCACAGAATACCTTATTTTTGTGGCGCACCGCGGCGCTGCGCCACAGAATAACTTATTTCTGTGGCGCACCAGGGTCAGTGCGCCATAGAAAAAGTAAAACCAATGATTGGGGTGACAGGGTGTGGGCCCCACCAAGTTTTTGTGGCGCATGGATCCCTGGTGCGCCACAAAATTAAGCTATTTCTGTGGCGCACCGTGCCTGGTGCGCCACAAAATAACTTTCTGTGGCACATTTTTAGTGGTGCGCCACAGAACTAAGCTCCACCTATAAGCGTTTTCCTACTAGTGAAACCAATAGCATGGGATAGTAAGGACAGAAATACTTGAAGCAAAAAATTAAGAAAAAAGTGGGAATTGCTACCATGTTGTTTGCTGCATTTGCTAAGGTGCTCACACCATCCTCTGGCATCATTGAATCAAAAATGTGAAATTTGTTGCACAGCAAGTTGATGCAGCATACAATCCAGTGATTGGCTTGTACAATGGGCAAGTAAAGCTACATACAAACAGAGAGATAATTTAAGAACGAAGAAGTTATACATGCATGAGAAACCTTGAAATTGCTCACAAAAACAAGAACACACACAAAAAATCACCATGTCATCTTTCAGAACTTTGAATTTGCTACATGCAAGCTTGAACTCTTTCATGATAGAGGCAGGGTCAAAAGTAGAGGTTTCTATAGCAAGTTTTTCCTGTATGTTTGGAAAACAATAAAAGATGATGAAGCAAGTGATAACATGGGACATGCTTGGAAGAGAAAATGCAATAAATTACTCACCGCAAAGTACAGAGAGAAAGCATATCTCTTGTGATTACGGGGATTCTTCTCAACACTTGCTTTTGCTGCATGAGATTGAACTTCTCTGTCCAAATAGCCATCACAACGGTTGCTCAAATATTGGCGTGGACGAAGAGCTCCATTGAAGGACTTGTATGAGCAAAAGAATCGACCAATCTTCAGAAACTCTTTGCTGCAGTAATGGAAAACCAACAATACTTTTATTTTAAAAATGAAGGAAAAGGGTGAAATGAAACACATAACCCATGCAGCAAAAAAAGCAAAAAAAAAATGTCATAGAGGACTCACGACACTTCATTCTTTTTCTTCCTCTTGAATTTCCGTCCATGTGAAACATACTTGTCGTACTTATGCACAACATCTTGAGAGACCTTAATCTTCTTCAGCTTCGGAGGTGAGAGTTCACCCTTGGCAGCCCTCTTATGCCTAGTTTTCTTTTCAACAGTTTAAGCACCAGTACTAGCATCTTTGGTGACAACATCTGAAGCAGAAAACCAAAAAAGAAAACCATTTTAAGCTACAAAAGAAAATGCAGTACTAAGAAAACTAAGATTGAAGCAAAAAGTAATAGTGAAAAAAGCTAATAAAAACAACATATAAAAGAATGAATGTAGCAAAAATTATTATGTAATGTAGCCAAAACAGTAGACATAATGTAGCAACCAATAAATGAAAATGCAGCAACTGGAAAAGGTAAAAGGAAATGAAAAAAACTTGCTCAGGCAAAAATGACCTGTGTTTGTCAGATGCTGCGGTGACACATTCTCGCCCAAATGATCTTCAACATCCCTGGATGGTATGGGTGGTGTTGCAGCCTCCATAGCTTTAGGCTGCTCAGAAGCTAGTAAAAAAATAAATAAAAGAACAGATAGTTAGCCGAAACTGAAAAACTACAATTACAACACAAAAAAAGAAGAGAGACAAAAGAAGAAGAACATACATGTGTCGTCTAGCTTCACTACAGAAGCAACATAAGCAGGCGGAGTAATTTCTTCCGCGGGAATAGTGATTTGCTGTTCAGACACAACAACTGCATCTGGATCCTGGGAGAATAAATCCATCGATGGAGGGTCAGGGGCTCTATTCCAAGCTTCTACAGATATACCCTCCGGTATACGAGAAAATGGTGAGTTTATGGGTGACCTCACAGGGCTGTCAACAGCAACCTGTTCACCAGCAACAGCTCCACCGGTAGAAGAATCCAACAGAACAGCTGATTGGGGCATATCCACGACGAGTGTGTGTGTGTGTGTGTGTGTCCATGTCAGCAGCACTTGCTTCAACAACAAATTCATCGTTGTCAGTTCCTTCAGAATCAGCCTCCGGGATTTCTTCATCGACCTGATTGGCAGTACCTTCATCCTCGTGTCCGTCAGCAGCATCCATAGTTTCGTCTTCAACTCCACCTCCGGATGGGAAATGGACACTAGGACCATCGCCTTCTTTCATTGCTGCATCTATGTCAATAAGCAAAGCTGCCATGCGCTGCGAATGCATTTGTTTCAAACCAACACCAAGTTTCTTGAGAGTGGCGTCAACATCACAACCATAAATAGACCTGTGTTTCTCATACAGATGCTTGTAAGCAGCTGGAACCTGTTGACAGATACATAATACATACATCAGGAAAAACTGGAGGTGCTGCAGCTAATAATACTAATGAAGCAGTAGAAAAAGAGCAATTGTTGCATTGATTATAAAAAACTGGGGGTTTTCAGATGAAACCATGGTAACACATACCATTAACTATAGTAGCAACAATGTTAAATATAAAGTAGAAAAAAATAAAAAACCATGGTAGCAAAAGCATAGGTTTGCTACATAATGCTAATGAAGTTGGGAGTTTTCAGATGATACCATGGTAGTACATACAAGTAACTATAGTAGCAATATTGTTAAATGTAAAGAAGCAAGACAATATAAGAAATGCAACAATTACATGAAAAATAATAGAGGAAAAAGGATAAAAATCATGTACTATACCTCGAGATCCTGACTAGTAGGAAACACAAGCCATTCATTGAGGGATGCGGACGGATTCACTTCGGGTTCTTCCACAGGCTACTCAACAGGCTGCTCAACATGATGATGGTTGACAAAAGAAACAACTCCATAAGGAGTGTTCGACAGGTCAAGAAACTACACACCAAAAATAGAAGACATAAAGATCTAATAGAAAAAACTACAAAAACAACAAAGCGGTGCATCAACCTCACGTATATGGTTATGAGTAACTCACC
Organism: Lolium rigidum; assembly: GCF_022539505.1. Lineage (NCBI taxonomy): Eukaryota > Viridiplantae > Streptophyta > Magnoliopsida > Poales > Poaceae > Lolium > Lolium rigidum. Next base: position 269,812,539 of record NC_061513.1, on the reverse strand, counting down.
GGGCGCCTTCCAAAAACAGTCTTATTATTCAGGATCTTCCTATCAGCATCATTTTGTACAACAAACTTGAAATCACTGCTGGTCACAAAACATACTCTAGGAATTGAGTAGTTAATGATGATGTGCTGGTTTGGTGGAAAATCCAGGTGATCTATGTAGACAAGCTATCAAAAAAGGATGGAAGCATAAACAAATCAGTTACGGTAGCGAACATTTAAACATGAACAAAAAGCAAAAAAACCAAAAAATCGCACATAAAACAACAGAGCATGGGGTAAGTTCGACAACGTACAGCTAGAAGGGCGAACGGTCCAGTGATCCAAAACTCATGTTTCCTAGCATTTTCTGGTAAGACTACCTCAGTTGTCTTGCTATTGATTTTTGTAACCTCCTGCATTGCTAAGTCAAGCAAGTGTTCATCCCATGCAAAGTCGTGAGTCCTCCGAGGGTCCAACATGCAGTCCAAATAGCCGAGGCTGAGCAGATTTCCGCTACCAGGGTCAATAACCGTAGCCAAACATAGAAGATCCCATGTTCTGATAATGGTGAGGTCATCCGTAACATCACAAGCCTTGAGCAATTTAACAGCATGCTGGATGAAAGGCCTTGATTGTTCTTCTTCTATGTACATTTGCCGCAGCTCAGGATGCTCACCTTTCTTCTGAACAACAAGTCTTTCGCCACATCGAATTCCAAAAACTTTCCTCACCATATCTTTTGTGAAAACTATCCTCTTCTTATGGAACTTGAACTCTCGCAAACCAGGGCTAGTATGAGAGGTAACAAAGTCTATTAGAGCATTAGGAATGTTGAATGGAGATACATTCAACAATGCTCTAAATGCACTCTGCTCTTCAATAATACGTCTCTTCGGACCATCGAGATCTGCAGCAAGAGCATGCAGACGCTTTGCAGCAAAACGATCCTTGGAAACCCAATGACCAATCCCATCTTCCTGTTGAAAATGAAGTACAAAAAAAACAAATCAAGAAAAAACATTTAAATGATAACGCAGCAATTCATGTACATAGATGATAAACAAACTTAAAAACACAATGACCTATGTAGCAAACTAATAAAGCAAAGACAATGAAGCACAAGCATACACCAAAATCATCACCGGTGTAGCAAAAAAACTTTAAAACGAAAATATGTAGCACAACCATGAACATTGCATGCAAGCTGGATAGCAATTATCACAGAGAATGTAGCAAAAATATAAAGGATTTACAATATAATTAGGATATAGCTAATTTTATGAACGCCCGCGCATCTGTTTTGCCTGGCTGACCCCACTTTTTTCTCCTTTAGTGCAGGGCAAGCCCATGTGTTGGCGTCAATGATAGACACACAAAAGGTAGTTAATGCATGACATATCTCTTGCGGTTAAAAATGATCTCTGTCGCGGGAAGGGGTAGACACATATAGACATGTAACCACTTTTTATGTCCATGTTCAATACAAACATATATAAATTATATCTGGAATATGTTGGGCCGCTGGAGATGCCCTTAATATCGTCAGGTCATTTTGACTGGCTGCTTGTGATGTGGATGTTCTGATGGATGGCGAGACAAATAATAAAATCCCCATCATTTTTAAACAGCCCAGAATACATAATATTTTGTATTGATTTTTTCACACATGTAGAAGTCACCATTAATTATCAACATCAATTTTTTTAACTTCAAATTAAGATATCAATTTTTTTTTAAAGACTTCATGGAGTTGGATCGACCCTAAGACAGAAGGTGAGCTAAGACACAAGGCATCGCTTACAAACCAATCTACGGAAGAATTTCCATAACTATGGATCATCTGACCTTGTCACTGAGATAAAGGCAGAATAATATATTTGCTGAACAAGTAAAACTCTAAACTTGGATTGGAAGATAAATATTTCTAAGTCATGAACTCTTGAATGACCACCACTTCACTGGTCACTGGACCAATATTAACCTCACATACTGCTCGTCTCAACTTGCTATCATAAATTATCAAGCGTGCAATTATTGGCTCGTAAAAGAGAAAAAACAATTCTGCACATTATTGCTGATGAAGCCACGTGATGGCGTCGTGGAAACAGGTCTGGAACCTCTGCATGCCAGCCGGCGGCAGAGACATGCCCACCTCCATGCCGCCGCCGCTCTGGCGGCTCTCCGCCACTGCCATGGCGCCGGTCCTCGCCACGGAGACGATCTCCACCTTGGCCGGCCGGCCGAACCCAAAGTCGACGTCGTAGACCCGGAACCTCGGCGAGCCCGCCACGGTCAGCACCCCGCCGCCGGACGCGCTGGCCTCTCTTATCCGCTCCATCCACAGCGCCATCTTCTCCGGCGACCCGAGTTCGCCCACCGCCCGCTCGATCGCCGCGGCAATGGCCGTGCATGCGGCGAGGAGGCCATCGGCGCCGGCAGCGGCGAGCTGGTTCTTGGCTGCGGCTTCCATGGCGGCGCCGACGCAGTTGCCGAAGTACTCGTCCGGGATGGGATCGGGCTTCATCCGCGAGCGCTGGTCGATGGGGAAAATGAAGTGGGTCTGCTCGCTGCTACTTGCTGCGTCGTCTTTGGATCTCTGGTAGCACGACCAGATGAAGCCGAAGGTGGCGACCAGCGAGGTGCATCTCGGCGGTCGGTGAATAGACGTGCCAAAAAAGATACTAAGAAAAGAGCCCCCGCGTCGCCTAGCTCTGGGCGACACGGGGGGCGACCCCGGCCGCCGGCGCTCAGTCTCCCCTCGCCTCGTCTCCTCCTCCTCCGCCGCCGCCGGAGGACCCGCCGGGCGAAGCCCAGGCAGCGACGGCGGCGGCGGGGGCCTTCTCCTTCGCGCGGTGGTGGCGTTCGCTCCTCTGGCGGCGGCGGCATGGTTCCCGGCGACGTTCGGCGGCGAGGCGCTGCGGAGCTCGACGGTGAGCGCGCCATGGCGTCGGCTGGTGGGTGGCGCGGCCTCCCTGCGGTGGAGGCGCCCCCGTTGCCATGGCTGTGAGCTCCAGCCCGCTAAGCCCATCTGGGCCTGTGCGGGCCTGTAGATCTGACTATGGTGGCGGGCTTGCGCGGTGGCGCCTTCGGCGTCGGTTGCTGGGCTCCGTGGTGGTGCCAGCGGCCGGCCAGGCGACGGCGGGCTGGGATCTCGTTGGCGGTCGTCGTGGTGGCCGTCCGTCCTCCAGTGCCGGTGGTGGGTGGTGGACGGAGCTGTTGCTCCGGTTGCGGCGGTGTGCCTCTTGCCCCGATCTGACCATCTCGGTCTCGGTCCGGCGAGCGGTGGCTGCTGCGGTGGCTTTTGGTGCGTTTCGCCCTTCTCCGTCGACCCCTAGTTGCCTCCTGCTACGGTGGTTCAGGCCGGCATTTGGCGCGTCCCCATCTTGCCGTTGGGCGGTCTTTGGCCCGGGTGAAAACCCTGCTCGGTTCTTCCGTTCCGGACCACGGTGACACCTGTGGGTGCCATCTCCTTCCTTGGAGGCGTGGTTTTGGGTCCTAACCGTTCTACCCTCGACGCCAGGGGAAACCCTAGGTCTGACTTGCCGGACCGGGCAGCGGCGGCGCAGCAGCGTCGTCCCCTTCTTGAAGGCGCTGTTTTGGCTGCGAGGGATGGCTCTCGGTGATGGTAGCCTTGCCGGTGTCTGCTACTGCTCAAGGTGTGAGTCTCTGGAGCGCAATGTACGCCATCAACAACGCGCTTGTCGACCCATTCCCAAGTTTTGGCCACACCCTGCCAATCGCGCGCTTCATCTTCTAGGCGTATGATGTGGTACGTTGGTCTGGGCAGCTTGGGAAGTTGGTCGTGTTGTTGGAGTTGGTTGTGACGCGGTTTGGAGACTCTATGGCCCGCCGCCTCGCCATTCTTGGGTTGAGGTTGGGCAAGGTGTGCTTGGGTGTCGATGTTGTAGGAGTGTGTTGTAAGTCAAAAGGCATGTGTGGTGTTGTAGCCATTCTTGGCGTTTCTTGTCAGCTTAATACAATGACGCGCACGCTGTTGCGGGTTCTCGAAAAAAAAAAGGTGCATCTCGGCGGCCTGGCACCAGCGGCGGCGACCACGACGTCCTTCACTCGCTGTATGTCTTCTTTAGACAGCGTGAAGGTGGCGACGAGCTGGTCGTCGGCCATTTTGACGTACTCCATCTCGTCGGTGCTCAGCAACTTGTATAGGGGGCAGCCGCCGCTTGGGTCGTCGACGAGTGTCCTGTCCATGACAGGGGGCGGTGGCGCGCCTGTGCCAGTGCCGGCCGCGGCGGCCCAGGTATGAAGGAAGCGCGTCGAGGAAGCCCCGTCGCAGGCGGCGTGGTGCAGGGCCAAGCCGATGGCGAGGCCGCGGCCGCGGCCGCCGCGCAGAACCGTAGCCTGCACGCTGAGCACCGGGCCGACGCCGACCGGGAGCGGCGGCACGAGCGGCAAGATCTTGGCGACCTCCGTGGGCTCGTCCTCGGCCAGCTCGTCGACGTCGGCCTCGTACTCGGCGACGGTGAAGGTGACGCCGTCGCCCGGCTGGTAGTGGAGCTCGTAGCGGTCGTCGGTCGCCGGCGTGAGGCGGAGGCGGCCGGCTAGCGGGTAGAAAGCGCCGAGAGCTTGGGACAGCGAGGACTTGATGTTGGAGAGGATGGACGTGATGTCGTCGCCGGTGCCTGGGGTGAGGCGGTAGAAGAAGACGCGCTCCACCGGCGGGGAGTTGAGCCAGAAGACGTCGAAAAAGTTGAGTCGCAGGGAGCAGGTCGTCTCGGGCGCCGGCGACGAGGGCGCTACGACGGCGCTCTCCAGGACGCTGAGCTCTGGTACTGGCGCCATCTCTGGATGGATTGGTCCAAGGAGGCGTGAGATCAAGGTACTACTTCACTAACTTAAGTTATACCGGAATAGGAGTATATACCATGTGCTAGCGTAAGAGCATCCCCACTCGTCTCCCCGACGAGGCCCCCCGAGCGACGTTTTTTCCATCCGAACGGCGAAATTCTGCCCAGTCGCGCCCCCGGTTCCTCGTTTTCGTCCGGATTTGGCCCTTCAACCATCCGGCGAGCCCACGCCATCTCCGGTTCCCCGGGGATCTATCGGGGACTCGGTCCGGACGAGTGAAAAGCGGGGAAGGGCCCGATCTGTCGTCGACTCGACACACGAACCCCACCGTCACCTCGTTCAAAATCTCCCCCACCCCTCGTATCTCTCTCGCCGCCGGCACCACCCCGCCGGCTTGTTGCCCAGATTCCGCCGTCCCTCCTTCTCCACCTGCCTATATTCCGCCGTCTTTCGACGACGGCCTATCTGGCTGCTCCTCCGCCGGCCTGTTTTCCGACTTTGGCCTACTACTCGTCGTTCGCGTCTCGGGTTGCCTCGACCACACCCGTCAGGTGTTCGTCCATTTGCCTCGCCGGCCATGGACTCGGACAGAGGAGCAGATGTTCGTCGAGCTTATGCGAGAAGAGATGGCAGCCGCCGCCCAAGACGAGGAGCACATGATGATCCTCGGTTGCTTGTCAAGCATGTACGCCGGACTGGCAACTGGTCGACGTGGTGGGTCGGCACCAGGTCGCCGGAAGTGCAAGCCGAGACAACGAATGGAGGGCTACTGCATGTTGTACGCCGACTACTTCGCCGACAATCCATTGCACGGTGAGACTGTTTTCCGGCATCGTTTCAGGATGAGCAGAAAGCTATTTCTGCAAATTGTGTATGCCATCCGAGACTTTGACCCCTACTTCAGATGCAAGGCGGATTGCACTGGTTTGGTTGGATTTTCGTCACTGCAGAATTTGTTTCAAAACTTGTGAAATTGTGTGCTTCATTTGTTTCAGCACTTGTTAAACATTGTACTGATTTTCGCCGAATTTGTTTTAGCAATTTTCTTAATCTTCTATGCCGAACTTGTTAAATTTTATGTCGAATTTATTTGAAATATGTCAAATGCCCCAAGTTGGGGGTGTCCTGCCGGGGGGACGGCTGGAACTTCGGCGCTTCCCAGGCCAAATTTTTCTCCAATCCGGACGAAACTTTCGCCGGATTTGGGCGTGGGGAGCGCCAACGAGTGGAGATGTTCTAAGGGATGATGTAAGTGCCTGGCTGGCTGCTATATGCCGATAGAGACGGAGTGAGATTCAGTAACATGGACAGATAAGCAGTGCATGTGCTCATGCACAGTAGTTCCACATCAACATGATAACGATTCAATTTTGTGTGCATTATTACAGAGAAAATAATTGATGACGCCGCATGTCTCCATAATATAGTAAAAGAATTCATTTAACACACATAAATTTGAAGTATTTATTGAGCAACTACAGTTGTCTCCCAGAAAATCAAGAGTACCAACCATATTCATCTTTCGTTTTTCAACATGCCTACATCTACATTGTATACTAAGTCGAGTGATAAGGTTTCGACCCATGCATGAATGGGCTCCAACAATACTTATTTTCATCACATCACCAACACACGACCAACACAAGGTTATCTAGTCAGCTAGTAGTTCAAGCGGTACGTAGGAACAAGGAACCACGTCGCTCTCTATATGGTTCTGATTTTTAATAGCCGATAAAGAGAAGATCAGGAATGCCGGTTCTCCCTGTCGGCACGTCCACAGGGCCATGTGTGCTCTACAATGGAAGTTGAGAACTACGTTGCGTGACCAATATAAGCTCAAGGCCATGCACACATTCGTCCACGTGATGGCGGATACGGTGAATCATCTCTACTAATAAAAGACCCAGAGGGGCTGATCCAAGCGATCTGGAACGTACGATCGATTTATCTGACGGTTCACATCTAGCCGTGTTTGACGGAGCGGACAACGTTTCCCACTGCCTCACCCCGCGACGCAATCCCCCACGCCGCCGCATCGCGCAACCGCACCCGTCGAGGCACGATCCAAGACCATCTCACACAATCATCCTCGCCCATCGTCGCGCGCTCCAGTCCGTCATCCACCATGTCCTCGCCTCGCTGCAGCAGCAGATGACCCGCACGCCACCGCCCGTAGTCTGAACCAGTCCACGCCAATGGGAAGAAGCACCTTCGTCAAATTCCGGCGCTCCCGTCAACCGAAATGCTTTCCGTGAATTAATTCCCACCAAATAGCTTTGATCAGTTAGAGCATCTCCAGCCGTCTCCCCGACGAGGCCCCTAGAACGCCTTTTTTCATCCGGATGGAAGAAAACGGCCCAGTCGCGCCCCCGGACCCTCGTTTTCGTCCGGATTTGGGCTTTCATCCGTCCGGAGAGCCCAGGCCATCTTCGCCCCCCCGGGGAGCGCTCGGGGAATCCAGACGAAACGAAAGCGCGGGAAACGTCGAGAAAACTTCCCGCGCGGCTGGTGGCTCCAACTTGTCGGCGAGAGAAGCCAATCGTTGTCCTCATCACATCGTCTTCCGCGCGCTGTAAAAGCCTGCCACCGGTCAGACTTTGCCGGCTGCGTAGTGATGGCGTGTAACACACACGTTCGTTGGGAACCCCAAGAGGAAGGTATGTTGCACACAGTAGCAAGTTTTCTCTCAGAAAGAAACCAAGGTTTATCGAACCAGGAGGAGCCAAGAAGCACGTTGAAGGTTGATGGTGGCGGGATGTAGTGCGGCGCAACACCAGGGATTCCGGCGCCAACGTGGAACCTGCACAACACAACCAAAGTACTTTGCCCCAACGAAACAGTGAGGTTGTCAATCTCACCGGCTTGCTGTAACAAAGGATTAGATGTATAGTGTGGATGATGATTGTTTGCAGAAAACAGTAGAACAAGTATTGCGAGTAGATTGTATTTAATGTAAAAGAATGGACCGGGGTCCACAGTTCACTAGAGGTGTCTCTCCCATAAGATAAATAGCATGTTGGGTGAACAAATTACAGTCGGGCAATTGACAAATAGAGAGGGCATGACCATGCACATACATGACATGATGAGTATTGTGAGATTTAATTGGGCATTACGACAAAGTACATAGACCGCTATCCAGACATGCATCTATGCCTAAAAGTTCACCTTCGAGGTTATCATCCGAACCCCTTCCGGTATTAAGTTGCAAGCAACAGACAATTGCATTAAGTATGGTGCGTAATGTAATCAATAACTACATCCTCGGACATAGCATCAATGTTTTATCCCTAGTGGCAACAACACATCCACAACCTTAGAACTTTCACATCATTGTCCCAGATTTAATGGAGGCATGAACCCACTATCGAGCATAAATACTCCCTCTTGGAGTTAAGAGCAAAAACTTGGCCAGAGCCTCTACTAATAACGGAGAGCATGCAAGATCATAAACAACACATAGGTAATAGATTGATAATCAACATAACATAGTATTCTCTATCCATCGGATCCCGACAAACACAACATATAGCATTACGGATAGATGATCTTGATCATGTTAGGCAGCTCACAAGATCCGACAATGAAGCACATGAGGAGAAGACAACCATCTAGCTACTGCTATGGACCCATAGTCCAGTGGTGAACTACTCACTCATCACTCCGGAGGCGACCATGGAGGTGAAGAGTCCTCCGGAAGATGATTCCCCTCTCCGGCAGGGTGCCGGAGGCGATCTCCTGAATCCCTCGAGATGGGATTGGCGGCGGCGGCGTCTCAGTAAGGTTTTCCGTATCGTGGCTCTCGTTCCTGGGGGTTTCGCGACGGAGGCTTTAAGTAGGCGGAAGGGCAACGCGGGGGGCCACACGAGGGCCCCACACACCAGGGCCGCGCGGCCAGCACCTGGGCCGCGCTGCCCTGTTGTGGCGGCACCTCGTGGCCCCACTTCGTCTATCCCTCGGTCTTCCGGAAGCTTCGTGGCAAAATAGGCCCACGGGCGTTGATTTCGTCCAATTCCGAGAATATTTCCTTACTAGGATTTCTGAAACCAAAAACAGCGAGAAAACGAGCAAGCTGGCTCTTCGGCATCTCGTTAATAGGTTAGTGTCGGAAAATGCATAAATACGACATAAAGTATGTATAAAACATGTAGATATCATCAATAATGTGGCATGGAACATAAGAAATTATCGATACGTCGGAGACGTATCAGCATCCCCAAGCTTAGTTCCTGCTCGTCCCGAGCGAGTAAACGATAACAAAGATAATTTACTGGAGTGACATGCCATCATAACCTTGATCATACTATTGTAAGCATATGTAATGAATGCAGCGATCAAAACAATGGTAATGACATGAGTAAACAACTGAATCATAAAGCAAAGACTTTTCATGAATAGTACTTCAAGACAAGCATCAATAAGTCTTGCATAAGAGTTAACTCATAAAGCAATAAATCAAAGTAAAGGTATTGAAGCAACACAAAGGAAGATTAAGTTTCAGCGGTTGCTTTCAACTTATAACATGTATATCTCATGGATATTGTCAATGTAAAGTAATATAACAAGTGCAATATGCAAGTATATAGGAATCAATGCACAGTTCACACAAGTGTTTGCTTCTTGAGGTGGAGAGAAATAGGTGAACTGACTCAACATAAAAGTAAAAGAATGGTCATTCAAAGAGGAAAGCATCGATTGCTATATTTGTGCTAGAGCTTTGGTTTTGAAAACATGAAACAATTTTGTCAACGGTAGTAATAAAGCATATGTATCATGTAAATTATATCTTACAAGTTGCAAGCCTCATGCATAGTATACTAATAGTGCCCTCACCTTGTCCTAATTAGCTTGGATTACCAGGATTATCATTGCAATACACATGTTTTAACCAAGTGTCACAAAGGGGTACCTCTATGCCGCTCTGTACAAAGGTCTAAGGAGAAAGTTCGCATTGGATTTCTCGCTTTTGATTATTCTCAACTTAGACATCCATACCGGGACAACATAGACAACGAGATAATGGACTCCTCTTGAATGCATAAGCATGTAGCAACAATTAATGTTCTCATATGAGATTGAGGATATATGTCCAAAACTGAAACTTCCACCATGATTCATGGCTTTAGTTAGCGGCCCAATGTTCTTCTCTAACAATATGCATGCTCTAACCATTAAATGAGTGGTAAATCTCCCTTACTTCGGACAAGACGGACATGCATAGCAACTCACATGATATTCAACAAAGAGTTGATGGCGTCCCCAGGAACATGGTTATCGCACAACAAGCAACTTAATAAGAGATAAAGTGCATAAGTACATATTCAATACCACAATAGTTTTTAAGGCTATTTTGTCCCATGAGCTATATATTGCAAAGGCGAATGATGGAAATTTAAAGGTAGCACTCAAGCAATTTACTTTGGAATGGCGGAGAAATACCATGTAGTAGGTAGGTATGGTGGACACAAATGGCATAGTGGTTGGCTCAAGGATTTTGGATGCATGAGAAGTATTCCCTCTCGATACAAGGTTTAGGCTAGCAAGGTTATTTGAAACAAACACAAGGATGAACGGTGCAGCAAAACTCACATAAAAGACATATTGTAAACATTATAAGACTCTACACCGTCTTCCTTGTTGTTCAAAACTCAATACTAGAAATTATCTAGACTTTAGAGAGACCAAATATGCAAACCAAATTTTAGCAATCTCTATGTATTTCTTCATTAATAGGTGCAAAGTATATGATGCAAGAGCTTAAACATGAGCACAACAATTGCCAAGTATCAAATTATTCAAGACATTTTAGAATTACTACATGTAGCATTTCCCGATTCCAACCATATAACAATTTAACGAAGAAGATTCAACCTTCGCCATGAATACTATGAGTAAAGCCGAAGGACATATTTGTCCATATGCAACAGCGGAGCGTGTCTCTCTCCCACACAATGAATGCTAGGATCCATTTATTCAAACAAAACAAAAACAAAAACAAACCGACGCTCTAAGCAAAGTACATAAGATGTGATGGAATAAAAATATAGTTTCAGGGGAGGAACCTGATAATGTTGTCGATGAAGAAGGGGATGCCTTGGGCATCCCCAAGCTTAAACGCTTGAGTCTTCTTAAAATATGCAGGGGTGAACCACCGGGACATCCCCAAGCTTAGAGCTTTCACTCTCCTTGATCATATTGTATCATCTCCCTCTCTTGATCCTTGAAAACTTCCTCCACACCAAACTCGAAACAACTCATTAGAGGGTTAGTGCACAATAAAAATTTATATGTTCAGAGGTGACATAATCATTCTTAACACTTCTGGACATTGCACAAAGCTACTGGACATTAATGGATCAAAGAAATTCATCCAACATAGCAAAAGAGGCAATGCGAAATAAAAGGCAGAATCTGTCAAAACAGAACAGTTCGTAAAGACGAATTTTAAAGTGGCACCAGACTTGCTCAAATGAAAATGCCCAAATTGAATGAAAGTTGCGTACATATCTGAGGATCACGCACGTAAATTGGCATATTTTTCTGAGCTACCTACAGAGAGGCAGGTTGAAATTCGTGACAGCAAAGAAATCTGTTTCTGCGCAGTAATCCAAATCTAGTATGAACCTTACTATCAAAGACTTTACTTGGCACAACAATGCACAAAACTAAGATAAGGAGAGGTTGCTACAGTAGTAAACAACTTCCAAGACTCAAATATAAAATAAAAGTACTGTAGTAAAAACATGGGTTGTCTCCCATAAGCGCTTTTCTTTAACGCCTTTCAGCTAGGCGCAGAAAGTGTGTGTATCAAGTGTTATCAAGAGATGGAACATCGACATCGGGGTTTGGAGTTTTCTCAACCATGCATAGTATCTTATCTATGTAAGTTTCTGAGGCTCCCTTTTCATTAGTCTTAGGCTTGCTATTCTCATCAAACAAATTTTCGGGAACAAGCCAAGCATAATTATTTTCTAGAGCTTCATGCATCGCTAGGAGCTTACATGGTATTGGTGTTTTAATCTCCCCACCATTATTAACACTATTAGTGTACTTAATTCTATCCATATCCATTTTTTCAAGCGTTCTTTTAAAATCGGTGATCGTACCAAGCCTCTCATGCTTACTAAAAACTTTTCTAGCTTCTTTAGCTATATCTGCAAATTCTCGCACTAAGACTTTTAGAACAAAATCTCTCTTCTCTCCCCGCTCCATATCAGAAAGTGTAAGAAACATGTGTTGTATCATGGGGTTGAGACTAATAAATCTAGCTTCCATCATGCGTACCAAACAAACGAGAGGCATCTTCATAAGTAGGGACAGCTTTTGCAAGGGGTATATCTTTAAGATCTTCATGCATACTAACATGGGTGAAAAATTCTTCTATATTATCTCTTCCAATTATAGACCCTTGTCCCACAGGTATATCTTTTACATTAAAATTAAAAGGAAACATGTTGAAATAAGTAAAGCTAATGCAAGTAACTAATTTTTTTTTTTTTTGTGTTTTTGATATAGAGAACAAGACAATAAATAAAGTAAAGCTAGCAACTAATTTTTTTGTATTTTGATATAATGCAGCAAACAAGAAAGTAAATAAAATAAAGCAAGACAAAAACAAAGTAAAGAGATTGGATTGTGGAGACTCCCCTTGCAGCGTGTCTTGATCTCCCCGGCAACGGCGCCAGAAAAAGATGCTGCTGGCGTGTAGTTGACGTGGGAGATAGAAATATTTGTGGTGTAACTTTTCTTCAGGTCGCCGGCAACGGCGCCAGAAAAAGAGCTTGATGGCGTGTAACACACACGTTCGTTGGGAACCCCAAGAGGAAGGTATGTTGCACACAGTAGCAAGTTTTCCCTCAGAAAGAAACCAAGGTTTATCGAACCAGGAGGAGCCAAGAAGCACGTTGAAGGTTGATGGCGGCGGGATGTAGTGCGGCGCAACACCGGGGATTTCGGCGCCAACGTGGAACCTGCACAACACAACCAAAGTACTTTGCCCCAACGAAACGAGTGAGGTTGTCAATCTCACCGGCTTGCTGTAACAAAGGATTAGATGTATAGTGTGGATGATGATTGTTTGCGAGAAAACAGTAGAACAAGTATTGCAGTAGATTGTATTTAATGTAAAAGAATGGACCGGGGTCCACAGTTCACTAGAGGTTTCTCTCCCATAAGATAAATAGCATGTTGGGTGAACAAATTACAGTCGGGCAATTGACAAATAGAGAGGGCATGACCATGCACATACATGACATGATGAGTATTGTGAGATTTAATTGGGCATTACGACAAAGTACATAGACCGCTATCCAGCATGCATCTATGCCTAAAAAGTCCACCTTCAGGTTATCATCCGAACCCCTTCCAGTATTAAGTTGCAAACAACAGACAATTGCATTAAGTATGGTGCGTAATGTAATCAATAACTACATCCTCGGACATAGCATCAATGTTTTATCCCTAGTGGCAACAGCACATCCACAACCTTAGAACTTTCACGTCACTGTCCCGAGATTTAATGGAGGCATGAACCCACTATCGAGCATAAATACTCCCTCTTGGAGTTAAGAGCAAAAACTTGGCCAGAGCCTCTACTAATAACGGAGAGCATGCAAGATCATAAACAACACTAGGTAATAGATTGATAATCAACATAACATAGTATTCTCTATCCATCGGATCCCGACAAACACACCATATAGCATTACAGATAGATGATCTTGATCATGTTAGGCAGCTCACAAGATCCGACAATGAAGCACTTGAGGAGAAGACAACCATCTAGCTACTACTATGGACCCATAGTCCAGGGGTGAACTACTCACTCATCACTCCGGAGGCGACCATGGCGGTGAAGAGTCCTCCGGGAGATGATTCCCCTCTCCGGCAGGGTGCCGGAGGCGATCTCCTGAATCCCCCGAGATGGGATTGGCGGCGGCGGCGTCTCAGTAAGGTTTTCCGTATCGTGGCTCTCGGTACTGGGGGTTTCGCGACGGAGGCTTTAAGTAGGCGGAAGGGCAACGCGGGGGGCCACACGAGGGCCCCACACACCAGGGCCACGCGGCCAGCACCTGGGCCGCGCCGCCCTGTTGTGGCGGTGCCTCGTGGCCCCACTTCGTCTATCCCTCGGTCTTCTGGAAGCTTCGTGGCAAAATAGGCCCCTGGGCGTTGATTTCGTCCAATTCCGAGAATATTTCCTTACTAGGATTTCTGAAACCAAAAACAGCGAGAAAACAGCAGCGGCTCTTCGGCATCTCGTTAATAGGTTAGTGCCGGAAAATGCATAAATACGACATAAAGTATGTATAAAACATGTAGATATCATCAATAATGTGGCATGGAACATAAGAAATTATCGATACGTCGGAGACGTATCACGTAGCTTCCACGCGGCGAGTTAATGCCGTCGCCTCAGTTTCACGCGTGTCGACCTCTATTTATCGCCTAACTACCGCGCCTGGCCGCATTCACCACGCCGCCGTCTCCCTCAATCTTCCCCAACCTCGAGCTCGGCGATCACAATGGCGAACAACGACGGCGGTTCCAACAACGGCTTCGGCCGCCGCTCCCTCCACCAATGGGAGGGGTGGCTCCTCCACATGGCGGGCTACCCGGCGCCGCCGAACATCCGTGCGCCAGGAGGATGGCGGCTCAGCGCGGGCGGCGTCCCGATCCCGCCGCGGCCGATGGGTCGCGCAGCCCTGGACGCGGTGATCGACGATGTGCTCGTCACTCTCAGTGACGAGCAGCGCGCGGAGCAACGCTACTGGCCAGACAACTACGACGCCTGGACGGACTTCTTCCGGCGCAGGTATGAGCGTGAACTGGCCGCCTATGATGGCCCTCCTCCTCCTCCTGCTAGGTACAACGCCGCCGGCCGCCGCCGGTGGTGGAACGCGCCTGGCCGCACTCTCACCAATGTGCTTGCGCACATCGAGGATTGGAACTCCCTAGTTCTGGGGATGCCGCCGCCAGAGGCGGCTACCGTGTCGCGCCAACACGGTAGTTCCTGGACGCCGAGGAGGATGGCGCCATCCTCCTCCTCGTCAGGGTCGAGGTCCGCGTCGAGGTCCGGTGGATCGGCGCCTCTGATACGTCTCCAACGTATCTATAATTTCTTATGTTCCATGCTAATTTTATGACAATACCTACATGTTTTATTCATACTTTATATCGTTTTGATGCATTTTCCGGCACTAACATATTAACAAGATGCCGAAGCGTCAGTTCCTGTTTTCTGCTGTTTTTGGTTTCAGAAATCTTACACAGGAAATATTCTCGGAATTGGACGAAACAAAAGCCAAACTTCCTATTTTCCACGGAGGGTTCCAGTACATCGAAGGAGAGTCGGAGGCGGCCAGCAGGGGACCCACACCATAGGGGGTGCGGGCCCACCCCTGGCCGCGCCGCCATGTGGTGTGGGCACCCCTTGGCTCCTCCGAGGCCGCCCTTCCGCCTATATATTCTCCCCGTCGCGAAAACCCTAAAACACTAAGTCATATTCCACGAAGAGTTACGTAGCCGCCGCCATCGCGAAGACAAGTTTCGGGGGACAGAAGTCTCTGTTCCGGCACGCTGCCGGGACGGGGAATTGCCCCCGGAGTCATCTCCATCGACACCACCGCCATCTTCATCGCCGTTGCTGTCTCCCATGATGAGGAGGGAGTAGTTCTCCCCCGAGGCTGAGGGCTCTACCGGTAGCTATGTGGTTCATCTCTCTCTCCCATGGTGTGATCTTTATGTGATCATGAGCTTTGTATTACTATTAATCTATGTGCTACTCTAGTGATGTTATTAAAGTAGTCTATTCCTCCTCCATGATGTAAAGGTGACAGTGTGTGCATCATGTAGTACTTGGCGTAGGTTATGATTGTAATCTCTTATAGATTATGAAGTTAACTATTACTATGATAGTATTGATGTGATCTATTCCCCCTTTCATAGCTATTGGTGACAGTGTGTATGCTATGTTAGTACTCGGTCTAAATTGCAACGGTCTATTATGCACTCTAGAGGTTACTTTAATATGAACTCCGGATGTTGTGGAGCTTGTTTACTCCGGCTTGAGGGTGCTCTTGTAGCCCTACACAATGAATGGTGTTTGTTATCCAACAAGAGAGTGTTTGAAAGTAGCACAAGTGAAGAGAAGTTATTTATTTATGTGATCATTGTTGAGAGTGTCCACTAGTGAAAGTATGATTCCTAGGCCTTGTTTCTAAGCATTGAAACACCGTTTCCAACAAGTTCTGTTACATGTTCGCTTGCTGCCATTTTTATTTCAGATTGCAATTGCTACTTATAATCATCCATATTACTTGTATTTCACTATCTCTTCGCCGAACTAGTGCACCTATACATCTGACAAGTGTATTAGGTGTGTTGGGGACACAAGAGACTTCTTGTATCTTAATTGCAGGGTTGCTTGAGAGGGATATCTTTGACCTCTACCTCCCTGAGTTCGATAAACTTTGGGTGATTCACTTAAGGGAAACTTGCTGCTGTTCTACAAACCTCTGCTCTTGGAGGTCCAACACTGTCTATAAGAATAGAAGCACACGTAGACATCAAGCTATTTTCTGGCGCCGTTGCCGGGGAGGTAAGGTAAAAGGTATTCACATCCTCCGACTACTAAGCTATTTCCTAGCATCTTGTTGCCGGTGTGTGAGTGCTCGAAGCTATTTCCTTTAGATCCTGCAATTGCATCTTTTTGTTTCTTGTTTTTAATTTCACTAGTTAGGCATAATGGAAAACAACAAAAAAATTAGTGAGCTTTTTAATCTTTTTCCTGAGTTAAGACATGAATTGTTTGATGCGTAAATTAAAAACCCTATGGAACCTTATTTGCATGCTAGTAGCAATGTTATTAGTATGAACGCAATTACTGCTAATGCTATGGAGAAGTCTAAGCTTGGGGAAGCTAGTTTTTATGATCTTTTTAGCTTCCCATCTTTAGGGGAGAAAATTTGCTCTGAGAATACTTTATCTCCCATATGCGATAACTCTAATGATGCTTGTGATATTCTAAATCCACCTACTGAAAGCATTCCTTTCAAGATACCTATGAAAATTGTTGAACTTGCTATGAACAATTGCTATTTTGGAGATGGGACTGTCCATCCTAGTGATCATTTACTCTTTATACATGAATTATGCGAGTTGTTCGAGAGTGCAGGTATTTCCAAGGACCAAGTTAAGAGGAAGCTATTCTCTATATCTCTGAAGGGAAGAGCTGTGGAATGGTATAAGATGCTAAAGAATGGTCGATCTATTGGTTGGGAGGAAATTGTATCTCTCTTTTACTATAAATTTTATCCTCCTCATGAAGTGCATATTGATAGGAATTACATTTATAACTTTTATCCTCGTGATGGAGAGAGTATTTCCCAAGCATGGGGGAGATTGAAGTCACTAATGCTCAAATGTCCCATTCATGAGCTCCCCCGTAATGTTATTACTAATAATTTTTATGCAAGGCTTTCAGGACACCACAAGGACTATCTAGATGCCTGTTTGGAGGGATCTTTCACAAGCAAGGAGGTTGAAGCTAGATGGGATCTTCTTGAAAGAATTCAAAGTAATACTGAAGATTGGGAGAATGACAAAGGTAAAGAATCAGGTATAAACTACGAGTATGATTGCATTAAGTATTTCGCTCAAACTGCCGATTTTCAAGAGCTTAGTGCTAAATATGGTCTTGAACCTCAAATTATGGTCGATTGCTATAGAGCCTTTGCTTCTCATATTAATGTTCCTAAAGAAAATTGGTACATGTATCATGAACCTTTTAAAGACACTTGCATGGAAAATGAAATTGTTAATGATTGCAATAAACATGCTCAAACTTCTGAAAATGCTATTTCCTGTAAGCATGTTAATTTTTGTGGAGTTCATAGACCTTGTGAAAAGAATAAAATTGAAGAAGAATATTGTATCCATCACAGGAATGAAAAAACTAGAAAGTGGTCTAGGGCTCTAGATGATCTTGGTGAAAAAGTTTGTGCCCTCTATCCTTTTATTTGTGAACTTTGCCATAGAGTGGGTCATTTTAATTTTCAATGCTCCTCCAATGATAATTCGAACCTTATGAGTGCTGCAAATTTGTACTGTGATGATGAAATCACTCCTAATCAGCATGATGAACTTACTTTATTTTTGGGGTGTGAAGAGTTATTGAGAAAAACTTCTTTGGTGGATATGAGTGCTCTTGATATTAATAGTGTCCTGCATGGGTGTCTTTCTTATTGTATTGATAATTGCCACACAAATACTTACATACAAAATATTTTAGAAGAAGACACTTTGCCAAAGTATGATAGGACCGCTGTGTGTTTCGAACTTATTAATGAAAAGGAGGAATCCTCCCAAGTTTCTTCTATTGTTTCTGGAAATAAATCAGGTTATGTGGAGAAGCCTCCCTTCAAGCTTGTTCCTCCTAAAGAAGGGAACGAGGAGAAGGAAAAGAAGAAGAAGAAGAAGGGAACGAAGAAGAGGAAGAAGAGGGGGAATAAAAATAAAGAGGTAACGGCATATCCACACGTGTATGAGATAACGATAGGTAACCGTAAGTATGTTGCTCCTAATGATTATTATGATAATGAATCTGAGTACAATGATCTTCCTATACCCTTTACCTATATTAGTGATCATGATTTGGAAGAACACACTACTTTTGATATTGAAGATCTCTGGGACACTAATTCTGAAAATGATGATGTTAATAATTGCCATAGTATTAGTACTATCCATGTTTCTTTCCATAATGATATAGAAAGTTCTAAGCTTGGGGAAGCTGGTTTTGAGGAGCATGATATTTTTAGTCCCCCAAGCATGGAGGAGAAAATTTACTTTGATGATACTTTACCTCCTATATATGATGATTACAATGATGACTATCATATTTTCAGTCCACCTACTATTGAGGAGAAGATTAATTATGATTACAATATGCCTCCTATATATGATGATTATGGTGATGAGAATAATAATGATAGCTATTTTATTGAATTTGCTCCCACTACAATTAATAGTAATGACTATGCTTATGTGGAGAGTAATAATTTTATGCATGTAGCTCATGATAAGAATGTTTCATGTGATAGTTATATTGTTGAGTTTGTTCATGATGCTACTGAAAGTTATTATGAGAGAGGGAAACATGGTTATATGCATCTTAATAATATTAAGTTTCCCCTCTTTATGTTGAGAATCTTGAAGTTGCGCTTGTGTTGCCTTTCTATGCTTGTTGCATTATGCTTACATGACTTGTTTATTTATAAGATTCCTTTTCATAGGAAGTGGGTTAGACTTAAAAGTGTTTCTTATTTGCTTTTGATGCTCTCTTTTGCTTCAACTCTTATTTCTTGCGCGAGCATCATTAAAATTACTGAGCCCATCTTAATGGCTATAAAGAAAGCACTTCTTGGGAGATAACCCATGTTTTTATTTTGCGACTGTTTTGTTGTGTCTTGAAAGTTGTTATTACTGTAGCAACCTCTTCTTATCATGTTTATTTCGTTTTTGTGCCAAGAATTGCCTCTAATGGTAAGAAAGTGGTATTTGGGAGATTTGCAATCTTGTTTACTGTTTCTGGTTCGTCACGAGAAAAATCGCCAAAAATCACCAGAACGTAAGTTTGAGCTGCCAATTTACGAGCATCTTCCCCAGTGTATTTATCTAACTTTCATTAGTTCAGAGTTTTTCGAGTTACGCAGCGTAACTAGTTTTCAAAAATCAATTTTTACGAACTGTTCTGTTTTGACAGATTCTTGCACTGTTTTGCATTTGCATCTTTTTGCTCACCTTTTTGAGTTCTCTTGATCAAAGAACCTTATTGAAGTTGTGCTACAGTAGCTAATGCTTATTAAAATGCTTTTTATGTCATACTGAACTTTGTAGATTTGATTAATATTATCATTGCACTAACGCTGCTAATGAGATTTGTGATGAGTTTTGTATGAAGGAAGTTTTCAAGTGTAGGAAAGAAGAATGATGAGATGAGATGAAGAATGGACAAAAGCTCAAGCTTGGGGATTCCCATGTCACCCCAAGATATATTCAAGAAGTACAAGCATCAAAGCTTGGGGATGCCCAAGGCATCCCCTTCTTCATCAATAAAAATATCAGGTCTTGTTTCTGTTCACTATATTTTTATTGCTTCATATACTATGTGTTATTCTTGGAGCGTCTTTATTTTCTGTTGTGTATTTTATTTTCAATAAAGTGGACACCATCATACCATGTTTGTTTGGGAGAGAGACACGCTCCGCTTTTTCATATGAACACTTGTGTTCTTAATTCATGTTCATGGCGGAAGATGAAAGCCGCAGCATTGATTGTTATTTGGTTGGAAACAGAAAATGCTTCATGTGGTAATTGGTATATGGTCTTGAATAATTTGATACTTGGCAATTGTTTTGAGCTCTCATAGATCATGTTTAAACTCTTGCATCATGTAGTTTAAACCTATTAGTGGAGAACTACCGTAGAGCTTATTGAAGTTTGGATTGCATGATTGATCTCTCTACAGTCTAGATATTTTCTGGTAAAAGTGTTTGAGCAACAAGGAGACAGTGTAGAGTCTTATAATGCTTGCAATATGTTCTTATGTAAGTTTTGCTGTACCGGTTCATACTTGTGTTGCTTCAAACAACCTTTCTAGCCAAAGCCTTGTACTGAGAGGAAATGCTTCTGGTGCATCCAAAAACCTTGAGCCAAAACTCATGCCATTTGTGTCCACCATAACTACCTATATGTGGTATTTCTCTGCCATTCCAAAGTAAATTGTTTGTGTGCTACCTTTAAAAATTTCATTCCTTGTCTTTGCAATACATAGCTCATGGGAAAGTAGCCTAAAAACTATTGTGGTAATGAATATGTCGCTTAGGTATCTTAGTTCTTATAAGTTGCTTGTTGAGCGGTAACCATGTTTCGGGGACGCCATCAACCTGTTACACCTTTGTTGAATATCATGTGAGTTTCTATGCATGTTCGTCTTGTCTGAAGTAAGGGAGATTTCTCATGATTAAATGGTTTGAGTATGCATATTGTTAGAGAAGAACATTGGGCCGCCAACCAAAGCCATGTATCATGGTGGAAGTTTCAGCTTGGACATTAATCCTCACATCTCTTATGAGAATATTATTGTTGTTGAATGCTTAAAGCATAAAAGAGGAGTCCATTATCTGTTTTCTATGTTGTCCCGGTATGGATGTCCTCAAGTTGAGATCTATCAAAATTGAGAAATCAAATGTGATCCATCTCCTTGGACCTTTGTACAGGTGGCATAGAGGTACCCCTTTGTGACACTTGGTTGAAACATATGTAATGCAATGATAATCCATGGAAGTCCGAGCTAATTAGGACAAGGTGCGGGCACTATTGGTATTCGATGCATGAGGCTTGGAACTTATAGGAGGTTTTATGCATAACACATATTGATTATTACTACCGTTGACAAAATTGTTTCCATGTTTTCAAAATAAAAAGCTCTAGCACATGAGTAATCCATGCTTCCCTCTGCGAAGGGCCTTTCTTTTACTTTATGTTGAGTCAGCTTTACCTACTTCTTTCTATCTTAGAAGCAAACACTTGTGTCAACTGTGTGCATTGATTCTCACATACTTGCTTATTTGCATTCATCATATTACTTTGTATTGCCAATTATCCATGAGATATACATGTTGAAAGTTGAAAGCAACTGCTGAAACTTAAATCTTCCTTTGTGTTGCTTCAAAACCTTCTATTAAGAATTTATTGCTTTATGAGTTAACTCTTATGCAAGACTTATTGATGCTTGTCTTGAAAGTACTATTCATGAAAAGTCTTTGCTATATGATTCAGTTGTTTAGTCGTTATCTCTACCATTGCTTTGAATCACTTCATTCATGATCAAGATCATGTTGGTAGCATGTCACTTCAGAAATTATCCTTGTTATCGTTTACCTACTCGAGGGCGAGTAGGAACTAAGCTTGGGGATGCTTGATACGTCTCCAACGTATCTATAATTTCTTATGTTCCATGCTAATTTTATGACAATACCTACATGTTTTATTCATACTTTATATCGTTTTGATGCATTTTCCGGCACTAACCTATTAACAAGATGCCGAAGCGCCGGCTCTCGTTTTCTGCTGTTTTTGGTTTCGGAAATCTTACACAGAAATATTCTCGGAATTGGACGAAACAAAAGCCAAACTTCCTATTTTCCACGGAGGGTTCCAGAACATCGAAGGAGAGTCGGAGGCGGCCAACAGGGGACCCACACCATAGGGGGGCGCGGGCCCACCCCTGGCCACGCCGCCATGTGGTGTGGGCACCCCCTGGCTCCTCCG
This sequence comes from Lolium rigidum, assembly GCF_022539505.1. Classification (NCBI taxonomy): domain Eukaryota; kingdom Viridiplantae; phylum Streptophyta; class Magnoliopsida; order Poales; family Poaceae; genus Lolium; species Lolium rigidum. The sequence continues at coordinate 269,790,424 of NC_061513.1, read as the reverse complement.
AGGCCGCCCTTCCGCCTATATATTCTCTCCGTCGCGAAAACCCTAAAACACCAAGTCATATTCCACGAAGAGTTACGTAGCCGCCGCCATCGCGAAGACAAGTTTCGGGGGACAGAAGTCTCTGTTCCGGCACGCCGCCGGGACGGGGAATTGCCCCCGGAGTCATCTCCATCGACACCACCGCCATCTTCATCGCCGTTGCTGTCTCCCATGATGAGGAGGGATTAGTTCTCCCCCGAGGCTGAGGGCTCTACCGGTAGCTACGTGGTTCATCTCTCTCTCCCATGGTGTGATCTTTATGTGATCATGAGCTTTGTATCACTATTAATCTATGTGCTACTCTAGTGATGTTATTAAAGTAGTCTATTCCTCCTCCATGATGTAAAGGTGACAAGTGTGTGCATCATGTAGTACTTGGCGTAGGTAATGATTGTAATCTCTTGTAGATTATGAAGTTAACTATTACTATGATAGTATTGATGTGATCTATTCCCCCTTTCATAGCTATTGGTGACGAGTGTGTATGCTATGTTAGTACTCGGTCTAAATTGCAACGGTCTATTATGCACTCTAGAGGTTACTTTAATATGAACTCCGGATGTTGTGGAGCTTGTTTACTCCGGCTTGAGGGTGCTCTTGTAGCCCTACACAATGAATGGTGTTTGTTATCCAACAAGAGAGTGTTTGAAAGTAGCACAAGTGAAGAGAAGTTATTTATTTATGTGATCATTGTTGAGAGTGTCCACTAGTGAAAGTATGATCCCTAGGCCTTGTTTCTAAGCATTGAAACACCGTTTCCAACAAGTTCCGTTACATGTTCGCTTGCTGCCATTTTTATTTCAGATTGCAATTGCTACTTATAATCATCCATATTACTTGTATTTCACTATCTCTTCGCCGAACTAGTGCACCTATACATCTGACAAGTGTATTAGGTGTGTTGGGGACGCAAGAGACTTCTTGTATCTTAATTGCAGTGGTTGCTTCGAGAGGGATATCTTTGACCTCTACCTCCCCGAGTTCGATAAACCTTGGGTGATTCACTTAAGGGAAACTTGCTGCTGTTCTACAAACCTCTCGCTCTTGGAGGCCCGATACGTCCAAAACGTATCTACTTTCCCGAACACTTTTGCTATTGTTTTGCCTCTAATTTGTGTATTTTGGATGCAACTAACACGGACTAACGCTGTTTTCAGCAGAACTGTTCCGGTGTCTCGTTTTTGTGCGGAAATCCAACTTTCGAGGAAAAACCTCGGGATTTTGACGAAGGCCCTATTTTCCCAGAATGCGACGGAGCCAGAAGGACAAATCAAGTGGAGGCCCGAGGGCCCCACACCATAAGGCGGCGCGGCCTAGGGGGGGCCCGCGCGGCCCTATGGTGTGGCCCCCTCGGTTGGCCTCCGACGCCCTCCTTCGGACTATATATCGGCCTCGACCTAAAAACGCACGGGGAGAAGTCGAAGTCGCCAGAAACCCTCCAGAACGCCGCCACATCGCGAAACTCCGTCTCGGGAGCCAGAAGTCTCCGTTTTGGCACTCCGCCGGGACGGGGAATTGGAGGAGATCATCGCCATCATCACCGCCAACGCCTCTCCATCAACCAGCCATGCTTCCCCCATCCATGTGTGAGTAATTCCCCCGCTGTAGGCTGAAGGGGATGGTAGGGATTGGATGAGATTGGTCATGTAATAGCATAAGATTGTTAGGGCATAGTGCCTAGTATCCGTAGATGTTACTTTTATGATATTGTTGCAACTTGTTATGCTTAATGCTTGTCACTAGGGCCCGAGTGCCATGATCTCAGATCTGAACATGTTATTGATTCATGAAGATATTCGTTGTTTATGATCTTACCTGCAAGTTGTATACACATGTCGCTGTCCGGAACCAATGGCCCCGAAGTGACGAAATTGGGACAACCGGAGGGGATGGTAGTGACGTGAGGATCACATGTGTTCACGGAGTGTTAATGCTTTGCTCCGGTACTCTATTAAAAGGAGTACCTTAATATCCGAGTAGTTTCCCTTGAGGCCCGAGCTGCCACCGGCTGGTAGGACAAAAGATGTTGTGCAAGTTTCTCATTGCGAGCACGTACGACTATAATCGGAACACATGCCTATTGATTGATTAGTACTTGGATACCGTTTTATTATTATTTGCAAATGCCCTGCTATGATTGTTACATGAGTTTCTCTCATCCATGCAACGCCCGTCATCCGTCCCCGTGCCTACAGTATTTTAATCCTGCTGTTTACTAAAATCACTACTGCTGTTTCCGTTACTCTGCTGCTGTTATTTCACTACTGCTACTGCTATAAAACTGTTACTACTGATAAACTCTTGCGAGCAAGTCTGTTTCCAGGTGCAGCTGAATTGACAACTCCGCTGTTAAGGCTTTCAAGTATTCTTTGTCTCCCCTTGTGTCGAATCAATAAATTGGGTTTTACTTCCCTCGAAGACTAATTGCGATCCCCTATACTTGTGGGTCATCAAGACTATTTTCACGGCGCCGTTGCCGGGGAGCATAGCTTTATTTGGAAGTTCACTTGGATTGATATTGTTCACTCGCAAATTCTCCATCATGGGTAAACCTCGCGATACTAAGGTCGCCATATTACCATCCACTACAAGAAAAGGTACAACTCTGAGTACCTCTGCTGCTCTTGATTCACCATCTGTGATTGATAAACTTGTTTCACCACCACAAGCTTCAAATGCTGGTACTTCTGCTGAATCTGAAAATTCTTATAATATTGATGATGCTTCTGCTGTGCTTGATGATAGTGGTTCATTGGGATCCTTTCTAGATGCTACGATTGCTAGGTCTAGACAAATTGAAAATGCTGAAACTCCTGATGCTACTACACCTGTTAATTCACCTGAACTTGATTACTCTAGTGATGATCCTGATGAAGATTATGTGGAGCTTAATGATGATTTTATTGAAAAATGCAATGCTACTACTGATGCGAGAAAAATTAAAAAGTTGCTTGCAGAACATGCTTTGTTAGATATAAAGCTGTCTCCGATCCTAAATTTGCCACATCTCCTATAAACATTAAGGATAAAGATTATGATTTTTCTCTTGATCTATCTCATATAGCTATTGTTGAGAAAACACCCTTTTGTGGTACTGAAAAAGAAAGTGCTTGTTGAACACATGATTGAGTTATCTACTACGAGTAGCTTGTTTTCTGATGATGTTAAGATGCGTACTTATTTTGTTGCTAAAATCTTTCCATTCTCATTAAAGAATGACGCTAAAACTTGGTATAATAGTTTGCCACCTAATTCTATTAAAAGTCCAAAAGAATTGCTTGATGTTTTCTTCCGGAAATACTTTCCTCGCTAGTGCTCAACATATTGCTTTGCGAGAGAATTTATAATTTTGACCAGGAAGATGGAGAGAAATTGCCCGAGGCTTGGGCGAGATTTTGCTCTCTTATTAGAGCTCCGCTCGATCATGATTTGGAAAAGCATGATTTACTTGATATATTTTATAGTGGACTAACCATTGAGTCTAGGGCATACCTGGATAGTTGTGCTGGTTGTGTTTTCAGGAAAAGAACTCCAGACGACGCTGAAGAATTATTGGCTAAAATAGGCCGGAATCATGATGATTGGACTACACCTGAACCAACCCCAACACCGATACTGAAGAAGAGGGGTATGATTAAATTGAATGATAAAGATATGAGGGAAGCCAAGAAGTCTCTTAAGGAGAAAGGTATTAAATCTGAAGATGTGAAGAATCTTCCTCCCATAGAAGATATATGTGAGATAATTCCTCCTTCATCCATGATTGAGGTAAATTCCCTTCAGCGCTTTACTAGGGAAGATATTCCGTATTCAAAACCTCCTGCGCAATGCTTAGATGAGTTTGATAATTATATTGTTAAGCAAGAAAATTTTAATATGAGAGTAGAGAATCATCTAATGGAAAATTCTCAAGCTATTAGTGAATTGCATGATATTGTGGAGAGAACCTCCAATGATGTTAAGATGCTTGTTAAACATTTTCATATGGTTCAAACTCAAATTGATCAACTCACTAAAGTGCAAAATGACTTGTTGGGAAATAATTCTAAAGAAAAACATGCTTATGAAGTAACAACTAGAGGTGGTGTTTCTACTCAGGATCCTCTATATCCTGAAGGACATCCCAAAAGAATTGAACAAGATTCTCAACGCATTGAACCTAGAGCTCCTTCTAAGAAAAAGAAGAAGAAACATAAGAATGTTGTAGAATCCTCTGAACCTGTTAATGATCCTAATAGTATTTCTATTTCGATGCTTGAAACTGAAAGTGGTAATGAACATGATAAAGATAATGATAAGAATGATACTCCGATAAAGAAGAGGTTGAAGAAGAACCTGAAAAGCATGCTAAAAATAAAAAGTATACTAAAGAAGATTTTATTGCTGAGAAACATGGTAATGAAAGAGAACCTTGGGTTCAAAAGCAAATGCCTTTTCCTGCTAAGAAACTAAAATCAAAGGAAGAAGAACACTATAATAAATTTTGTGATTGGATGAAACCTTTATTCTTGCAAATCCCTTTGATCGACGCTATTAATTTGCCTCCTTATTCAAAGTATATGAAAGATATTGTTACTAACAAAAGGAAAATCCCCAATGAGGAAATTTCCACTATGCTTGCTAATTACTCTTTCAATGGCAAGGTTCCAAAGAAGTTGGGCGATCCACGTATACCTACTATTCCTTGTTCTATTAAGAATAATTATGTTAAAACTGCTCTATGTGACTTGGGAGCCGGTGTTAGTGTTATGCCTTTTTCTCTTTATAAGAGACTTTACTTAGATAAGTTGATACCTACTTGATATATCTTTGCAAATGGCTGATAAATCTACTGCTATTCCTGTTGGTATATGTGAGGATGTTCCTGTTCAAGTTACTAATAACTGCTTGATATTAACTGATTTTGTTGTGTTGGAAATGCCCGAAGATGATAATATGTCTATTATTCTTGGGAGACCTTTTCTTAACACCGCAGGGGCTGTTATTGATTGCAATAAAGGAAAGGTTACTTTCAATGTTGATGATAAGGAACACACCGTCTACTTCCCCAAGAGGATTGAAAAAGCGTGTGGAGTTAATACTATTTCTAATGTGAGAACTATCAAAGTGGGAACTATCGATTGTCCTATATATGAGCCTAAAGAAGAATATCAAACTCTTATGATTGGATCCATATCAATACAATTCAAGGTAACATGATTGATTTGAGGTTTATTTCTTCATATGCTATGTAAAATTTATTTGGTGGCAAGACTTGATCAACCTTGTTAACGAATACTTTTTATATGCATAGAGGAGGTAAATAACATTTCTTTCTTCCTCCACTTATTTTACTTACTGTAGAAATACATTTGTATCTTTACTTTATTGCATTATTGTGCTAAGTAAAGTCTCTAATAGAAGGTTGATGCTAGATTTGGATTTACGCACAGAAACAGATTTCTTGCTGTCACGAATTTGGGTAGGGTTCTCTGTAGGTAACTCAGAAAAATCTGCCAATTTACGTGAGTGATCCTCAGATATGTACGCAACTTTCATTAGTTTTGAGTTTTCTGATTTGAGCAACGGAAGTACCTCTTTAAAATTCGTCTTTACTGGCTGTTCTGTTTAGGCAGATTCTGTCTCTGTTTTTTGCATTGTCTCTTGTGGACTTTAAGCAAGGCTTTCTAGACGTGGAGAACTGTAGCTAATGTTTTATTGAGTTCTTGCAATGTGTCACTACAGGACTAAAGTGGATTAAAGTTTTTGAGTACTAACCCCTCTAATGAAGTTTATGAGAAGTTTGGTGTGGCGAAGTTTTCAAGGGTCAAGAGAGAAGGGTGATATAATGTGATCAAGAAGAGTCAAAAGCCTAAGCTTGGGGGAGGTATACCGGCATCACTCATTCTTTGCATATTATGGTTGCTGGATACTTGTACATAATTGTTTAGTCTCTTTGAGTGGTTTTCTAATGAGAGGGAGATGATATTTGGGGAAGTGCTGCTGAAAACAGATTCTGGACTGTTACTAGAAAAATTCGTGCGCACAGCCAGAACGTTATTTTGAGCTGCCAATTTTTGTGCATGTTCCCCAGGTTGTTATCTAACTTTCATTAGTTGAACACTTTTCGAGCTGAGCAACGGAAGATTTTTGTAAAAATCGATTTCTGTACTGCTGTCAAGTTTTGGCAGATTTCTGCCATCTTGCTCTTCTGTGTTTCTTTTAGTTTTCATTTTCTTGTTCTTGCTTTGTTTCCTTCCTAAAACACAAAAAGACCAAAAATATTTCTGTTGTTTCTCTTCACCATTTGTTTATCTTGGTTTCTTGCATTTGCTTCGCTTTATTTGCTATTGCTAGTTTGCTATTAGAAAACCCAAAAAGATTTTGCTTTGTTTAATTGTTTCCTTTTGTTCTTGTTCTCAAATTCGAAAACACCAAAAATATTTGCTGTTCTTCTTTGGTTTGTAAAGTTCATTATGATTTCAATGGTCTTCGGTGGCTGGAGCGTGGTTTTCATCTCATATTATCCAAGCTACACAAGTGAAAGGCAATGATGACGATATTCGACAATCTGATTGTGGTGAGAGGCTGGTATGAACTCTATTTGTTTTCATTTTTGTACATATACTCATCCATGTGAGCATGCTTAGTTGGTTCATGTGAGGTATATGTCATTTAAGATAGTCTAGTAGTTCATGATCTCTCATGTCTAGCTCCAATTTATTAATATGAGTAGCATGTCATGGATGTTTGCTTGCATTATTTTATTCATAGATAGGTATGATATTGTGGTATCCTCCTCTGAATAATTCATTTATATCGATTTGGCACATGCTCACGCATGCATATGACTGAACAAAAGTCAATTAAGCCTCGATGATTTACATTGCTTTAGAGTTCTTGTATCACTTTTATGCCTCAGTTAATTTATTTTGCCGCAAGCATGATTATGACAGTTATTGCTCTCTTGATTTGTCGCTCCCTAGTCTTTTGCTAGCTTTCACTTGTACTGAGCGGGAACGCTGCTCGTGCCTCCAAACACATGAAAACCAAGTTATTCCAGAGTGTCCACCATAAATACCTATGCATGGCATTTCAAACCATTCCAAGTAAATTCTCATGCGCTACATTTAAAACCTTCAAAATGCTTCTCAATTTGTGTTAATGTTTCATAGCTCATGAGGAAGTATGTGGTGTTTAGCTTTCAACCTTGTCATTTACTTTTGACGGACTCTCATATGGACTAGTGGCACATCCGCTTATCCAATAATTTTGCAAAAAGAGTCGGCAATGGGATTCCCGATCCCGAATTAATTAACTTAAATAGACACTCCTCCATGGTTTGTGATTGTTGGACGGCACCCGAAGGATTCGGTTAGCCATGGCTTGTGTAAGCAAAGGTTGGGGGAGTGTCATCATCATAATAAAACTAAACTAAAAAGGCACTCCTTCATGGTATGTGATTGTTGGCGAGGCACCCGAGGATTCGGTTAGCCATGGTTTGTGTAAGAAAGGTTGGAAGGAGTGCCACATAAAAATGCAAATAATTCATGGGAGCCGCTCTTGAAAGTCCGGTTGGCGAGGTAGTTGGTGTACCCATTACCATTCGTTGACAACAACAAACACCTCTCAAAATAAGTTTACTCCTGCTTTACAAATGAAAAGCTCTAGCGCATGTTAATCCCTGCTTCCCTCTGCGAAGGGTCAATCTTTTACTTTTATGTTGTGTCTCCATCCTTTCTTTGAGCACTTTCTTGAGAGCACAAGCTTGTCATTCTTAGTATAATATGCTTGTCTCAAAATATGATTGATTGTGGTATAACTTTGATGCTTTTATCTTTGACAATCACTACTTCTAGTCTTTCTATGAACTCCGGAGGTGCCGGGCATTTATGTTTTGCCGATCAAATACAGGCAAGCGAGATACCACTCTATCATACTCATTTATGAACATTGCAATCCTGCTTATATACATGATTCATGATGCTTATTATTAATTGTTGGTACCTCTTCATGATTGACATAGCTGTTAGATGATCTTATTTGCATGTATCTTATTATGAGCTGCTTAAGTATTAGCCATATCATGAGAATATATACATCATATGAACAAATGTGTTCGTGAAAGTTCTTTTATCGCTCAGTTGTTAACTGAATTGCTTGAGGACAAGCAATAAGCTAAGCTTGGGGGGAGTTGATACGTCCAAAACGTATCTACTTTCCCGAACACTTTTGCTATTGTTTTGCCTCTAATTTGTGTATTTTGGATGCAACTAACACGGACTAACGCTGTTTTCAGCAGAACTGTTCAGTGTCTCGTTTTTGTGCAGAAATCCAACTTTCGGGGAAAAACCTCGGGATTTTGACGGAAGGCCCTATTTTCCCGGAATGCGACGGAGCCAGAAGGACAAATCAAGTGGAGGCCCGAGGGCCCCACACCATAAGGCGGCGCGGCCTAGGGGGGCCGCGCGGCCCTATGGTGTGGCCCCCTCGGCCGGCCTCCGACGCCCTCCTTCGGACTATATATCGGCCTCGACCTAAAAACGCACGGGGAGAAGTCGAAGTCGCCAGAAACCCTCCAGAACGCCGCCACATCGCGAAACTCCGTCTCAGGAGCCAGAAGTCTCCGTTCTGGCACTCCGCCGGGACGGGGAATTGGAGGAGATCATCGCCATCATCACCGCCAACGCCTCTCCATCAACCAGCCATGCTTCCCCCATCCATGTGTGAGTAATTCCCCTGCTGTAGGCTGAAGGGGATGGTAGGGATTGGATGAGATTGGTCATGTAATAGCATAAGATTGTTAGGGCATAGTGCCTAGTATCCGTAGATGTTACTTTTATGATATTGTTGCAACTTGTTATGCTTAATGCTTGTCACTAGGGCCCGAGTGCCATGATCTCAGATCTGAACATGTTATTGATTCATGAAGATATTCGTTGTTTATGATCTTACCCGCAAGTTGTATACACATGTCGCTGTCCGGAACCAATGGCCCCGAAGTGACGAAATTGGGACAACCGGAGGGATGGTAGTGACGTGAGGATCACATGTGTTCACGGAGTGTTAATGCTTTGCTCCGGTACTCTATTAAAAGGAGTACCTTAATATCCAGATAGTTTCCCTTGAGGCCCGGCTGCCACCGGCTGGTAGGACAAAAGATGTTGTGCAAGTTTCTCATTGCGAGCACGTACGACTATAATCGGAACACATGCCTATTGATTGATTAGTACTTGGATACCGTTTTATTATTATTTGCAAATGCCCTGCTATGATTGTTACATGAGTTTCTCTCATCCATGCAACGCCCGTCATCCGTCCCCGTGCCTACAGTATTTTAATCCTGCTGTTTACTAAAATCACTACTGCTGTTTCCGTTACTCTGCTGCTGTTATTTCACTACCGCTACTTGTTATAAAGCTGTCACTCTCGATAAACTCTTGCGAGCAAGTCTGTTTCCAGGTGCAGCTGAATTGACAACTCCGCTGTTAAGGCTTTCAAGTATTCTTTGTCTCCCCTTGTGTCGAATCAATAAATTGGGTTTTACTTCCCTCGAAGACTGTTGCGATCCCCTATACTTGTGGGTCATCAAGGCCCAACACTGTCTACAAGAATAGAAGCACACGTAGACATCAGCCTCCGCCGGCGACACCGCGCTACCACGTCAAGCAGGAGGCGGCGTCTCCACCGCCGACCCGAGGGCGCAACAGTGGCGCCCTAGTCATCCGCGACCAGCCGTCTTCTCCATCGCACGGGCGGAAGAGCAAGTCCTCGAAGAAGGAGGCCGCCGCCAACCAGCTCGCCGAGGAGGAGGCCAAGCGTGCCGTGGACGCCGCGGTGGAGGAGGCGATCCCCAGGTCACTGCAGGACATGGTGCCTGCCGACAACACCCTCCCCATCGACGCCCCGCTCGAGTGGTCGCGGCGGGACTGGGAGCGCCAGGAGGCGGAGCAGCAGCGTCAGCTGTTGGACCTGGCCGCCGCGCGGCAACTCACCGTCCAAGCCGCTGCACCGGCCTCGGCAAGGAACTCCGCGCCGCTGATTAAACTGGAGGAGAGCAGTGACGACGACCTCTACCGGCCGACGCCGCCACGCGCCGACGGCCCTGGCCAGGGTTCTAGCCGATGGTACAAGGCGTCGCCGGCCGAGGACGCGGGGAACTCCAGCGACGACAACGACGACGACGGTGACTACACGGCCTTCTACCGCCATTTCGGCATGTAGAAGGCCGCTATTAGTTTACGTTTAAGTTTTCATGTCGCCGAATTCAAATATATGTATGAATTCGGCCTATATATGTACGAACTTGCCTATATATGTTAAATACCATTAAATTTCGCTTATGTTTGAACGAGTTTCGCTTAGTTTTGTTTGAATTCGCCGTATTTTGTCAAAAAAATTCATCCATCCTGGGCTCACCGCTGAAAAATGGGCCTCCCCAGATCAAAAAATACATCCATCCGGCGCTAAATAGCACCGAATTTCGGACCGGAGAGCCCCAACGGCTGGAGATGCTCTTAATGCCGCTAATTCCTCTGTTTCTTCCGGATTTTCCTCGCAGCCTCGAGCGGGGCGTCCTTCTTTTCGATCCTCCCCTTGCGCGGCCTCCAGAGTTCCCATCGGCTCGGCGCCGCGCCCGTGGAGGCCTCTCCGTCCACTTCAACATACAACCCAGCGACACCGCTCCTCTAAAGGCCCTACCTCCAAAAGCTCAAGGAATTAGTGGAGATGATAGAGTTCAATCCCACGATGCTGTGCACATCCATTCCTTTTTCATTTGATTTTAATTAGTGAATGATAGACTTTCTCGTATTGGAAGGAAAATGTGATCAAATTCATATTACAGCAAGTTGCAACTGGGTAATATTCTTTTGATAGTTTTGGTAGTACGAGTTTGTTTTGGAAGTACATATTGTTAGATTATTAGGCAATTTCCGAGTGAGATTAATTACCGAAAGCAACATGCACAAGCATACTTAACCATACACATCAGACTAAGCACATTCATCAGATCTGAGCATGGAACAAGTAGCAGTGCAAAGTAGGAGAGGAAGAGCACGTACATCGCGACCGGGAAGTTCGCACTAGCAGTACCACCATAGGAATAGCTGATGTCGCCCATGGTGTCGTCGGAGTTATCGAGGAAGCAGTCGAACCGGCAAAGAAGAGCACGAACAGCAGCGAGCAGTCGCGCTGAGACGCTCCCCAAAAACCTTATCGCCCGCCTCCCGGTGCAGGATCTCAACGGACGGGGTTTCGGAGGCCTGCTCTCCCGGACGGCTGTGCACGCCTCCGAAACCCCGTCCATTGAGATCCTGCAATAGAGACTAGCGCAGCAAAAGGAACTTCTTCGTGAGAGAGTTCTGGGCGTTAGAGACTCCAGATCTGATCTATCTCCTGGTATAGCCTGGGAGGAGAGCCGACCGCGTTGACACGCGTAGGAAGCCAGGGACACGCGGCGAGCATGCACATGCAGGTCGACACGTACCCAACTCAGTTGGTGCACCAAGCAAAAATTTAGGCTTCCTTGAGTGTGTCTCGAACTCGAACTCGAGTCACGAAACGCGACGTGCGTGCGTGACAAGGCGAGGCGAGGCGGGGCGGGCGGAGGAGGAGGAGTGCGCGAGGGCTCCTTCTATTCTCACTCACTTGGAAGGACTAGAACAGCAGCCCTTATATACCACTCCAACTCACTCCCAACTAGCAATGTGGGATTAAACTTTGTCCCCCAAGGCTGTCCGAAGCTGCCAACGTGATGGGCCTTGAGATTTCAGTAATTGTAGACTACATGGACTGCGTTACTGGGCTGCAGCCCATCTACATTTAACAATCCCCCACCAGATCTCATATGCAAATCAGATGACACATTAGTTCAATTCACTGTTTAATATACATGCACTTCAGTGCAGACTGTTAAGTTGAACTTCCACCTAGACAAGGAGCTACTCTTGACTACAACTGAACAATGGACTATGCCTTGAATTGTCAGTCTTTGTGAAGCAAGTTTCACTCAATGTCGACACGGTACTAGGCTACCATAGCCTTCCCCTCGGGTGGAGCTTATAAGTCATACTCCTCGGCCCTTCATGAGCTTACTAGAGATTCACTCAAATCTCCCACACTATGACCAGTAGTGTCACTCGTATATGTGTGTTCTTCAAAGATCGCCCTGTAGGACAACGTCTTCGATCATATAGAGCCGCTCAGAACACATTAAGACATTGTCAACCTACCTTACAGTAACTATGAGAGAATTGCATCTGTAGCGGAGTGGGAGTATTAAATTTTCTCTCAACTCAGTTACTCCGATTTGTTTTCCCAGATCCTAGTTCACGGAATTTCCGATCACATAGGTTGGGTTACCCCTCGGCAACTCACGTGAGTCTCAAACCCATCTCCCTCGATGCAAGGTCTATCATATTTCCTGATAGTCCTTTTGTGAAAGGATCTGCTAGATTCTTAGCACTTTGGACATAATCCAATGCTATCACTCCGGAGTTTTTCAGTTTTCTGACAGACTTCAATCTCCTCTTGATATGTTTGGAACTTTTCATATTATCCTTAGAACTTTTCACTTTGATAATCACAGTTTGATTATCACAGTTCATGAGGATAGCCGGTATTGGTTTTTCAACCATAGGCAAGTCCATCAAGAGCTCACGAAGCCATTCCGCTTCGACAGTAGCTGTATCTAATGTTGTGAGTTCTTCTTCTATAGTTGACCTCGTTAAGATGGTCTGCTTGCAAGACTTCCAGGAAACAGCGCCACCACCAAGAGTGAAAACATATCCACTTGTGGCCTTCATTTTAGCATCTGAAATCCAATTAGAATCACTATACCCTTCAAGTCCTCTTGGATACCCGGTATAATGAATTCAATAACTCATGGTTCCCTTTAGATAGCGCATCACCCTCTCAAGAGCATGCCAATGATCATCTCCCGGGTTGGCCACAAACCGGCTAAGTTTGCATACAGCAAGCGAGATATCAGGCCTCGTAGCGCAAGCTAAATACATGAGTGACCAATGATTTGAGAGTATCTTAATTGATCTCTAGTTGCCTTTTCATTGTTTCGAAGCAAGACACTAGGATCATAAGGTGTGAGAGAAGATTTGCAATCAACATAGCCAAATCTGCTCAATACCTTCTCAACATAATGAGATTGCACAAGTGTAATCCCATTATTCCCATCTCTCAATAACTTGATGTTCAATATAACATCAGCTTCTCCAAGATCTTTCATCTCGAAACACTGAGATAAGAAGGTTTTTACCTCCTCAATCACTTTGAGACTTGTCCCAAAAATTAGTATGTCATCCACATACAAGCATAGGACAACTCCCTCACCCCCACCATGGCGGTAGTACACACATTTGTCGGCTTCATTAACAACAAAGCCCACAGATGTTAAAGTTCTTTCAAACTTCTGATGCCATTGTTTGGGCGCTTGTTTGAGACCATACAAAGATTTCTTTAACTTACACACTTTTCTTTCTTGACCTACTAGTACGAAACCATCAGGCTGTTCCATGTAGATTTCCTCGTCCAACTCTCCATTTAGGAAAGCCGTCTTAACGTCCATTTGATGAACATGGATAAACCCGAAACATCTAACATGGCATTAATCAAATCTGTTAGAGTACGGTTTTTCCTTTCCGCAATCCCATTGGATTGTGGGGAATTGGGAGGCGTCCTCTCATGGATTATACCATGTTCCGCACAGAATAAATTGAACTCATTAGAAAAGTACTCTCCACCACGATCGGACCAAACCCTTTTTATCTTTCTTTCAAGTTGGTTCTCAACTTTAGCCTTATAGATTTTAAAGAAATCAAGAGCCTCATCTTTAGTTTTCAGGAGATACACATAACAGTACCTAGTGGAATAATCAATCAAAGTCATGAAATATTTCTTTCCACCTTTTGTCAACTCACCATTCATCTCACATAGATCTGAATGTATGCACTCTAGTGGTGCCAAGTTTCTTTCCTTCGCAGGCTTGTGAGGCTTGCGTGGCTGTTTTGTGTCAACACCCAGATTTTTAAGTCCAGATGCCTATTATGCCATACATCGCAATCCCAGGAAGATTGTTGTTGCGAGACATAACAGTTGAATATCATAGAGTCATCATTTATTACAACACATAATCGTCTTACAAAGGTAGATCACATGATCCAATATTACAATAGTAGTTGATCTATTGATCAACGAACATCACACATAGCGGAAGCGAAGTAGTAGTGGACTATCTAATCCACAGGCCAACGCTTGACGTCAGGAGTAGTCCTAGTTGTCGTAGACGTCCTGTTGTCCATCTTCCTCGTATCATCTTGTTCTCCTTCATAGTCTGGCCATTTGAATAGCCAGGGACAAAGCCATGAGTACTTTAAAGTACTCGCAAACTAATACTAATGTAAGTATTATCAACTATGGTAAGGGGGTGCTAAGCTCTAAGTTTATTTGCATAAAACCAATTTTATTTCGTAAGCAATTTTAAATGAAAGACTCCTCATTTGCCCAACTTAACTCAAGTGGGAACATTAGTGTCATTCCCACAACTTTGTTGGGTTTCAAGTCAAAGTCACCATTCACCTTTCAAGTTCAAATTCACCAGTCATATGTCACATGTCACATTTTTTAAAATGGTCTGATGACGGAACAGTATGGCCTTTCCAACCGTCCATAACCGTGGACACGGCTACTCGAATAGTTTTACACTCTGCAGAGGTCGCACACTTTTGCCACAATATTTGCAATACTCCGTCAGGGTTAACTGGCCCTGATTTATCACACTCCGTGCGCGGACTACCAACCATAACCTTTCATTTACATACTCTAGTATAGGCACCTCTCCCCATGAGCTTGGCCACCCAGTGAAGACAAACCGTCAGCCTGGGAACTGCACAGGGCTTGGGCCGGACATTCACCTCATTTCACGTCATTTCACATTATTTCACCTGTAACGGAGGCAGCCTTGGCCTAAACCCTATGACGCTTGTTTAGAGGGAACCCATACTAAAGCACATAAATTTCTAGTTAAGCCCTTACCCATGTTGGGTATTGTGGGGGTACTTTCAAATTGGAATGGTATCGCATCCGAACCCAACCATCAGTTTTCGTAAAATTCACCAAGTCATTCACAAGTCATATTCACCTTCAAAAATCTTTCAATAGAATGATTCCTCATTCCAAGGTTTTCAAAGTCATTTCATTTCACATGTTCCCATCTAGAGTAGTCAATTTTATTTGTTTAGCACTAGCAACTAGTCATGAGGGGTGCTAACTAGCTTGGATTATTCTAGGCTAAATTTGATGCTCTTGTGCTACTCTAGACCAAATGAATCATAAATCAAAAAGTAACTTTGATAAATCAACATCAATAAAGCTTGTAAGGTAAAAACTTGGGATAGGACTATTAAGCATAAAATAAAATGTGGTGATGCCTTGCTCTTGTAGACCTTTGCATTTTGCAAGATTATTAGCTTGCAACAATATAACTTGCATTAGTCTAGCTTGCCTTGATTGGGGTAGTGATCAAAGTTCTCTTCTTCTTCCTCTTGGTAGAAAACCTCCTCCTCTTGATAGTCTCCGGTACTAGCGGCTATAAACGAATACGAGGGTAACAATCACCAAACCATACTTAAGTAGACTAATTAGCCTTAATGGCTCACACAAATTATCTAGCATCATTACTTAATATTGATACCCAAAATTATGCTAGGGTTTTCTTACCTAGTGCTAGGAAAATAATTTCCTCTCATTGAAAAGTGGATTAGGGTTTCTTTTTAGTTTGGGAGAAATAATTTCCTCTCATTGAATCTTGTTAAGATTTAATCTCCTCCAATAATAATGGATGAGCACATGTTGACCAAGGTCAACACTTCATCTTTATCATTGTGGAAAATGATTTAAATGAGGTATGTCACCTCATGTAATTTAAATACTACTATAGACATGATTTAATATTCTCAAATAGTAACATATGGGGTCATGAATGCTATGTCATCACCTCATATTGACTTACTTGGAACAATGATTTAAATGAGATGCTACATCTCATGAAATTTAAATACGAGTTTTGAAATAATTTACATGAGCTAGAAATGGCCACATAGCCACTATTTAAATCTAGCCCATGATCATATGAAACAACCATATCATATTTTTACATAAACAATTAGAGTATTTGAAATGTGAATTATGAGAATTTGAATCATCTCAAAATTCATTATGGTTGATTTTATAAATTTATTTGAACTCTGAAAACTCTCTGTCTTGTTATTTTTACTATTCAAATTCTACAGTAGATCTTGCTATGAATCCAGTGGAGTTGGATAGAGCATCTCACTAGCTTTCCAACAATATAAAGTTCATCAAATTTGGTTGAGCAGATTTGAACTTATTTGATTTGGAACAAAGCATCTATAAGGAAAATGACTGAAACGATTTAAATTGAATTCAAATTTTTGGGCCTGCGCGGGAAAGTAAACGGGCCAGAGGGAGAAAGCGAAGTAGGCCGGCCCACTACGCGTCTCGCGCTCACAGGCCGCCTGACAAGGTGGGGTCTACATGTCAGCGACATTTAAACGCCGAAGCGGTACCTTTCAACGTGAACCGTGCGATTAGAAGGACGATCGACGGTCGAACGTCGTCATCGTCGTCGACGAGAGGCGAGTACTGGCACGGCGGAGGGAGGGGGTCGGCGGTGATCCTGGGCTCCGGCGATGATCGGCGACGTGCTGCGGCGGTGTTGTCGACGACGGGGAAGCAGCGGGTAGTAGTGGCGTCGCTCGGGGTGGCTTCAATCAACGGCGGTGACCTGCGGGTACTGGCGGCTGCTCCGGTGAAATTCCGGCGATGGTGGGCTCAATCGAGGAGGAGAGGTGGTCGAGGATGTTGAGAAGAGAGAGGGGAGCACGGTGGTGTGAAGAATGAGGCGCGGGGTGGCCTCCTTTTATTGGATCGAGAGGTGGCCGTGGGGTGCTGGCGAGGTCGACGGTGGCGTGGCGTCTCTGAGGTGCGAAGGGGCAAGGCGAGGTGCGCGTGCGGTAGGCGACGTCTAGGCGAAGCTAGGGAGCGTGCTGGCACAGCTAATGGAGGACGAGGGCGTGCGGGCATCGTTGCCGTCCTCGCAGTACGGGCGCGGCAGGGTTTGATCATGGCGATGTCTGCAGAGCACGGGCGGCCAATGGCGCTTGTCTGGCGATGTACTGGGGTGGTGTAGAGTGCGCGTGCGCAAGGAGAGAGGGAGAGGAGGACGATGGCGACGAGGCGACGCAGGGTACTGGCGCGTCCAGAGTCGTGCCAGTGCACGCTCTGGCGCTTCTGTGCGTGGTGATCACGATGGGCTAGGGTTTTTGGAGGCATCGTCTTGGCAAGGGATCATGTCTAGCATGTCTAGCATTGTTTGAGGAGTCTAGATGACAAGGTGAGGTGGAGAGGAGAGGACCAGAGGCAGGGATGGCATGATGGTGAGCACATGGTTGGCATGGAGTGGCATGGGGGTTGTGCAGAGCTTTCCTTGGGTTAGCTCATGCATGGTTGTGATCAGTGTGGTAAGGCAAGTCTAAAAGACAAGGTGAGGGTGATCAGAGAGTGTAGGGAAGTAGGGTTGGCATGGGGTTGTCCAAATCAATGGCATGGCTTGGCATTGATCTATTTGTGCTCAAATCTTGTGTAACCAAGGTGCTTGCAAGCTTGAGTGTGGTGAGGTGAATCTATTTGACATGGTGCACAAGGTTGGAGAGGCTAGATGTGTGCACATTGGATTAATTCAAAATGTGTATGAGGTACATGAAATGATGTGGCATGCTTGAGGTGGTGATCATTGCCAAGGTTGTGTCACTTCATTGATGTGCCTTTAGGGTACATGGTGTACTATCAAGGAGGACAAGAGAGGGAGAGAGAAAAAGTGAGAAAGTGATGAGTAAAGTGGTTGTACCTCCATTTTATTCTATGTGTACTTCCTATGTGACAATCAAATGTCTCCCTTGTGTGTAATTTCGACCAAAATTCTGCATGGTTGTGTTCCAAATGATGTTGGGCAACAATGTGTGGCATTGGTTTGAAATTTGGAGAAGTTTTGTGGAATTTCTAAAAAGTGAGGGAATCTAGAATGCTGTTTCAACATAGCATCTTGGGTTGACTATAGGGAGCAATGGTCAAAGTGGTCAACCTCAAAGGTGTTCATCTTGATGAGGTCTTGGATGAGGTGCAAAGAGTTGGCAGGGTTTGGTTTAAGAATTTCTTAATACAAGGGCTCAAAGTGGGGATGTTGTTAAAAATGGAACAAGTGACCATTATCACATGCCACAAGGTTTTTGATTTTTCTTTGATTTGATTTGATTTTTCTTGACCCAAATGATGTTGTTGAGTGTTGAAATGGTATAGAGGATTGATCCAACCATCCACAACAAGTCTTAGGGTCAAGATTCTCAATTTCATAATTTGGCTATTTACTCTCATATGCCTCTATGGCATTTTTATTTTCTTTTTAATTTCTTTTGTTCCACCATGAATTTGATTTGTTAAGTACTAGGTAAGGTTTAGTAGGGTTTTCCAATCCTCTAAACAAGGTAGAAAGGACTAGGGTAAAGTTTTACAAAAATAGCCATAGACACATATATGAGGCTATTTATATTTTCTCTTTTTCTTATTTGTTTCTCTTTGATCTAAATGATCATGGTTTAGGGTTTAGTGGGGTCTAACAATGGTTCACAACCATTTAGAAAAGTAAAAAGGGTATATCCCAAGATTTGCAAATTTGGGCTATGGGCTTACATATGTTTTCTCTTTTCTTTTATTTTGATTTTGCTTTATTTCATTTTGACTCCAAAGAGCAAGGTTTAGGGTTTTAGATCATTTTCAAACACTTTAACAAACAAACATGGCATAGATCATCAACTACAAGCATGAGAACTATGATCCTTGTAGAACTTAAATAAAGTTTTTGTTGGTTCCAAAATTTGGAATAAGTGAAACTCCTTTTCTTCTTTGTTTTAAAATTTGGGATGTTACAAACTCTTCCCCCTTAAACAAATCTCGTCCCGAGATTTTAAGAAAAGTTAGGTTCCTAAGAGAGATTGAGCAATTGGATTAACAGGAAAACATACTTGGCATGGCCTGGGGTGCTTCCTGAGCTTCTGTGGCACTCATCTGGTAGAGGCGGTCGTTGCGGTTGTTCGGGTTCCTTTTAGCTGTGAAGCGGCGCTGTTGCTGGGAAGGTGCAGCGGTATTGGCGGCAATCTTGGCAAGCTTCTTGGGGCACTCATTGGAGTAGTGACCCACAACTCCACATTCATAGCAGTTCATAGTTGACTTGTCTTTGGGGTTGACGGGAACAGCGTTGCTTCCAGTCCTCGGGGCAATATTGGGGTTGTTGTTGTTACCATTGGGGTGGTTGTTGTTGTTGTGGCTGTTGTTGTTGTGTAATATCCCAGGTTTAGAGGCTACAAAATGAGAGAACACCAAAGTGTGCATTGCATTCATGCATAGAAAATCCGGGGAATTTTCGCGCTTTCAAATAAAACTTACCACAGTAACTGAAGTTTCACTTGACTTGCTGGAATTGAAGTAGATCATCAAGTCAAGCGCTATAAACTTCACTTTGATCTTTGCTAAAACCTTGTTTTGGGTAGAGATGATTTGATCTATGTATTAGATCAAATGGAATTAGTTTTACAACAACACATTCTTTAAGAATCAAATCCTAACTCAAGTAATACTTAAAAGTTAGCAACTACCTTTGTGTGTAATTTAATTCAATTCTAAATAAGGTAAACCAAAGGGTTTAAAGTGCATAAAAGCCACACATTCTCCTTTAACTCATAACTTATTAAATATATGGAATATCATAAAACTAAATCCATTTACATTACGAATTATAGTTCAAACTATTTGAATAAAACTAACTATGAGTATTTTGAAACTCATATGATCATGCCTTGGTGAAATCAAACACCAACTATCCAAATTTGAGGAATAACCTTCAACCTTGATCTCTTTATCAATATTATAATATAAATCCAATCCAATATGATATAGTGACTCATCCACAATAATGAAACCATCCACAAGATATTTAGTAACAAATGCCACTTGGCTATCCAAAAATAAATCATATGAGAGGATAATGATCTTGCCACATAGGATGAAAATATCTACATGACTTGCATCCCAAGCTTTGCCACCTCATGCCCAAAGGATTGCTATGGATGAGGGCATGACAACCAAGCACCTTACTCATCTAACCAACACAAGAGTCACCACCTATGTGTCATGATACTAGAGCTTGCCCAAGCCTATAAATAGAGCCACACCCTTCATCCCTTTTCTCATCTTGTAGCATGATACATGTGAACAAACACATAGAGCCACTCCATAGGAATTAGCTAGGATCAAGATGAAGAAGCTAGGAGGTGGAGGCATACCACAAGATGCGGGTTTATCAGATTTCCTGAAGAACAAGCTACGAGAAGATACCAAGGTAGAATTCCTAGGAAAACCATATATTTAGAGGATCATATCATCATCTCTTGAGTAGGACCTTAGGATATTCCAAGACATTGAGAAGTGAGAGAAGTTATAATACTAACCATAGTCATGTTCATACAAGAATATTAGGGAAGTACTAATTCTAGTTGTTCAAGTCAACATTTGATCTTGGAGGTGAGAAACCTATTCCATTAGCAATACCTTAGGAAACCAATTCCATAATCATCACAACTTGGTATTAAATATAAACCCTAAGAATCTAGGATGAGTGAGATGAGAAGAATATTAAAGAGGGATTAGTGAGGAATGAGTGGATCTGGTCTAATGCATGATCATAACTTGTAGATATAGATGATAAGTTAAATCATATGATCACTAGATCTCATCTATCACATAAAATAATAAGTATATCACTAATAGTTAAACCCTGCCATGCCTCATGCCTATTTTATACTTCAAATAGTGAAGTATTCCCAAAACCATAAACTTTGTCATAAGGAACCAATCTACATAAAATAGTATGTCCTAACTTGTGTATCATGGATCACAAGTAATAAGCCAATCCATATATACTTTAGAACTAAATGTCATTTGGTGAGAAGAGTAAAACCAATATCCAAATCTATTTGGTATCCCAAGTAATTATTTAGTTAACCAAAGAGGAAAATATATCATAGTTTGAACCATCACCTTAGCAAGTGAATTGACCAATGGTGAGCTTGGGAATTATCCTAAGTAATCCAAGTTAGAAGTTGCTAAGTAAGATTAATAATTATAGAGTTTATTCAATCATCTTCTTAAACCCTAAAAAACCCACACAATATCAACCTAATAATAAATTGAATATGTATTTTAAAAAATAACACTAGGCAGAAAGTAATAGTATTAAGTTGTCTTGCTATTCATAATTTGAAAATCTGCAAAGCAAAACAGAATTCAACTTTGAATTCAAATAAGAAATATCAAAACAGAAAATAAAAACAGAAAATAAACATTTGAAATGAGAAAGAGAGGGAAAACCTATCTGTTCAGGCTGCAGCAGCCCAGTAGCAACCCACGTCGCCAGCCCAGCCCACGAACGAAATCAGCCCACACCAGCATACTGATACGTCTCCGACGTATCGATAATTTCTTATGTTCCATGCCACATTATTGATGATATCTACATGTTTTATGCATACTTTATGTCATTATTATGCGTTTTCCGGAACTAACCTATTGACGAGATGCCGAAGGGCCGATTGCTTTGTTTTCTGCTGTTTTTGGTTTCAGAAATCCTAGTAAGGAAATATTCTCGGAATCGGACGAAATCAACGCCCGGGGTCCTATTTTTCCACGAAGCTTCCGGAAGTCCGAAGGGGAAACGAAGTGGGGCCACGAGGTGGGGACACAGTAGGGCGGCGCGGCCCAAGCCCTGGCCGCGCCGGCCTAGTGTGTGGCCCCACCAAGACTCCACCGACCTTGCCCTTCCGCCTACTTAAAGTCTCCGTCGCAAAAACCCTACCCCGTTCGACGAAACCAGAGAAAACCTTCCAGAGCCGCCGCCATCGCGAAACTCCAATTCGGGGGACAGAAGTCTCTGTTCCGGCGCCCTGCCGGGACGGGGAATTGCCCCCGGAGTCATCTCCACCGCCGTCTCCACCGCCATCTTCACCGCCATCGCTGTCTCCATGATGAGGAGGGAGTAATTCACCCCCGGGGCTGAGGGCTCCGCTGTAGCTATGTTGTTCATCTCTCTCTTTATGTGATCTAGTTGAATATTATCTATGTGCTACTCTAGTGATGTTATTAAAGTAGTTTATTCCTCCTGCACGGTGTAATGGTGACAGTGTGTGCATCGTGTAGTACTTGGCGTAGGCTATGATTGTGATCTCTTGTAGATTATGAAGTTAACTATTGCTATGATAGTATTGATGTGATCTATTCCTCCTTTCGTAGTGTGAAGGTGACGGTGTGCATGCTATGTTAGTACTTGGTTTGGTTATGTTGATCTGTTATGCACTCTAAGGTTATTTAAATATGAACATTGAATATTGTGGAGCTTGTTAACTCCGGCATTGAGGGTTCGTGTAATCCTACACGGTTAGTGGTGTTCATCATCCAACAAGAGGGTGTAGAGTGGTTCTATTATGTGATCATTGTTGAGAGTGTCCACTAGTGAAAGCGGGATCCCTGGGCCTTGCTTCCAAGCATCGAATCTCCGTTTGTTTCTTGTTTTGTTGCATGTTTACTCGCCGCCATATTTTATTCAGATTGCTATTACCACTCATACTCATTCATATTACTTGCATCTCACTATCTCTTCGCCGAACTAGTGCACCTATTAGGTGTGTTGGGGACACAAGAGACTTCTTGCTTTGTGGTTGCAGGGTTGCATGAGAGGGATATCTTTGACCTCTTCCTCCCGAGTTCGATAAACCTTGGGTGATCCACTTAAGGGAAACTTGCTGCTGTTCTACAAACCTCTGCTCTTGGAGGCCCAACACTGTCTACAAGAATAGAAGCACCCGTAGACATCAAGCTATTTTACGGCGCCGTTGCCGGGGAGGAAAGGTAAAAGGTACTCACACTCCGGATCTCGGCTACTAAGCTATTTTCGCCGTTGTAAGTACTCGAAGCTATTTCCGTTAGATCATGCAATTGCATCTTTTTGTTTCTTGTTTTACACTAGTAAGGCATAATGGAATACAACTATGAGCTTTTTAATTTATTTCCTAAGTTAAGACATGAATTGTGTGATGCGAAAATTAAAGAACCTATGGAGCCTCAATTGCATGCTAGTAGCAATGTTATTAGTATGAACGCAATCACTTGCTAATGCTATGGATAAGTCTAAGCTTGGGGAAGCTAGTTTTTGTGATCTTTTTAGTTTCCCATCTTTAGGGGAGAAAATTTGTTCGATAATGCTTTATCTCCCATATGCGATAACTCTAATGATGCTTGTCCACCAACTGCAAGTACTTGCTTTCAAGATACCCATGAAAATTATTGAACGTGTTATTGATAACCGCTATGAAGGGGATGGAACTGTCCATCCTGGAGATCATTTATTGTTTTTGCATGGATTATGCGGGTTATTCAAGTGTGCAGGTATCTCTATGGATGAAGTGAGGAAGAAGCTATTCTCTTTTTTGCTGTCTGGTAAAGCGGCACATTGGTATAAATTGTTGAAGAATAGTCATTCTCTTGGTTGGGAGGAAATTGTACCTCTCTTTTATTCTAAATTTTATCCTCCTCATGAAGTGCATATTGATAGGAATTATATTTATAACTTTTATCCTCGTGATGGAGAGAGTATTTCTCAAGCATGGGGGAGATTGAAGTCACTAATGCTCAAATGTCCCATTCATGAGCTCACCCGTAATGTTATTGTTAACAATTTTTATGC
This sequence comes from Lolium rigidum, assembly GCF_022539505.1. Taxonomy (NCBI): domain Eukaryota; kingdom Viridiplantae; phylum Streptophyta; class Magnoliopsida; order Poales; family Poaceae; genus Lolium; species Lolium rigidum. Next base: position 269,766,525 of record NC_061513.1, on the reverse strand, counting down.
GAGGCTTTCAGGACAACACAAGGACTATCTGGATGCCTGTTCGGAGGGATCTTTCACAAGCAAGGAGGTTGAAGCTAGGTGGGATCTTCTTGATCGGATTGAGGAGAATGCTGAAGGATGGGAGAACAACAAAGGTGAAGAGTCAGGTATAAATTATGATTATGAATGCATTGAAGCTTTTATGGATGCTGATAAATTTCGAGATATGAGTGCTACTTATGGTCTTGACTCTCAAGTTGCTGCAAATCTTTATAAAGCCTTTGCTTCTCATTTTGAATTGCCTAAAAAGAATTTTGATAAGTATCATGAACCTTTTAAAGAGGCTTGCATGAAGGATGAAATTGTTGTTAATGATTGCAATAAGCATGCTCAAACTCCTAAGAATGCTATTTCCTATAAGCATGTTAATTTTTGTGGAATGCATAGACCTTGTGGAATTAATCAAATCAAAGATGAATATTGTATCCATCATATTAATGAAAAAACTAGAAAGTGGGCTAGGGCTCTAGATGATCTTGGTAAAAAAGTTTGTGCCCTCTATCCTTTTATTTGTGAAGTTTGCCATGAAGTGGGTCATTTTAATTTTCAATGCTCCACCAATGATAATTTGAACCCAATGAGTGCTGCAAATTTGTATTGTGATGATGAAATTACTCCTAATCAGCATGATGAACTCACTTTATTTTTGTGGTGTGAAGAGTTATCAAGGAAAATTTCTTTGTTAGATATTAATGATCTTGATATTGATGATGTCCTGCATGGGTGTTTTTCTGATTGCATTGATAATAGCCATACAAATACTTACATACAAAATATTTTAGAAGATGACACCTTGCCAAAATATGATAGGACCGTCTGTGTGTTTTGAACTAATTAATGAAAAGGAGGAATCCTCCCAAGTTTCTTCTATTGTTTCTGAAAGTAAATCAGGTTATGCGGACAAGCCACCCTTCAAGCCTCTTCCTCCTAAAGAAGGGAACGAGGAGAAGGAGGAGAAGAAGAAGAAGAAGAAGGGAACGAAGAAGAAGAAGAAGAAGAAGAAGAAGAATAAAGAGAAAGAGGTAACGGCATATCCCCGCGTGAATGAGATAACGCTAGGTAACCGTAAGTATGTTGCTCCTAATGATTATTATGATAATGAATCTAAATACAATGATCTTCCTATGCCCTTTACATACATTAGTGATCATGATTTGAATGAGCACACTACTTTTGACATTGCAAATCTACGGGAAACTAATTCTGAAAATGATGATGATAATAATTGCCATAGTATCGGTGCTATCCATGCTTCCTCCCATAATGATATAGAAAGCTCTAAGCTTGGGGAAGAGGTGTTTGAAAATCCTTTTGCTACTGATCATTATGTGTTTGATACATCTCCTTCTAATAACAATGATGGTATGGTCACGGATAAACCGATCTGTGAAAGATAACTATTCTATTTCTTATGATGACACTTGTGCCTCCGACCTTTAATGATTATTATAAAGAATGCTATGATATAGGTTATAACTATCCTTATGAAACTTGTCATAGTTATGATTGGATTGCCAAAAACAATTCCCTTAATATGCAACTTGTTTACCATGTTCAAATTCTTGATAATAATCCTGCTCCAATTACTATTAATGAGAAGAATTCTTCTTATGCCAACATTAATGATACTTCTATGCATATGAACCATGATAAGAATGTTTTAAGTGATGGGTATATTGTGGATTTCATCAATGATGCTACTGAAAGTTATTATGAGAGAGGGAAACATGGGTATATGCATCTTAATAATATTAAGTTTCCCCTCTTTATGTTGAGAATCTTGAAGTTACTCGTGTTTTATCCTCTTATGCTTGTCACTTTGTTCTTCATGAATTCATTTGTGTACAAGATTCCTTTTCATAGGAAGCATGTTAGGCTTAAATTTGTTTTGAATTTGCCTCTTGATGCTCTCTTTTGCTTCAAATACCATTTCTTCGATTGCATCATTAAAACTGTTGAGCCCATCTTAATGGCTATAAAGAAAGAACTTCTTGGGAGATAACCCATGTGTTTATTTTGCTACAGTACCTCTATTTTATATTTGTGTCTTGGAAGTTGTTACTACTGTAGAAACCTCTCCTTATCTTAATTTTGTTGCATTGTTGTGCCAAGTAAAGTCTTTGATAGTAAGGTTCATACTAGATTTGGATTACTGTGCAGAAACAGATTTCTTGCTGTCACGAATCTGGGCCTAATTCTCTGTAGGTAACTCAGAAAATTATGCCAATTTACGTGAGTGATCCTCAGATATGTACGCAACTTTCATTCAATTTGGGAATTTTCATCTGAGCAAGTCTGGTGCCACTTTAAAATTCGTCTTTACGGATCTGTTCTGTTTTGACAGATTCTGCCTTTTATTTCGCATTGCCTCTTTTGCTGTGTTGGATGGATTTCTTTGTTCCATTGACTTCCAGTAGCTTTGTGCAATGTCCAGAAGTGTTAAGAATGATTGTGTCACCTCTGAAAATGTGAATTTTTGATTATGCACTAACCCTCTAATGAGTTTGTTTCGAGTTTGGTGTGGAGGAAGTTTTCAAGGGTCAAGAGAGGAGGATGATATACTATGATCAAGAAGAGTGAAGAGTCTAAGCTTGGGGATGCCCCGGTGGTTCATCCCTGCATATTTCAAGAAGACTCAAGCGTCTAATCTTGGGGATGCCCAAGGCATCCCCTTCTTCATCGACAACTTATCAGGTTTCTTCTCTTGAAACTATATTTTTATTCGGTCACATCTTATGTACTTTACTTGGAGCGTCTGTTTGTTTTTGTTTTGTTTGAATAAATTCATGCTTGTGTGGGAGAGAGACATGCTCCGCTGTTGCATATGAACACATGTGTTCTTAGCTTTACTTTTAATGTTCATGGCGAAGGTTGAAACTGCTTCGTTCATTGTTATATGGTTGGAAACGGAAAATGCTACATGTAGTAATTGGTAAAATGTCTTGGATAATTTGATACTTGGCAATTGTTGTGTTCATGTTTAAGCTCTTGCATCATATACTTTGCACCTATTAATGAAGAAATACATAGAGCTTGCTAAAATTTGGTTTGCATAATTGGTCTCTCTAAAGTCTAGATAATTTCTAGTATTGAGTTTTGAACAACAAGGAAGACGGTGTAGAATCTTATAATGTTTACAATATGTCTTTTATGTGAGTTTTGCTGCACCGGTTCATCCTTGTGTTTGTTTCAAATAACTTTGCTAGCCTAAACCTTGTATCGAGAGGGAATACTTCTCATGCATCCAAAATCCTTGAGCCAACCACTATGCCATTTGTGTCCACCATACCTACCTACTACATGGTATTTCTCCGCCATTCCAAAGTAAATTGCTTGAGTGCTACCTTTAAAATTTCCATTCTTTACCTTTGCAATATATAGCTCATGGGACAAATAGCTTAAAAACTATTGTGGTATTGAATATGTACTTATGCACTTTATCTCTTATTAAGTTGTTTGTTGTGCGATAACCATGTTCCTGGGGACGCCATCAACTACTATTTATTGAATATCATGTGAGTTGCTATGCATGTCCGTCTTGTCTGAAGTAAGGGAGATTTACCACTCATTTAATGGTTAGAGCATGCATAATGTTAGAGAAGAACATTGGGCCGCTAACTAAAGCCATGAATCATGGTGGAAGTTTCAGTTTTGGACATATATCCTCAATCTCATATGAGAACATTAATTGTTGCTACATGCTTATGCATTAAAGAGGAGTCCATTATCTGTTGTCTATGTTGTCCCGGTATGGATGTCTAAGTTGAGAATAATCAAAAGCGAGAAATCCAAATGCGAGCTTTCTCCTTAGACCTTTGTACAGGTGGCATAGAGGTACCCCTTTGTGACACTTGGATAAAACATGTGTATTGCGATGATAATCCCGGTAATCCGAGCTAATTAGGACAAGGTGCGGGCACTATTAGTACACTATGCATGAGGCTTGCAACTTGTAAGATATAATTTACATAACACATATGCTTTATTACTACCGTTGACAAAATTGTTTCTTGTTTTCAAAACCAAAGCTCTAGCACAAATATAGCAATCAATGCTTCCCTCTGCGAAGGGCCTTTCTTTTACTTTTATGTTGAGTCAGTTCACCTATCTCTTTCCACCTCAAGAAGCAAACACTTGTGTGAACTGTGCATTGATTCCTACATACTTGCATATTGCACTTGTTATATTACTTTACATTGACAATATCCATGAGATATACATGTTATAAGTTGAAAGCAACCGCTGAAACTCAATCTTCCTTTGTGTTGCTTCAATACCTTTACTTTGATTTATTGCTTTATGAGTTAACTCTTATGCAAGACTTATTGATGCTTGTCTTGAAAGTACTATTCATGAAAAGTCTTTGCTTTGTGATTCATTTGTTTACTCATGTCATTACCATTGTTTTGATCGCTGCATTCATTACATATGCTTACAATAGTATTGATCAAGATTATGATAGCATGTCACTTAAGAAATTATCTTTGTTATCGTTTACCTACTCGAGGACGAGCAGGAACTAAGCTTGGGGATGTTGATACGTCTCCGACGTATCGATAATTTCTTATGTTCCATGCCACATTATTGATGATATCTACATGTTTTATGCATACTTTATGTCATTATTATGCGTTTTCCGGAACTAACCTATTGACGAGATGCCGAAGGGCCGATTGCTTGTTTTCTACTCGTTTTTGGTTTCAGAAATCCTAGTAAGGAAATATTCTCGGAATCGGATGAAATCAACGCCCGGGGTCCTATTTTTCCACGAAGCTTCCGGAAGTCCGAAGGGGAAACGAAGTGGGGCCACGAGGTGGGGACACGAGTAGGGCGGCGCGGCCCAAGCCCTGGCCGCGCCGGCCTAGTGTGTGGCCCCACTAGGACTCCACCGACCTTGCCCTTCCGCCTACTTAAAGTCTCCGTCGCGAAAACCCTACCCCGTTCGACGAAACCAGAGAAAACCTTCCAGAGCCGCCGCCATCGCGAAACTCCAATTCGGGGGACAGAAGTCTCTGTTCCGGCGCCCTGCCGGGACGGGGAATTGCCCCGGAGTCATCTCCACCGCCGTCTCCACCGCCATCTTCACCGCCATCGCTGTCTCCATGATGAGGAGGGAGTAATTCACCCCCGGGGCTGAGGGCTCCGCTGTAGCTATGTGGTTCATCTCTCTCTTTATGTGATCTAGTTGAATATTATCTATGTGCTACTCTAGTGATGTTATTAAAGTAGTTTATTCCTCCTTCACGATGTAACGGTGACAGTGTGTGCATCGTGTAGTACTTGGCGTAGGCTATGATTGTGATCTCTTGTAGATTATGAAGTTAACTATTGCTATGATAGTATTGATGTGATCTATTCCTCCTTTCGTAGTGTGAAGGTGACAGTGTGCATGCTATGTTAGTACTTGGTTTGGTTATGTTGATCTCGTTATGCACTCTAAGGTTATTTAAATATGAACATTGAATATTGTGGAGCTTGTTAACTCCGGCATTGAGGGTTCGTGTAATCCTACACGGCTAGTGGTGTTCATCATCCAACAAGAGGGTGTAGAGTGGTTCTATTATGTGATCATTGTTGAGAGTGTCCACTAGTGAAAGCAGGATCCCTGGGCCTTGCTTCCAAGCATAGAATCTCCGTTTGTTTACTGTTTTGTTGCATGTTTACTCGCCGCCATATTTTATTCAGATTGCTATTACCACTCATACTCATCCATATTACTTGCATCTCACTATCTCTTCGCCAAACTAGTGCACCTATTAGGTGTGTTGGGGACACAAGAGACTTCTTGCTTTGTGGTTGCAGGGTTGCATGAGAGGGATATCTTTGACCTCTTCCTCCCTGAGTTCGATAAACCTTGGGTGATCCACTTAAGGGAAACTTGCTGCTGTTCTACAAACCTCTGCTCTTGGAGGCCCAACACTGTCTACAAGAATAGAAGCACCCGTAGACATCACATACCGTTTCGCCTGCTTTAAAGATCGTGCGAAGAGAGTCGCTTCTGTCGTCTTCTTCCTCAACGACGACAGCGCGTCGGAGCCAGTAGGCCACGACCTCGGCGGCGATAAGGATGGCCCTGGACGTCGCAGACCATCTCAGAGCCACGCCCAACTCTTCTCGCGTCCGAGTCTATCCGTTCACGTCAAGATTCACGCCCACACTCAGTTCACCGTCGCCGTTGCATCTCCACCTCTGTCGCCGGCGAGCCGACGAACCAGACCACCTCGAGAGCTATAAAACCACCTGGAGCTCCGCGTTGAAACCCTAATCCTTCGCCGCTCATCCATTTCTCCTCGGAACCACTCTAGCTTTCGATTTCTTCCTCTACTGGTCGCCGGTGACCATCATGGCGCCATCGACTGGAGCCACCCCGGAGTCCACCGTTAGGTTGAGGAGGTGCGCCTGGCCACGTAGATCATCCTGGAGGAGTAGAGCATCGGGGGAAGCCAAGTCGAGGAAGAATTCTGGCGTTCCCTTTCCGTCGGGTTCGTTGGGAGATCGCCAATCGCCATCGTCTCCGTCGACCATCGCCGGAGCTGATCATACCATCGTATTCACAGTGAGTTTGCGCGTCAGTAGAACCTACTCTCGCTTCCTAGCTCGCATCCTAGCTCATTTGGCGTTTTGGCCGAGCTGCGCCACCGCAGACGAGTTCACCGGAGTAGCTCCGGCGACCTTTAGGTGGTGGCGTTCATGCTCGTTTTCTCAGCATCGTGTACTGGTTCGAACGCAACATGTTAGATAGTCTCTGGGGGTCTCTTGCCGTCGTTCTATTGCTCGCCGGAGCATCGCCGGCGTTCTCTCCGGCGAGAGCGACGTGTCCATCGCCACCTCAGCTCTGTTGACTAGTCGTTGCCCGCGTGGCAATGGACCCAGTCAACGGCCCCACCAGTCAGTCGCAGTGGCTAGATATGAACCGGTACGATTAGCATTTTTGTTTAAATTCAGATTCCAGTAAATAACTGAAACTTTGCAACATCATAGAAAATTAATTTGAACTCCGAAAAATCTAAATAATATATCAAAATGCTCACAAAAATAAACTCTATCCAAATAAAATATAAAACAAAAATGTGTCAAAATAAAAATTCACTTATTTTACCTTTATTAATTATGCCATTTCATTTATTTAAAATACAATTTGAATTCAATAATTATTGAAGTTTCCAAAACTAAATTTTAACTATTCAGTAACTAAGTAAAATGTTAAGATTAATTTTCTTTACCATAATGTCATTATTTAAATATTAGTGGTAATTCATAAACCCTAATTTGCATATTACTATTTTCTATTTTCTTTAAATAGTAATAACTCAAGAAAATATTATAAGCCAATATTATTTTGGTAGCCCAACAATTGTTTACTTAAACATCCTAAGTTAACAAGTTAAATACTTTAACTCTAATCACAATTGTTAAACCCTGATTCTTAATTAAACCTAAATAGGAGTTACTCTAATTAGTAAATCTTGTGAAAATTAATAAAATGTCAAACCATCACTAATTTTGATTCAAAGTAATTAGTAACCACAACTCTATTATCAATTATCATTTTAGGAGTTATACCATAGCTTAGAAACCCTAGTTTCAATTTGAGTAAGATCTTCATCCCATTATTTCATGTGATCATCCTAAATTAATGCAACCCTAAAACCCTAGGGGTTTAGCCCATATGATTATATCCACTTCACCTTTAGGTGTAGAAACTTAATAAACAACCAATGAGTGCATACTCATGATCCACTAAAATAAAACTAGGTACAATTCACAGGAGACCATCATCTCATGTGTTTATTTTTAGTTAACACTTGTATGATCCACTAGTACCACTTAATTGAAAACCCTAGCTTGCTAACCTCACATTGACACCATTCATCACCATACCACACCATTAGTATCAACCTCAACCATCATAATTCAGTAGAACCATAATTATGAACCCTAGTATCAATCTTGTGTAATAATTCACAACACATGTTCCTATCCCACTAAACCCTACTTAAGGATCATAAACCATTTAGCTTGGAAACCATTAGTGATTTCTTAGTGAAACAAATAGGAAGTTATAGTAAACCCTAATAGCTAATTATAGAACCATCTTAATAACCATCCTTTGATATGATGCTTAGAAGGAACTATAGCAATAAACCTGCCCATAATTGCTATGTATCGACCAATTCTATTTAACAACCCAACTAGTTCCTATTAGAGAACTAGATGAACTCAATAGTAAAACCCTAGAGTTACATAGCTCCTATGTATAGTAGTTCATATTCTTATTTAACCTGTTCTTCAAAAGTTATTCTTTTGAAGTACAAATGTCAATCAAACCATAGAAGCCATAGTTCTTAGTTCTTCTTTGAAATACTTATCATTTCTTAAACAACATGTTCTTCAAAAGTTATTCTTTTGAAGTATAGTATAAGTAATCATCAACCATGTTCTGTAGAACTTAAAATTGACAACTGCTCTTTACATATTGTTCAACTACAAGTCATTTATGTGTATGCTTGTTATAATGCATTATCTTACTTGTTTATGCTATTAATATCATCAACCCTAATAATAACCTTGTTTGAGAACCATTCTAAAAGTGCAACACACCCTAAAGAAATCTTTACAACTCATCAATCCTAAATCATCGGGACTAGGTTACGCTCGGGACGATTGCATCTCATACTATGCATTATAGCATCTTTGCCAGTTCTTTAAACATTGTCCTTAATTACCGGACAATGATGGTATTTCAGAATTTGGAGTTCTCACGTATCGAGCTTTTGCCTGCATAATCTTGCAGTCAAGAAAGGCAAGTTCATCGCTTGCTCGTGTCATTTGATTATTTTTATCAAACTATATGCAAAGTACTATACTTATCACTCATGCATTGAAAAGCAAAGTATTATTTTACAATTATGAATATGACTATGTGGTGGGCAATGGAACCATGGTATGTGTTGATATGTTGGAGGTTCCATTGCATGGGTTATATTAACCTAGGATTAACCACCAATGTCGTCCAGTGATTCTAGCGCCGTACAAACCGCGTTAACCATGAGATCTATAATGGCTCTAGTGAAGCCAGCCGTATCTTTTCCCTTCTGCACGCCAACGGACTGGTAGAGCTGCGGGGTGTTGGAGGAACTGCCGTAGGTTGGGATAGCCTTTTAAATCCCCATCCATTAGTGATGTTAGCTCTACGGTCTATGATGGATTGTCCGGAGTACACCGTGAGTAAAGCCGTATTATCGGGAGAAGTCTACTGGGGTGTACGGTCGGACAAAAGGGTGGGTTTGCAGTCGCGGAGAAGGCGGTGTGGGCTTGGATCTTTATACCTGGCCTCACACCAAAGGAAGTGTGAACGGGGGCAAGTCCCTGCGGATGGCAAAAATGGTGGGATCTCTTGTGGGAAAAGTAACGCACCTCTGCAGAGTGTATCAAATTGTGGCTGTCACTCCCTGTTCCGGGAAGGGAACTGCGAACGCGGCAGGAAAGGAACTCCACGAAGTTCTGGTCAACTCCGTGAAGACCGACGGGCATAGTTTTCAGAATAAAATAAACCTTTTGAAGAAATGTTTATGAAAACTTGCATTGGCCTATGACTTTCTGGTCTATGGCTGTAGCTAGTGCATGATACACCTATTTCCTAATATGAACTTGCTGAGTACGCTCGTACTCATTCCCTCCCCTTTGAACCCCCTTCTTACATCAAGGCACCGAAGGAGAAACTACCGTGGAACTCGAAGACAAGGGAGTCAACTGCAATAAGATGAAGAATCCAATCAACGAAGTCAATGGAGTCAACTTCTGCATCAGCTAAAGTGGAAATTTAGATTAGTAATAGAAGGGAATCTTTCCCTAATCCTAGCACCTGAGTAGCTAGATTTCTATAGCAAGCGAAGTAGCTCTTAAGATTGAGTTAGCAATAAGTTAGACTACGAGTCGTTCTTCTGGAGCTTTATTTGAAGATTTACCTCACTGTAAAGTAGGAGGCTGTGTTGATTTTATGTAAACAGTTCATGTGTACTTCTATAGACATACCTTGGACTCGCATATGTTTCTGTTGTACCACTTTGAGAGATGTAATATGAGTGGAACGGTGTTTCACTTGTGTTATGTCAACGACTTGTGTACTACACCATGCAGTGGTACGCTGGGTCATCACAGCTGGTATCAGAGCAAATGCTTTGACCCTAGGATTAAAACCCTTTAAAGGAGACCTTTAGGTTTGGTAGTGTCTATAGGAAGTATCTTAGCTAAGTCCATTATGCTAAACCAACTATTCTTTTGACTTGAGATGGGTATTCACTTGAGAATAATCCTGACACACGTGAGTCAATCTTTCTTATCTATTTTTCTTAAGTACAGTTGATTAGTTATCTTGCTTCATTCCAAATAATAGAACACCATTGGAGCTTAAGATAAATTGGTGGTAGTAGACCACAGTTGGTATACAATACATGGTAGTCCAAAGAGAGGATACAACCATAAGGAAGATATCCTATTGGAAGAAGTATACCAATGCAAGTTATAGTTAAGTATGAGTCGTTTAAAATGTCAAATAACTAATGTTAAGTAATGGAGATAGGTTATATAAGGTAGTAAAAACCTATGATGAGTCAATCCTCGGAGGTAAGGAAGAGTGATAGGAGTTAGATGAGTCTACTTTCAATAATAAACTAGGTACTCATATATGATTCACCTGAGAGTCATGATGTGATAGAGTAAAACATCATGAGTGAGGCAACGGGAGTATGATGAGGAGTAAGGATTTAAGGAATAGTTCGAAAGCTTAGGCCTTAAAATCCTAATAACTATACCAAGGATGCTGGAACCATAGTCCTTAATTTAAAGAAGGCTTATTTAGAGCATATCACATAGAGAAATCCTAGAGTTATAGGTGGTATATTCTAAACAATCATGTGTTTAGAGTAGACATGTTAGAACTAATTGTATTATAGGAAGTAGTCCTCAATAGCACATATATATGGTATACTATTTTGTTAGTACTTCCAAACAAAACTAGGTTAACTTCAACTATTCCAGGCCATTTTGTTTCAAGTTTGTCTCATTGCAAATGTGCAATTAAGATAAATGTTGAGACAAATAGTAGAAATTCACGTATTCGTGCTAAGTATCACAACCTAAACCTATCTTATATGGTGTTATATACTACACATCTGAGCCTGATGTTTAGGGATGTCTTACCCAACTATTATATTCAGGCATATAATGATGTGTATTATATACACAAAGCTGGATTTTCTTGGACTTTATTGGATTTTCATTGATTGACTAGATCCATACATGAAGTTTGACTTTGATATGCAAATGCATGTTGCAATATCAAGCTCTTACTTGATGTTATAGATCTAGAGGGTAAAGGTATTCGTGTGAGGAAGTGACGAATTCTGAAGATTTTGAAGACAAGATGAAGGTTCACTAGAAGAAGGAAGTAAAGTTGTGGGAAGCAACCACAACAATCTGAAGGAAGGACCAATCAAAACTCACTTGTATCCTTTATTAAGGAGTACTTCAACATGGAAGTACTATGAAAGTGAGAGAAATAGTGAATATGGAGCAGTAGAAGTGGAGCCATATTCATTATGGAAGAAGGGAATGCAAGTGAAGTCACTTACGATACTATCTTCATAGTGTCAACAAGTGGTTATCTTGCAAAACAAACCCTAGAAGAAGGAAAATAGACAAGTGAAGTCACAGCTGGTATAATAAGACCGCAGCTGAAATAGGATAGTCATGAAGAGAAAGTATGTGAAGTGAGGTATATCTTAACTAAAACTATAAAAGTAGCCACAACTGGTAGGTAGATATTGACTAGAACCCCATATAGCCCACAGCTGATATCAAGTAAGCCACATCTCGTATTAGATAATCTGCAGCTGGTAACAGATAGTCCACAGCTTAATCGTTCTTTCACTCTAAAGGAAAGAGGGATTCCGCAGTTGGTATCCCGTAGCTGGTAAATATTTAGTTGGAGGATTCACATCGGATATCCACAATTGTGTGGATACACCACAAAGAATTCTTCGTGAGACTCTAGAAAAGTACAAACTCTAAACCAGACATAGACCAATTACTTAACCTTGGAGTTTAATGATTAGATAGAAGGAAGATCATTAGTAAACTCCAAGGGGGAGAGGAAGGCTGAATGAGAAGTATTAAGATATAATATTTGGAGTATGATGGACCAAGAAGAAGGTCTGAACTGAGAGGAAGTCCGATCCTATTTTTATAAGATTGGTGGAATGTACCCATATAAAAGTACTCTCAGGAGGTTGTCAGGCCAGAAGCCGAGGTTCATATCTCGAGGAAGTAAGGGTTAGACCTTAACTTGAGTGGGTAATTGTAATTACTCAAAATCAAGAGAACTTAAGTAAGCCTTAGATAATGAAGTTGGAGGAAGAAGTTATCGGAGGACAATCAAAGCCTAAGAAAACAAAAGACCGAAGGGTTTGACCATACCAAAACTAATGATTATTAGAAAGATTCCTTTCATGGAACCTAAAGAAACCAAAAGGAAGATAACTAGTATAAACTAGAAGCCATGATTGGATGGACTAAATGAGTCTAATCCATTCGTAGGACTAAACAACCAGGATCATGCCTATTGTAAATACCTTACTAAGTACCATTACTTTCGTTATGGTAGTAAGGGAAAACAATACCCTACCTTAAATAAATCTTTTAGACTTAAGGTTTGGGCATCGCAGCTGGATTACCGCAGCTAGTAGAACTAAGTTTTGGGTACCCAGATAGGAAGCTATCACCACAACCATTAAAGTTTATTCACATAAGAAGATGTCCTAATCCAAGAATCTTTGGAGAGCGAGACTATAAGCTTAGAGTGTTGGAAGAAACCATAGAATTGAAGAAAGTATCAGTGCCAGTCATCAGAAGATTCCAGGAAGGATCTGGAGAAGGGATATATCCAATTATATCAAATGAGATCACCATGGAGTTTGAAAGGATTGTGATCTGTTCAAGTCTGTTCCACATTCCGAAACATGAGAGCGTTCGAACTTCAGGACGAAGTTCAGTTTAAGGGGGAGAGGTTGTAATATCCCAGGTTTAGAGGCTACAAAATGAGAGAACACCAAAGTGTGCATTGCATTCATGCATAGAAAATCCGGGGAATTTTCGCGCTTTCAAATAAAACTTACCACGATGACTCGAAGTTTCACTTGACTTGCTGGAATTGAAGTAGATCATCAAGTCAAGCGCTATAAACTTCACTGTGATCTTTGCTAAAACCTTGTTTTGGGTAGAGATGATTTGATCTATGGATTAGATCAAATGGAATTAGATTTACAACAACACATTCTTTAAGAATCAAATCCTAACTCAGTAATACTTAAAAGTTAGCAACTACCTTTGTGTGTAATTTAATTCAATTCTAAATAAGGTAAACCAAAGGGTTTAAAGTGCATAAAAGCCACACATTCTCCTTTAACTCATAACTTATTAAATATATGGAATATCATAAAACTAAATCCATTTACATTACGAATTATAGTTCAAACTATTTGAATAAAACTAACTATGAGTATTTTGAAACTCATATGATCATGCCTTGGTGAAATCAAACACCAACTATCCAAATTTGAGGAATAACCTTCAACCTTGATCTCTTTGATCAATATTATAATATAAATCCAATCCAATATGATATAGTGACTCATCCACAATAATAAAACCATCCACAAGATATTTAGTAACAAATGCCACTTGGCTATCCAAAAATAAATCATATGAGAGGATAATGATCTTGCCACATAGGATGAAAATATCTACATGACTTGCATCCCAAGCTTTGCCACCTCATGCCCAAAGGATTGCTATGGATGAGGGCATGACAACCAAGCACCTTACTCATCTAACCAACACAAGAGTCACCACCTATGTGTCATGATACTAGAGCTTGCCCAAGCCTATAAATAGAGCCACACCCTTCATCCCTTTTCTCATCTTGTAGCATGATACATGTGAACAAACACATAGAGCCACTCCATAGGAATTAGCTAGGATCAAGATGAAGAAGCTAGGAGGTGGAGGCATACCACAAGATGCAGGTTTATCAGATTTCCTGAAGAACAAGCTACAGAAGATACCAAGGTAGAATTCCTAGGAAAACCATATATTTAGAGGATCATATCATCATCTCTTGAGTAGGACCTTAGGATATTCCAAGACATTGAGAAGTGAGAGAAGTTATAATACTAACCATAGTCATGTTCATACAAGAATATTAGGGAAGTACTAATTCTAGTTGTTCAAGTCAACATTTGATCTTGGAGGTGAGAAACCTATTCCATTAGCAATACCTTAGGAAACCAATTCCATAATCATCACAACTTGGTATTAAATATAAACCCTAAGAATCTAGGATGAGTGAGATGAGAAGAATATTAAAGAGGGATTAGTGAGGAATGAGTGGATCTGGTCTAATGCATGATCATAACTTGTAGATATAGATGATAAGTTAAATCATATGATCACTAGATCTCATCTATCACATAAAATAATAAGTATATCACTAGTAGTTAAACCCTGCCATGCCTCATGCCTATTTTATACTTCAAATAGTGAAGTATTCCCAAAACCATAAACTTTGTCATAAGGAACCAATCTACATAAAATAGTATGTCCTAACTTGTGTATCATGGATCACAAGTAATAAGCCAATCCATATATACTTTAGAACTAAATGTCATTTGGTGAGAAGAGTAAAACCAATATCCAAATCTATTTGGTATCCCAAGTAATTATTTAGTTAACCAAAGAGGAAAATATATCATAGTTTGAACCATCACCTTAGCAAGTGAATTGACCATTGGTGAGCTTGGGAATTATCCTAAGTAATCCAAGTTAGAAGTTGCTAAGTAAGATTAATAATTATAGAGTTTATTCAATCATCTTCTTAAACCCTAAAAAACCCACACAATATCAACCTAATAATAAATTGAATATGTATTTAAAAAAAATAACACTAGGCAGTAAGTAATAGTATTAAGTTGTCTTGCTATTCATAATTTGAAAATCTGCAAAGCAAAACAGAATTCAACTTTGAATTCAAATAAGAAATATCAAAACAGAAAATAAAAACAGAAAATAAACATTTGAAATGAGAAAGAGAGGGAAAACCTACCTGTTCAGGCCGTAGCAGCCCAGTAGCAACCCACGTCGCCAGCCCAGCCCACGAACGAAATCAGCCCACACCAGCATACCGTTTCGCCTGCTTTAAAGATTGTGCGAAGAGAGTCGCTTCTCTCGTCTTCTTCCTCAACGACGACAGCGCGTCGGAGCCAGTAGGCCACGACCTCGGCGGCGATAAGGATGGCCCTGGACGTCGCACACCATCTCAGAGCCACGCCCAACTCTTCTCGCGTCCGAGTCTATCCGTTCACGTCAAGATTCACGCCCAAACTCAGTTCACCGTCGTCGTTGCATCTCCACCTCTGTCGCCGGCGAGCCGACGAAACAGACCACCTCGAGAGCTATAAAACCACCTGGAGCTCCGCGTTGAAACCGTAATCCTTCGCCGCTGATCCATTTCTTCTCGGAACCACTCTAGCTTTCGACTTCTTCCTCTACTGGTCGCCGGTGACCATCATGGCGCCGTCGACTGGAGCCACCCCGGAGTCCACCGTTAGGTTGAGGAGGTGCACCTGGCCACGTAGATCATCCTGGAGGAGTAGAGCATCGGGGGAAGCCAAGTCGAGGAAGAATTCTGGCGTTCCCTTTCCGTCGGGTTCGTCGGGAGATTGCCAATCGCCATCGTCTCCGTCGACCATCGCCGGAGCTGATCATACCATCGTATTCACGGTGAGTTTGCGCGTCAGTAGAACCTACTCTCGCTTCCTAGCTCGCATCCTAGCTCATTTGGCGTTTTGGCCGAGCTGCGCCACCGCAGGTGAGTTCACCGGAGTAGCTCCGGCGACCTTTAGGTGGTGGCGTTCATGCTTGTTTGCTCAGCATCGTGTACTGGTTCGAACGCAACATGTTAGATAGTCTCTGGGGGTCTCTAGCCATCGTTCTATTGCTCGCCGGAGCATCGCCGGCGTTCTCTCCGGCGAGAGCGACGTGTCCATCGCCACCTCAGCTCTGTTGACTGGTCGTTGCCCGCGTGGCAATGGACCCAGTCAACGGCCCCACCAGTCAGTCGCAGTGGCTAGATATGAACCGGTACGATTAGCATTTTTGTTTAAATTCAAATTCCAGTAAATAACTGAAACTTTGCAACATCATAGAAAATTCATTTGAACTCAGAAAAATCTAAATAATATATCAAAATGCTCACAAAAATAAACTCTATCCAAATAAAATATAAAACAAAAATGTGTCAAAATAAAAATTCACTTATTTTACCTTTATTAATTATGCCATTTCATTTATTTAAAATACAATTTGAATTCAATAATTATTGAAGTTTCCAAAACTAAATATTAACTATTCAGTAACTAAGTAAAATGTTAAGATTAATTTTCTTTACCATAATGTCATTATTAAAATATTAGTGGTAATTCATAAACCCTAATTTGCATATTACTATTTTCTATGTTCTTTAAATAGTAATAACTCAAGAAAATATTATAAGCCAATATTATTTTGGTAGCCCAACAATTGTTTACTTAAACATCCTAAGTTAACAAGTTAAATACTTTAACTCTAATCACAATTGTTAAACCCTGATTCTTAATTAAACCTAAATAGGAGTTACTCTAATTATTAAATCTTGTGAAAATTAATAAAATGTCAAACCATCACTAATTTTGATTCAAAGTAATTAGTAACCACAACTCTATTATCAATTATCATTTTAGGAGTTATACCGTAGCTTAGAAACCCTAGTTTCAATTTGAGTAAGATCTTGATCCCATTATTTCATGTGATCATCCTAAATTAGTGCAACCCTAAAACCCTAGGGGTTTAGCCCATATGATTATATCCACTTCACCTTTAGGTGTAGAAACTTAATAAACAACCAATGAGTGCATACTCATGATCCACTAAAATAAAACTAGGTACAATTCACAGGAGACCATCATCTCATGTGTTTATTTTTAGTTAACACTTGTATGATCCACTAGTACCACTTAATTGAAAACCCTAGCTTGCTAACCTCACATTCACACCATTCATCACCATACCACACCATTAGGATAAACCTCAACCATCATAATTCAGTAGAACCATAATTATGAACCCTAGTATCAATCTTGTGTAATAATTCACAACACATGTTCCTATCCCACTAAACCCTACTTAAGGATCATAAACCACTTAGCTTGGAAACCATTAGTGATTTCTTAGTGAAACAAATAGGAAGTTATAGTAAACCCTAATAGCTAATTATAGAACCATCTTAATAACCATCCTTTGATATGATGCTTAGAAGGAACTATAGCAATAAACCTGCCCATACTTGCTATGTATCGACCAATTCTATTTAACAACCCAACTAGTTCCTATTAGAGAACTAGATGAACTCAATAGTAAAACCCTAGAGTTACATAGCTCCTATGTATAGTAGTTCATATTCTTATTTAACCTGTTCTTCAAAAGTTATTCTTTTGAAGTACAAATGTCAATCAAACCATAGAAGCCATAGTTCTTAGTTCTTCTTTGAAATACTTATCATTTCTTAAACAACATGTTCTTCAAAAGTTATTCTTTTGAAGTATAGTATAAGTAATCATCAACCATGTTCCGTAGAACTTAAAATTGACAACTGCTCTTTACATATTGTTCAACTACAAGTCATTTATGTGTATGCTTGTTATAATGCATTATCTTACTTGTTTATGCTATTAATATCATCAACCCTAATAATAACCTTGTTTGAGAACCATTCTAAAAGTGCAACACACCCTAAAGAAATCTTTACAACTCATCAATCCTAAATCATCGGGATTAGGTTACGCTCGGGACGATTGCATCTCATACTATGCATTATAGCATCTTTGCCAGTTCTTTAAACATTGTCCTTAATTACCGGACAATGATGGTATTTCAGAATTTGGAGTTCTCACGTATCGAAGCTTTTGCCTGCATAATCTTGCAGTCAAGAAAGGCAAGTTCATCGCTTGCTCATGTCATTTGATTATTTTTATCAAACTATATGCAAAGTACTATACTTATCACTCATGCATTGAAAAGCAAAGTATTATTTTACAATTATGAATATGACTATGTGGTGGGCAATGGAACCATGGTATGTGTTGATATGGTGGAGGTTCCATTGCATGGGTTATATTAACCTAGGATTAACCACCAATGCCGTCCAGTGATTCTAGCGCCGTACAAACCGCGTTAACCATGAGATCTATAATGGCTCTGGGGAAGCCAGCCGTATCTTTTCCCTACGCACGCCAACGGACTGGTAGAGCTGCAGGGTGTTGGAGGCACCGCCGTAGGTTGGGATAGCCTTTTAAATCCCCATCCATTAGTGATGTTAGCTCTACGGTCTATGATGGATTGTCCGGAGTACACCGTGAGTAAAGCCGTATTATCGGGAGAAGTCTACTGGGGGTGTACGGTCGGACAAAAGGGTGGGTTTGCAGTCGCGGAGAAGGCGGTGTGGGCTTGGATCTTTATACCCGGCCTCACACCAAAGGAAGTGTGAACGGGGGCAAGTCCTGCGGATGGCAAAAAGGGTGGGATCTCTTGTGGGAAAAGTAACGCACCTCTGCAGAGTGTATCAAATTGTGGTCGTCACTCCCTGTTCGGGAAGGGAGCTGCGAACGCGGCAGGAAAGGAACTCCACGAAGTTACTGGTCAACTCCGTGAAGGCGACGGGCATAGTTTTCGGAATAAAATAAACCTTTTGAAGAAATGTTTATGAAAACTTGCATTGGCCTATGACTTTCTGGTCTATGGCTGTAGCTAGTGCATGATACACCTATTTCCTAATATGAACTTGCTGAGTACGCTCGTACTCATTCCCTCCCATTTGAACCCCCTTCTTAGATCAAGGCACCGAAGGAGAAACTACCGTGGAACTCGAAGACAAGGGAGTCAACTGCAATAAGATGAAGAATCCAATCAACGAAGTCAATGGAGTCAACTTCTGCATCAGCTAAAGTGGAAATTTAGATTAGTAATAGAAGGGAATCTTTCCCTAATCCTAGCACCTGAGTAGCTAGATTTCTATAGCAAGCCAAGTAACTCTTAAGATTGAGTTAGCAATAAGTTAGACTACGAGTCGTTCTTCTGGAGCTTTATTTCAAGATTTACCTCACTGTAAAGTAGGAGGCTGTGTTGATTTTATGTAAACAGTTCATGTGTACTTCTATAGACATACCTTGGACTCGCATATGTTTCTGTTGTACCACTCTGAGAGATGTAATATGAGTGGAACGGTGTTTCACTTGTGTTATGTCAACGACTTGTGTACTACGCCATGCAGTGGTACGCTGGGTCATCACATGTTGTTGCTGTGGTGGTTGTTGCCTCCGGGCTTCGGGGGTCCTTGCTGGCGTGCAGTTGACACACGTCCGTTGGGAACCCCAAGAGGAAGGTGTGATGCGTACAGCAGCGAGTTTTCCCTCAGTATGAAACCAAGGTTATCGAACCAGTAGGAGTCAAGGAACACGTGAAGGTTGTTGGTGACGGAGTGTAGTGCGGCGCAACACCGGGGATTCCGGCGCCAACGTGGAACCTGCACAACACAATCAAAGTACTTTGCCCCAACGTAACGGTGAGGTTGTCAATCTCACCGGCTTCTCTGTAAACAAAGGATTAGATGTATAGTGTGGAAGATGATGTTTGTTTGCGAAGAACGAGTAAAGAACAAGTATTGCGGTAGATTGTATTTCAGATGTAAAAGAATGGACCGGGGTCCACGGTTCACTAGTGGTGTCTCTCCCATAAGATAAATAGCATGTTGGGTGAACAAATTACGGTTGGGCAATTGACAAATAAAGAGGGCATAACAATGCACATACATATCACGATGACTACTATGAGATTTAATCAGGGCATTACGACAAAGTACATAGACCGCTATCCAGCATGCATCTATGCCTAAAACGTCCACCTTCAGGTTATCATCCGAACCCCTTCCAGTATTAAGTTGCAAACAACAGACAATTGCATTAAGTATGGTGCGTAATGTAATCAACACAAATATCCTTAGACAAAGCATTGATGTTTTATCCCTAGTGGCAACATCACATCCACAACCTTAGAACTTTCTGTCACTGTCCCAGATTCAATGGAGGCATGAACCCAGTGTCGAGCATAAATACTCCCTCTTGGAGTCACAAGTATCAACTTGGCCAGAGCCTCTACTAGCAACGGAGAGCATGCAATAACATAAACAACACATATATGATAGATTGATGGGATTTCTAGTTTCGTGCCCCTGGTTCGTTAGTTGTACTCAGTTTTCCCCAGCCCCTTAGTTTTTCCTCAGTTTTCCCCTCCCTCTAGTTTGAAACCCGTCGCAGACGCTCAGACGGGAGGGCTGCCGTCTGGTCAGAGGCCTTCACCGTTACCGGTGACGGCTAGGGAGCCGCGTTGGTGTTGAATTGACCGTTTCTTTCGAAATGTGTTGACTGTTGACTGGAGGAGCTCACCCAAAGCTTTCCACTCCGCCCGAGACTGGAGGAGCTCACACACCGCCCCTCCGCCGCCACGCCGTCCTGCCCTCCTACCTTATGGCGTCGTCCGCCGCCGAGCCGCCCCCCCCCCCCCCCCCCCCCCCCGGGGGCGGGGAGGGGCCCGCCCCCACCAGATCTAGATCTACCCCTTTCGTGGAGTTTGTATGTCCATCTGGTGTGCCAACTGTTTGCATCAGCCGCGGAGAAGATTGGGAATCGGAGGGATCTAACGCATGGATTCCATCAGGGTAAGCATCGTCTGCCTATGTGAATTAACAGTAGGCAGTTTTTGCGCGCCAATCGTTGTTGCTCAACTAACTGCGTTGCTTTTCAAATAGGATTGATCCAGCGCTGGCTTTTCGGCTGGTGGTTAGGCTGGATTCTAGCTTTACGCGTGATTCTAAACGCTATAAGAATGGGTTTTACTTCGCTGCGGTGGTTGCAACCACCATCTCGTTGAGGAATTTGAAAGCTAACATCTACGCTCAGTACAGCTGGAGCTCTCACGACGCAGTTCATTTCAAATATTTGCACAACAAGGAGGGAAGATTTGTTCCACTAATTTCCGACGACGATCTGGGAATTCTTTTTGCTTTGAATGCTTCTTGCCGGTTCGGTAAAATTGGTATCCATGTGGACAGGGGCCGGGCATCATCTCTCTCGGTGCTCGGGGCATCATCGGGTGGTCGGGCATCATGTCTCTCTCTGCTGCTGCCTCTTCTAACAGTGTGCGCCGCGGCGCTCCTTGTAGGTCCACAGCAGCACCATCTATCCCCAGTGCTAGTGGTAGCCAGATCGTTCGTACGGTCGATGTGGAGGACGATGCAGACATTGAGGATCAGTCTCCTCAAGATGATGAGGATGAGTTGATGTTTCCTGAATTGGTGGATCGATGCAGTAAGCAGGCAATGGAGGATCAATACATGGAACATATTGCTTTTGGTGCCAGATTTGATGACACTGATGATGAAGAGAAGAATGAGAATGATGACAGCCTCGTTTTAGCCGATTACGAAGGTGAAAACTTGCCAACAATTGAGTGGAACGAGGAGGATCCCCAGCTTGCGAGAAGGCACCGTGTTTCAAACGATGATGGACTGCCGTAATGCAATTACTACATATCACATTCTCACTAAGAATAATTTTGAGGTTGTTAAAAGTGAGCCAGGTAGGTTCACAATTAAATGCCCATACCTAAGGTGTAGGTTTAGGCTGCATGCATCCACAATGCGCAGAAGCAGCTTGGTTCAGGTACTACGCCAACCAGTTGTGTATTTAGATCACGGTGTAAAATTTGTTATCTATTATTGACATCCCTTATCATTATGTTTCAGATAAAGAAGAATAAGGAGATCCATAGGTGTCCACCTCTAGGGGGAGAGCCGGAGCTGAAAACAAAGCTAGCGAAGACTAGGTGGTTGGCAGATATAATCCTAGATTGGCTGAGAGAAGATCCTTCACTTGGTCCAACGAGCACTCGTAAAAAAGTGGTTGAGAAGTATAAAATGAAAGTACCTTACATGAGGATGTTCTATGCAAAGGAAATGGCTCTTGACAAGATCAATGGTCCATGGAATGAAAGCTTTCGAGTTGCTTTACACTTTCAAAGCTGAAGTGGAGATGGCTAGTCCAGGCGGTGTTGTAGCGATAGACAAGCATACGAGTTCCCTACAAATTGAAAAGCGGGAAGGTAATGCACAAGGAATGTTTCGAAGGGCTTTTGTTTGTTTCAAAGCTTGCTCGGAAAGGCTTTTTGGACGGTTGCGGGCCTTATTTGGCCGTGGATGCATCAGCTCTTCATGGCAGGTTTAAAGGACAACTAGTTGCTCGCTACTGCGAGTTGATGGACATAATTGGATGTTCCCTGTTGCTTATGGGGTTTTGGAGGTTGAGTCACAGGAAAGTTGGACTTGGTTTCGCAGAATTTGCGCGACCTTATAGGTCATCCACCAGGACTTGTTATCCACACGGACGCTTGCAAAGGTTTGGAGATCGCGGTAGAAGCGATATTCCCTCGAGTGGAGCATAGGGAATGTAGGCGACACTTGGTACAGAATTTTACAAAGAAATTCAAGGGTAAAGTTTTTACTGACAACATATGGCCAGCTTCATACACATGCAGCTCTAGGAAGCATCTGTTTCATTTGGATGTGTTGTATAAACAAAAACCTAGGGTGAAGGAGTACTTGGATGAACATCATGGTAGGGTGTGGTCAAGAAGCCAATTCAATGAAATTTGCAAGGTAGACTATGTAACAAGTAACCTTGCTGAGAGTTTCAATTCAAAGGTCAAGTCATTGAAAGGGCTTATGCTGTGGCAAATATTTGATAAGATTAGGCAGATGATCATGATAAAGATCGATCTGCGTCAAAGAATTGCATCCACAAATTATGTTGGCCATCTCATGCTCCCATCTTTGATTAAGTCTTTGCATGAGAGGGCAAAACAATTGAGGATGCAATGCGTCGTAAAAGGAATGGAGGCTGAGGTAACCTACAACGACGATAAAAACATGCGGTGGAGGTATCCAGGTGAGTTTGGTTGATAGGACATGCCATTGCGAGGGATGGCAGATCCGTGGGATACCCTGTATACACGCATTGTTTTTCATGAGTGTTATAGGGGGTGAAGAAGGTGAAGTTGATCAGTATGTGTCGAGTATTTCTCGTTGCCAAATTTAGGGCTGCATATGCTATGAATGTTCCTACCTTGTTGGGAAAAGACCAATGGATGAAAGTCGATCCAGGCTTCAAACCGTACTCTCCAAGTATTGACTAGACCGGCAGGTAGGCCGAGGAAGAATAGGATCGGAGCTAGTGCAGAGGGTGGTGCACCGATTCGAAAACGTAAGTGCAAACGTTGTGGAATCCCTCGGACACATTGCTAGGCTTTGTAAAAATGCAGTTGACCCGAGCTTTTGGAATGGAAGATCGGGCGGGAGCAAGAAAATGCGAGAGGAGAATGAAGCAGCAATTTAACTTGAGATTGAAGCAGCGAGCTCAACATGAGGTGATTGAAGCGACAAATGCGAGAGGAGATTGAAGCAGCGAGTTCAACATGAGGAGATTGAAGCAGCAAATGCGAGAGGAGATTGAAGCAAGCAATTGAACATGAGGAGATTGAACCGATGGATCGAGAGCGGAGGGAACAGATGGATGTAGAGCTGCTTGAACCGATGGATCGAGAGCAGAGGGAACAGATGGATGTAGAATTGCTTCAACCGATGAGTCTAGAGGAGAGGGAACAGTATAGTCGAGAATTCCTCGAAAGTACTAAGGCCATGATAGAAGCTAACTTCGAAGAGTACATGGCAGAAGAAAAAGCACAAGCTTTGCAGAAGAAGAAGAACAAGAAAGAGGGCAAAAGGAAGGTAGACACCGGTAATATCCCCGGTAGGATTACCCGGAGTAAGGTGGTGGCCCCAGCGAGTCACACCAGGAGCAAGAGAAAGATTTTATTTTGAACAACTAATTTGAATTTGTATGAACAATTTGTATTGGGGTTCCCTTTGTATTGGCGATCCCTTTGTGTTGAACAATTTGTATTGGGGTTCCCTTTGTATTGAGGATGCCTTTGTGTTGAACAATTTGAATTTGTATGAACAATTTGAATTTGTATGAACAATTTGTATTGGGGATGCCTTTGTGTTCAACAATTTGATATTGTATGAACAATTTGTATGCCACATTTAAGCCACATTTATCATTTTCTCTAGGGTTTAGGGTTTTAGGGTTTTAGGGTTTAGGGTTTTAGGGTTCAATTCAAAATAATTCAAAACATGGTGGAACCTTCCCATGGAGCCTTGTTATGTTACCTACAACCTAGAGAAATAATAATGGAAAAGGAAATATAGAGATATGAAGTTTTTATGCCAAAAGCTTCAAAACCACTTCCTAGTCCATGAGCTACTAGATATGAAGATGCAGGGCTTTCTACTCAATACACCTCCCAAATACCCACTATGCTTACAAACTTTGTCCAAATGAGTCCAAATTCGTCACACTTGTGTATCTTTGAGTTGCAAACAATATCTAGTCGGCCAAAATGTAATATATTGTTCAAATAACACAATTTTACAATTTTTATGCCAAAAGCTTCAATTTCCCTTAGTCCCTTTATTATTTGGGTGCCCCTGTTTTACTTAGTGTTACTCAGCTTTCCCCCTCCGGGCCCACTTGTTTTACTCAGTCCTACTCAGTTTTGCCCTTCCGATAAACATTTCCTCACTTTTCCCCCTCTTAGTTCTACTCAGTTTTCCTAACTTGTACTCACTAGCTGATCTCTGATTGGTTGAGATGTATGTCACACGGATCTTGGTTGGTTGAAAGCTCAACGAACGCTTGCACCGTTCGATCATTTATGATCGGACGGTCTGTATCTCTCTCTCTACCACGATGGACGCATATGGAGACAAGAGCAGAGCACATACCTACCAACCCTGGCAGTCGCATATTCCAGTCGCATCTTCCTCTCTCATATTTCCTCTCTTACTCCGGCGGTCACGGCGGCGCGGATCTAACCGTGCGTGCGGCGGCGTGCGGCGGCGCGGATCTAACCGTGCGTGCGGCGGCGTGCGGTGGCGCGGATCTAACCGTGCGTGCGGCGGCGTGCGGCGGTGTGGATCTAACCGTGCGTGCGGTGGCGTGCGGCGGCGTGGATCTAACCGTGCGTGCGGCGGCATGCGGCGGCGCGGATCTAACCGTGCGTGCGCCGTGGATCTAAGAGTGCCGGTGAGGATCTAACCGTCAGAAATAGTTGAAATGTCTCTCTCTGTCTCACTTTCGATTCTATTCTCAGATCTGTTGAATGATGAAGAACACCAAGACGGCGGCCGTGCCGACAGTGGTCATCGATGCCACGAACATTGAAGCCATCGCCTACAACATCGCTTCGACGGCGCAGACCCCGCCTTCAATGTCGGAGCCCGTTGATGTCTCACTTCCGGTGCCGAGAGTGCGAATCGATGCCAAGATGATTGAAGCCATCGTCTACAACCGCACCGCAAAGCCGCCGATCCAGCCCTCCGCGGATCCGTCGCCGATGAAGTACACCAAGACAGCGGCGGTTCCGACAATGGTCATCGATGCCACGAACATTGAAGCCATCGCCGATAACATCGCTTCAACGGCGGATGGCGCAGATGACCACCCCTCAGCCGCCCGTCGTCCCAGCCTTTCTTGCCCATCGCTATGCGGCCGTGTTCGACGCCGCAAATTGGGATAAATTATGATAAATTTGTATTTTTCAATTTCCAATTGGGATAAAATTGTTCGAACTACTACCTCCGTCTCAAAAAAGGCTTCTCCACGTTCTTGATGTGTCCATGTACATCCGTATGTATGATTTGAATTCTATCCCAACTTGATTGGGAAGATATTGATATGTATTTGATCCGGAGGCTGGTACATGCTTTCACTTTTGGGATCCCTTCACTTTTATAAAATGTTCATGCATGCTAAAATTATCGTGCGCATTACTTAGCACAAGTAGGAAATTGTACACCAAAATACGAGTGCTTAGAGCCACAACAAAATACAGGTGGTTAGAGCCATCTACTCGAATAACAATTTTATACTAAATCGTCTACCAGAACCACATAACTGCTAGGACAGGGATGACACCTAATAAAACCGCACAGATGAATCTACTTTTCTCCTCTCCCATCACTTTAAGTTCATGTTCTAGATTTTCTACCACTTGATCAAATACGGCAAGATCTGTCTCAACTCTCAACTTCTCCTTGCGAATAAGCTCCGAATTCTTCTTTTCTTCCTCCACAATACGCTTCAGCTCGAATATCATCAGGTTTTTACGGGCCAATTCATCACCTAAATTGGCCACCTTCTCCTCCAAATCCATCCTCCGGCTACACCACCGGGTTGATTCATCTTGGTATGCAATGTACCATAGATCATCGGCTTGCCCGGCTAATCTGTAACAATAATGGAAAAAAGAACAACCGAAATCACTCCAACGAGGCCATGGCGGAACTTCAAATTCAACGGTAGTACAGAGAGCTAAAGCTAGATACCCGCACTTCCGACGAGGTAGGAGAAGTAGAACGTGGCCACGACATGATCGAATCGCCACCCTCGCCGGTGTACCCGCTACGACCAGACATTGAGGACTATTTCGTACCTGCAAACTCCAATAAATTACGGGAACCGAATCGATTAGGGGGCGGGGGAGGCAGAAGCGGAGGTCTTACCAAGCTATACCAATTGGTGCGCGGAACAAATCCCGGTCGTCGTGGGCGGCGGATCTGCTTGTGGCGGACTTTCCTGCGGTGGGTACAATGCGTGCGGACGAAAGAAGTGTTGGAGCCGTGGTTGACGTGCAGCGCCGCAGTTCGTCTGACGCCGCCGGGGGACAGAGCCGGCGGCACGACGAGGCCCGGCGATGGCTGCTCCGTCCGACGGTGGGGAACGAGCTTCCAGCGGTTCTCCGGTCTAGCTTAAGAATAATTAATTAGCGAACTTGTTGCTTCTCTCTATGATATTCTCTAAAGACATATATCAGAGCGGCAATATGTGAGTTTTCCTGAAAAATAGACGACTCCACTGGTCATTGGCTGCGCAGGCCCCACAGAGCGGCAATATATGATTTTTTCTCTCTAAATAAATAGACGACCCCACTGGTCATTGGCTGCGGCAGCCCCACAGAGCGGCAATATGTGTCTTTTCCTGAAAAATAGACGACCCCACTGGTGATTGGCTGCGGAGGCCCCACAGAGCGGCAATATATGATTTTCTCTAAATAAATAGACGACCCCACTAGTCGTCATTGGCTGCGGCAGCCCCAGAGAGCGGCAATATATGTGAGTTTTCCTGAAAAATAGACGACCCCACTGGTCATTGGCTGCGGAGGCACCACAGAGCGGCAATATATGAGTTTTCCTGAAAAATATACGACCCCACTGGTCATTGGCTGCGGCAGCCCTATAAAGCGGCCCCATTTGTCATTGGCAGCACCGCGTATAAAATCATGAAATAAAACAGCCCACACGTCAGCGATAGATGGATGGCTGCTCCGACGTGTCTCTTGACCCTACCCGTCAGGGAGGAGCTGCCCCTGTGCGGCCCCACCGGTCAGACTAACGGTCAAGGCCTCTGACCTGACGGCAACCGGCCGTTCCAGCACTTGTGCGTGTTTCAAACTAGAGGAGGGGAAAACTGAGGAAAAACTAAGGGACTGGGGAAAACTGAGTACAACTAACGAACCAAGGGCACGAAAATAGAAATCCCTAGATTGATAATCAACTTGACATAGTATTCCATATTCATCGGATCCCAACAAACACAACATGTAGCATTATAAATAGACGATCTTGATCATGATAGGCAGCTCACAAGATCTAACATGATAGCACAATGAGGAGAAGACAACCATCTAGCTACCGCTATGGACCCATAGTCCAGGGGTGAACTACTCACACATCAATCCGGAGGCGATCATGGTGATGAAGAGTCCTCCGGGAGATGATTCCCCTCTCCGGCAGGGTGCCGGAGGCGATCTCCTGAATCCCCGAGATGGGATTGGCGGCGGCGTCTCTGGAAGGTTTTCCGTATCGTGGCTCTCGGTACTGGGGTTTTCGCGACGAAGGCTTTAAGTAGGCGGAAGGGTAGGGTTGGAGGCGGCGCGAGGGGCCCACACCATAGGGCGGCGCGGGCCCCCCTCTGGCCGCGCGGCCCTATGGTGGCGGCGCCCCGTCGCCCCACTTCGTACCCCCTTCGGTCTTCTGGAAGCTTCGTGGAAAAGTAAGACCCTGGGCGTTGATTTCGTCCAATTCCGAGAATATTTCCTTTGTAGGATTTCTGAAACCAGAAACAGCAGAAAACAACAACTGACTCTTCGGCATCTCGTCAATAGGTTAGTGCCGGAAAATGCATAATAATGACATAAAGTGTGTATAAAACATGTGAGTATCATCATAAAAGTAGCATGGAACATAAGAAATTATAGATATGTTTGAGACGTATCAAGCATCCCCAAGCTTAGTTCCTACTCGCCCTCGAGTAGGTAAACGATAACAAGGATAATTTCTGAAGTGACATGCTATCATAATCTTGATCAATACTATTGTAAAGCATATGAGATGAATGCAGTGATTCGAAGCAATGGTAAAGACAATGAGTAAACAACTGAATCATATAGCAAAGACTTTTCATGAATAGTACTTTCAAGACAAGCATCAATAAAACTTGCATAAGAGTTAACTCATAAAGCAATAAATTCTTAGTAGAAAGCTTTGAAGCAACACAAAGGAAGATATAAGTTTCAGCAGTTGCTTTCAACTTCAACATGTTTATCTCATGGATAATTGTCAACACAAAGCAATATAACAAGTGCAATAGGTAAACATGTAAGAATCAATGCACACAGTTGATACAAGTGTTTGCTTCTAAGATAGAAAGAAGTAGGTAAACTGACTCAACAATAAAGTAAAAGATAGGCCCTTCGCAGAGGGAAGCATGGATTACTATTTTTGTGCTAGAGCTTTTCATTTTGAAAACATAGAAACAATTTTGTCAACGGTAGTAATAAATCATATGTGTTATGTATAAGACATCTTATAAGTTGCAAGCCTCATGCATAGATTACCAATAGTGCTCGCACCTTGTCCTAATTAGCTTGGATTAACACGGATTATCATTGCATAACATATGTTTCAACCAAGTGTCACAAAGGGGTACCTCTATGCCGCCTGTACAAAGGTCTAAGGAGAAAGATCGCATTTTATTTCTCGTTTTTGATTATTCTCAACTTAGACATCCATACCGGGACAACATAGACAACAGATAATGGACTCCTCTTTAATGCATAAGCATTCAACAACAGATAATATTCTCATAAGAGATTGAGGATTAATTGTCCAAACTGAAACTTCCACCATGATTCATGGCTTTAGTTAGCGGCCCAATGTTCTTCTCTAACAATATGCATACTCAAACCATTTGATCATGAAAATCGCCCTTACTTCAGACAAGACAAACATGCATAACAACTCACATGATATTCAACAAAGGTGTAAAATTTGATTGCGTCCCCAGAAGCATGGTTACCGCTCAACAAGCAACTTATAAGAAATAAGATACATAGCTACATATTCTTCACCACAATAGTTTTTAAGGCTATTTTCCCATGAGCTATATATTGCAAAGGCCAAGAATAGAATTTTAAAGGTAGCACTCAAGTAATATACTTTGGAATGGCAGAGAAATACCATGTAGTAGGTAGGTATGGTGGACACAAATGGCATAGTTTTTGGCTCAAGGATTTGGATGCACGAGAAGAATTCCTCTCAATACAAGGCTAGGCTAGCAAGGTTGTTTGAAGCAAAATCAAGTATAAAACGGTACAGCAAAACTTACATAAGAACATATTGCAAGCATTATAAGACTCTACATTGTCTCCTTGTTGTTCAAACACCTTAACCAGAAAATATCTAGACTCTAGAGAGACCAATCATGCAAACCAAATTTTAACAAGCTCTATGTAGTTCTTCATTAATAGGTGCAAAGTACATGATGCAAGAGCTTAAACATGATCTATATGAGCACAACAATTGCCAAGTATCAAATTATTGAAGACATTATACCAATTACCACATGAAGCATTTTCTGTTTCCAACCATATAACAATGAACGAAGCAGTTTCAACCTTCGCCGTGAACATTAAAAGTATAGCTAAGAACACATGTGTTCATATGCAACAGCGGAGCGTGTCTCTCTCCCACACAAAGAATGCTAGGATCCAATTTTATTCAAACAAAAACAAAAACAAAAACAAACAGACGCTCCAAGTAAAGTACATAAGATGTGACAGAATAAAAATATAGTTTCACTAGAGGTGACCTGATAAGTTGTCGATGAAGAAGGGATGCCTTGGGCATCCCCAAGCTTAGATGCATGAGTATTCTTAAAATATGCAGGGATGAACCACGGGGGCATCCCCAAGCTTAGACTTTTCACTCTTCTTGATCATATTGTATCATCCTCCTCTCTTGACCCTTGAAAACTTCCTCCACACCAAACTCAAAACAAACTCATTAGAGAGTTAGTGCATAATTGAAAATTCATATATTCAGAGGTGACATAATCATTCTAAACACTTCTGGACATTGCACAAAGCTACTGAAAGTTAATGGAACAAATAAATCCATCAAACATAGCAAAACAGGCAATGCGAAATAAAAGGCAGAATCTGTCAAAACAGAACAGTCCGTAAAGACGAATTTTTCTGGGGCACTTAACTTGCTCAGATGAAAATGCTCAAATTGAATGAAAGTTGCGTACATATCTGAGGATCACGCACGTAAATTGGCAGATTTTTCTAAATTACCTACAGAAGGGGCTGCTCAATTTCGTGACAGTAAGAAATCTGTTTCTGCGCAGTAATCCAAATCTAGTATCAACATTACTATCATAGACTTTACTTGGCACAACAATGCAATAAAATAAAGATAAGGAGAGGTTGCTACAGTAGTAAAAACTTCCAAGACTCAAATAAAGAAAAAAAAGTGCTGTAGTAAAATAATGGGTTGTCTCCCATAAGCGCTTTTCTTTAACGCCTTTCAGCTAGGCACAGAAAGTGTGAATCAAGTATTGTCGAGAGATGAAGCATTAGCATTCTTACCAGGGGCCTTGCGCCTAATCTTCTTACTCTTATTCTTACTCTTTGGTTTAGGGAATATATGACCGCATCCAGGCGTAGAGGTAAATTTTAGAGTGCCTTTCCCCACATCTATGATTGCTCCCACGAGTTTCAGCAGGGACCTTCCAAGTGTGATTTGTCCTGTCCCTACACATTCAACAACGAGATAATCAGTGGATACCGTTCTTCCAAGAAAGGTTGTGAACACCCCTTCAGCTATACCCATAGGAATTATAACAGAGTTATCAGTAAGAGTTATTCCTTCTCCTCCTTCAGTAAGTTCCCAAAGTGTTAAAGATTCATAAATTCTTTTAGGCATAAGGCAAAACTCAGACATAATATCACAACGGGCATGAAAAGTTTCACCACAAATAGCAACTTTAATAGTAGGCACCCACATTGAAGGTTCAAAACTTACTGGAACATAATCATAATATTCGCGAATCTGGTTGTACCCTTCCTTTAAACAAGATATATTTGTCTCGAGGGTGTTTAATCTATTATGAATGCTAGCAAGAGATGAATCAAAATTATTAGTGGAGCTAGATGATGTAACCACTTTTCTTATGGCATTAAAAGCTTGATCCCCATCACAGTGAAGGAAATCTCCTCCTACTACAGCATCTAAGGCATATCTATAGCGAAGAATAAGCCCAAAATAAAAGTTACTAAGAAGCAAACTTAGAGTCATTTTAGGTTCAGTTTTACTATAAGAATCAAAAATTCTAGACCAAGCTTCTTTAAAACTCTCTTCACCACCTTGTTTAAAAGTAAAGATTGATTTCTCAGGTGATAGCATAACAACTACAGGACTAGTCATGATAATAAAGTAATTGCAAGTAACTAATTTTTTTGTGTTTTTAATATAGAGAATGCAAACAAGACAGTAAATAAAGTAAAGCTAGCAACTATTTTTTTGTATTTTTGATATAGAGAGCAAACAAAACAGTAAATAAAATAAAGTAAAGCAAGACAAAAACAAAGTAAAGAGATTGGATGTGGAAGACTCCCCTTGCAGCGTGTCTTGATCTCCCCGGCAACGGCGCCAGAAAAATCCTTGCTGGCGTGTAGTTGACACACGTCCGTTGGGAACCCCAAGAGGAAGGTGTGATGCGTACATCAGCGAGTTTTCCCTTAGTATGAAACCAAGGTTATCGAACCAGTAGGAGTCAAGGAACACGTGAAGGTTGTTGGTGACGGAGTGTAGTGTGGCGCAACACCAGGGATTCCGGCGCCAACGTGGAACCTGCACAACACAATCAAAGTACTTTGCCCCAACGTAACAGTGAGGTTGTCAATCTCACCAGCTTGCTGTAAACAAAGGATTAGATGTATAGTGTGGAAGATGATGTTTGTTTGCGAAGAACATTAAAGAACAAGTATTGCAGTAGATTGTATTTCAGATGTAAAAGAATGGACCGGGGTCCACAGTTCACTAGTGGTGTCTCTCCCATAAGATAAATAGCATGTTGGGTGAACAAATTACATTTGGGCAATTGACAAATAAAGAGGGCATAACAATGCACATACATATCACGATGACTACTATGAGATTTAATCGGGGCATTACGACAAAGTACATAGACCGCTATCCAGACATGCATCTATGTCTAAAAAGTCCACCTTCAGAGTTATCATCCGAACCCCTTCCAGTATTAAGTTGCAAACAACAAACAATTGCATTAAGTATGGTGCGTAATGTAATCAACACAAATATCCTTAGACAAAGCATTGATGTTTTATCCCTAGTGGCAAAAGCACATCCACAACCTTAGAACTTTCACGTCACCGTCCCTGCATTCAATGGAGGCATGAACCCACTATCGAGCATAAATACTCCCTCTTGGAGTCACAAGTATCAACTTGGCCGAGAGCCTCTACTAGCAACGGAGAGCATGCAAGAACATAAACAACACATATATGATAGATTGATAATCAACTTGACATAGTATTCCATATTCATCGGATCCCAACAAACACAACATGTAGCATTAGAAATAGACGATCTTGATCATGATAGGCAGCTCACAAGATCTAACATGATAGCACAATGAGGAGAAGACAACCATCTAGCTACTGCTATGGACCCATAGTCCAGAGGTGAACTACTCACACATCAATCCGGAGGCGATCATGGTGATGAAGAGTCCTCCCGGGAGATGATTCCCCTCTCCGGCAGGGTGCCGGAGGCGATCTCCTGAATCCCCCGAGATGGGATTGGCGGCGGCGGCGTCTCTGGAAGGTTTTCCGTATCGTGGCTCTCGGTACTGGGGTTTTCGCGATGAAGGCTTTAAGTAGGTGGAAGGGTAGGGTTGGAGGCGGCGTGAGGGGCCCACACCATAGGGCGGCGCGGCCCCCCCTTTGGTCGCGCGGCCCTATGGTGGCGGCGCCTCGTCGCCCCACTTCGTATCCCCTTCGGTCTTCTGGAAGCTTCGTGGAAAAATAAGACCCTGGGCGTTGATTTCGTCCAATTCCGAGAATATTTCCTTTGTAGGATTTCCGAAACCAAAAACAGCTAGAAAACAGACAATCGGCTCTTCGGCATCTCGTCAATAGGTTAGTGCCGGAAAATGCATAATAATGACATAAAGTGTGTATAAAACATGTGAGTATCATCATAAAACTAGCATGGAACATAAGAAATTATAGATACGTTTGAGACGTATCAGTCCTCCATTATTGTTGGAGTAGTTTGGGCGGTATTTCTGAGCAGGGGGCTTGTTGTATCTTGGGGCAAATCCTCCAGTTGAGTTGTTGCGGTGCTTCTGGGCGTTGTTAGGTCCATTCTGGTTCATCATTCTTCTCTTGCGGTTCTCGTTGGCTTGGTGCAGCTTTCCTTCCATTTGGATGGCTGAGTCCACCAGGGCTTCTAGGTCAGCGAACGGAATGTTCACTAACACAGTTTGCATCTCATCGTGCAGTCCATTCAAAAATCTTTCCTTCCTCTTCTCGTTTGTGTCGGTCTCATCCGGGGCGTACCTTCACAGAGTAAGAAACCTGTCGCGGTATTCTACCACGGACATTCTTCCTTGCTTGAGTTCGCGGAACTCGTCTCTCATCTTCTTGATCAGTCCTTGGGGCACGTGATACTTGCTAAACTTCAGCTTGAAGTCTTCCCAGGTCATCATCTGTCCGGCATTCATTGCGCGGGCACTTGTCCACCAGGCTCTGGCAGGTCCTGACAGGTAGTGGGTGGCGAACAGTACTTTTTCTGCAGCTTCAACTCCCGCAACTTCTAGGTTGTTCTCCATTGTCTGGAGCCAGTCATCAGCATCTAGGGGTTCTTTAGTCTTGCTGAACATGGGTGGGTTGGTGTTCTGAAAGTTCTTCAGCTATGACCCAGGGTGGTCATGGTTTACATGGCCTTGATTGTTCTGGGCTATCTGCTGCAGTGCAGCGATATTGGCTCGTCGTTCAGCTCTCTCGGCTTCCCTGTCTGCCATCATCATCTGCAGCATCTGCATCATTGCATCCTGGTTGGTGCTACGGGTTGGTGGGGCCATCTGAACATTGAGATAGATGATAAGATAAGAGGGAAATTTCTATGGTTTGTTTGAGTTAAAGTTTCAAAAGTTCAAAACTTGAAAACTTGAGTAGTGTTGAGGGGGGGTAAAAACCAACAACACTTTTTCATTCATACCAAACATCACATATTACAAAGCTAACACACCGTTGGTTTTAAGAACCATTCATCGCTCTACGATACAAGGGGATCCTGATACAAACTCACACCTACTCAAGTGACTTAGTAATACTACTCTTCATTCGTAATGGTGGTTTCTTCTTCTTCACGGGTAATGTGCTTGGCGGGCGTTGTCCAACTCCTTGCGGGTCTTGTGCAGCAGGAAGTCCAGGCATGCGACATAGTAGTTCATCTCCGGGTGCGGTGGCATGGTTAGTGGTCTTCCCATGGGGTCATGTCTTGGGTAGTAAACAAAGCGAGTGTTCTTTATCTTGTTCTCATTTTGTTCACACAGACGGGCAATTGCTTCCTGCATGGCTTTGGCTATTCCATCCTTCCAAGTGTTTCCCATTACAGAAAACCAGAAGGTTTCCCATATTGGGGCTCCAAGCTTTCCTCTCAGATCTGCAGTAACTTCCCACCGAGGTGGTCCTCCCGACGGATGGTTGAGGGGTATTCCGAAGAACTCGGGATACGGGCGTCCTAAATATTCCACCAGTTGCTTCAAATCCTTCTCGAACATTAAGCTTCCTCCATGGCCAAGCTGATAGGACTCACATTGGTACTCCATCTGTGAGCAATTAGGATAAGTAAGTTAATGAAGTGATCAAGTGTGCAAAATTTTATGTACCATTACAAGGAAAAGTAGAGCATGGATTTATTATTTTGAAAAGATCTCAAGGGTAAGAGTGAGCATAAGTTTTTCATAAATATTCACTTTATTGGTTTTTGAAACTAAGTTTTTCAGACGTCCATTCTAACTAGGGTCTCCTAAGGTCAAACTTGTATTGTTGGCCAGACAGACTGGGTTGACTCTCGATAACCCCTCAGGCATTGATTCTCGGCTTAGCCATCAGCATACCAGTATTGATATCTCCCTAGAAGAAGAAACTGTTGCACTAACAAACACCTTCCCAAATTATACACTCGGATGCAAAAAGAAATGGCTCTGATACCAACTTGTCAACACCCGGATTTTTAAGTCCAGATGCCTATTATTCCATACATCGCAATCCCAGGAAGATTGTTGTTGCGAGACATAACAGTTGAATATCATAGAGTCATCATTTATTACAACACATAATCGTCTTACAAAGGTAGATCACATGATCCAATATTACAATAGTAGTTGATCTATTGATCAACGAACATCACAAATAGCGGAAGCGAAGTAGTAGTGGACTATCTAATCCACAGGCCAACACTTGACGTCAGGAGTAGTCCTAGTTGTCGTAGACGTCCTGTTGTCCATCTTCCTCGTACTGCTGTTCTCCTTCATAGTCTGGCCATTTGAATAGCCAGGGACAAAGTCATGAGTACTTTAAAGTACTCGCAAACTAATACTAATGTAAGTATTATCAACTATGGTAAGGGGGTGCTAAGCTCTAAGTTTATTTGCATAAAGCCAATTTTATTTCATAAGCAATTTTAAATGAAAGACTCCTCATTTGCCCAACTTAACTCAAGTGGGAACATTAGTGTCATTCCCACAACATTGTTGGGTTTCAAGTCAAAGTCACCATTCACCTTTCAAGTTCAAATTCACCAGTCATATGTCACATGTCACATTTTTGAAAATGGTCTGATGACGGAACAGTATGGCCTTTCCAACCGTCCATAACCGTGGACACGGCTATTCGAATAGTTTTACACTCTGCAGAGGTCGCACACTTTTGCCACAATATTTGCAATAATCCGTCAGGGTTAACTGGCCCTGATTTATCACACTCCGTGCGCGGACTACCAACCATAACCTTTCATTTAGATACTCTAGTATAGGCACCTCTCCCCATGAGCTTGGCCTCCCAGTGAAGACAAACCGTCAGCTTGGGAACTGCACAGGGCTTGGGCCGGACATTCACCTCATTTCACGTCATTTCACATTATTTCACCTGTAACGGAGGCAGCCTTGGCCTAACCCCTATGATGCTTGTTTAGAGGGAACCCATACTAAAGCACATAAATTTCTAGTTAAGCCCTTACCCATGTTGGGTATTGTGGGGGTACTTTCAAATTGGAATGGTATCGCATCCGAACCCAACCATCAGTTTTCGTAAAATTCACCAAGTCATTCACAAGTCATATTCACCTTCAAAAATCTTTCAATAGAATGATTCCTCATTCCAAGGTTTTCAAAGTCATTTCATTTCACATGTTCCCATCTAGAGTAGTCAATTTTATTTGTTTAGCACCAAGCAACTAGTCATGAGGGGTGCTAACTAGCTTGGATTATTCTAGGCTAAATTTGATGCTCTTGTGCTACTCTAGACCAAATGAATCATAAATCAAAAAGTAACTTTGATAAATCAACATCAATAAAGCTTGTAAGGTAAAAACTTGGGATAGGACTATTAAGCATAAAATAAAATGTGGTGATGCCTTGCTCTTGTAGAGCTTTGCATTTTGCAAGATTATTAGCTTGCAACAATATAACTTGCATTAGTCTAGCTTGCCTTGATTGGGGTAGTGATCAAAGTTCTCTTCTTCTTCCTCTTGGTAGAAAACCTCCTCCTCTTGATAGTCCCCGGTACTAGCGTCTATAAACGAATACGAGGGTAACAATCACCAAACCCTACTTAATAGACTAATTAGCCTTAATGGCTCACACAAATTATCTAGCATCATTACTTAACATTGCTACCCAAAATTATGCTAGGGTTTTCTTACCTAGTGCTAGGAAAATAATTTCCTCTCATTGAAAAGTGGATTAGGGTTTCTTTTTAGTTTGGGAGAAATAATTTCCTCTCATTGAATCTTGTTAAGATTTAATCTCCTCCAATAATAATGGATGAGCACATGTTGACCAAGGTCAACACTTCATCTTTATCATTGTGGAAAATGATTTAAATGAGGTATGTCACCTCATGTAATTTAAATACTACTATAGACATGATTTAATATTCTCAAATAGTAACATATGGGGTCATGAATGCTATGTCATCACCTCATATTGACTTACTTGGAACAATGATTTAAATGAGATGCTACATCTCATGAAATTTAAATACTAGTTTTGAAATAATTTACATGAGCTAGAAATGGCCACATAGCCACTATTTAAATCTAGCCCATGATCATATGAAACAACCATATCATATTTTTACATAAACAATTAGAGTATTTGAAATGTGAATTATGGGAATTTGAATCATCTCAAAATTCATTATGGTTGATTTTATAAATTTATTTGAACTCTGAAAACTCTCTGTCTTGTTATTTTTACTATTCAAATTCTGCAATAGATCTTGCTATGAATCCAGTGGGGTTGGATAGAGCATCTCACTAGCTTTCCAACAATATAAAGTTCATCAAATTTGGTTGAGCAGATTTGAAGTTATTTGATTTGGAACAAAGCATCTATAAGGAAATTGACTGAAACGATTTAAATTGAATTCAAATTTTTGGGCCTGCGCGGAAAAGTAAACGGGCCAGAGGGAGAAAGCGAAGCAGGCCGGCCCACTACGCGTCTCGCGCTCACAGGCCGCCTGACAAGGTGGGGTCTACATGTCAGCGGCGTTTAAACGCCGAAGCGGTACCTTTCAACGTGAACCGTGCGATTAGAAGGACGATCGACGGTCGAACGTCGTCGTCGTCGTCGACGAGAGGCGAGTACTGGCACGGCGGAGGGAGGGGTTCGGCGGCGATCCTGGGCTCTGGCGATGATCTGCGACGTGCTGCGGCGGCGTTGTCAACGACGGGGAAGCAGCGGGTAGCAGTGGCGTCGCTCGGGGTGGCTTCAATCAACGGCGGTGACCTGCGGGTACTGGCGGCTGTTCCGGTGAAATTCCGGCGATGGTGGGCTCAATCAAGGAGGAGAGGTGGTCGAGGAGGTTGAGAAGAGAGAGGGGAGCACGGTGGTGTGAAGAATGAGGCGCGGGGTGGCCTCCTTTTATAGGACCGAGAGGTGGCCGTGGGGTGCGGGCGAGGTCGACGGTGGCGCGGCGTCTCTGAGGCGCGAAGGGGCAAGGCGAGGTGCGCGTGCGGTAGGCGACGTCTAGGCGAAGCTAGGGAGCGTGCTGGCGCAGCTAATGGAGGACGAGGGCGTGCGGGCATCGCTGCCGTCCTCACAGTACGGGCGCGGAAGGGTTTGATCATGGCGATGTCTGTAGAGCACGGGGCGGCCAATGGCGCTTGTCTGGCGATGTACTGGGGTGGTGTAGAGTGCGCGTGCGCAAGGAGAGAGGGAGAGGAGGACGGTGGCGACGAGGCGACGCAGGGTACTGGCGCGTCCAGAGTCGTGCCAGTGCACGCTCTGGCGCGTCTGTGCGTGGTGATCACGATGGGCTAGGGTTTTTGGAGGCATCGTCTTGGCAAGGGATCATGTCTAGCATGTCTAGCATTGTTTGAGGAGTCTAGATGACAAGGTGAGGTGGAGAGGAGAGGACCGTGAGGCAGGGATGGCATGATGGTGAGCACATGGTTGGCATGGAGTGGCATGGGGGTTGTGCGAGCTTTCCTTGGGTTAGCTCATGCATGGTTGTGATCAGTGTGGTAAGGCAAGTCTAAAAGACAAGGTGAGGGTGATCAGAGAGTGTAGGGAAGTAGGGTTGGCATGGGGTTGTCCAAATCAATGGCATGGCTTGGCATTGATCTATTTGTGCTCAAATCTTGTGTAACCAAGGTGTTGCAAGCTTGAGTGTGGTGAGGTGAATCTATTTGACATGGTGCACAAGGTTGGAGAGGCTAGATGTGTGCACATTGGATTAATTCAAAATGTGTATGAGGTACATGAAATGATGTGGCATGCTTGAGGTGGTGATCATTGCCAAGGTTGTGTCACTTCATTGATGTGCCTTTAGGGTACATGGTGTACTATCAAGGAGGACAAGAGAGGGAGAGAGAAAAAGTGAGAAAGTGATGAGTAAAGTGGTTGTACCTCCATTTTATTCTATGTGTACTTCCTATGTGACAAGCAAATGTCTCCCTTGTGTGTAATTTCGACCAAAATTCTGCATGGTTGTGTTCCAAATGATGTTGGGCAACAATGTGTGGCATTGGTTTGAAATTTGGAG
Organism: Lolium rigidum; assembly: GCF_022539505.1. Classification (NCBI taxonomy): domain Eukaryota; kingdom Viridiplantae; phylum Streptophyta; class Magnoliopsida; order Poales; family Poaceae; genus Lolium; species Lolium rigidum. The sequence goes on along the minus strand of NC_061513.1, from coordinate 269,726,523 downwards.
AAGTTTTGTGGAATTTCTAAAAAGTGAGGGAATCTAGAATCTGTTTCAACATAGCATCTTGGGTTGACTATAGGGAGCAATGGTCAAAGTGGTCAACCTCAAAGGTGTTCATCTTGATGAGGTCTTGGATGAGGTGCAAAGAGTTGGCAGGGTTTGGTTTAAGAATTTCTTAATACAAGGGCTCAAAGTGGGGATGTTGTTAAAAATGGAACAAGTGACCATTATCACATGCCACAAGGTTTTTGATTTTTCTTTGATTTGATTTGATTTTTCTTGACCCAAATGATGTTGTTGAGTGTTGAAATGGTATAGAGTTGTGATCCAACCATCCACAACAAGTCTTAGGGTCAAGATTCTCAATTTCATAATTTGGCTATTTACTCTCATATGCCTCTATGGCATTTTTATTTTCTTTTTAATTTCTTTTGTTCCACCACGAATTTGATTTGTTAAGTACTAGGTAAGGTTCAGTAGGGTTTTCCAATCCTCTAAACAAGGTAGAAATGCCTAGGGTAAAGTTTTACAAAAATAGCCATAGGCACATATATGAGGCTATTTATATTTTCTCTTTTTCTTATTTGTTTCTCTTTGATCTAAATGATCATGGTTTAGGGTTTAGTGGGGTCTAACAATGGTTCACAACCATTTAGAAAAATAAAAAAGGTATATCCCAAGAATTGCAAATTAGGGTTTTAGGCTTACATATATTTTCTCTTTTCATTTATTTTTATTTTGCTTTATTTCATTTGGACTTCAAAGAGCAAGGTTTAGGGTTTTAGATCATTTTCAAACACTTTAACAAACAAACATGGCATAGATCATCAACTACAAGCATGAGCACTATGATCCTTGTAGAACTTAAATAAAGTTTTTGTTAGTTCCAAAATTTGGAATAAGTGAAACTCCTTTTCTTCTTTGTTTTAAAATTTGGGATGTTACATTTTGCTTGCACACAAGAATGGCACTTAGAGCCTTTGACAAAGGTGAATTTCGGAATTAAACTCATATCAGCAAGCCGCGTCATACAACCGAAATTAACATGACAAAGTCGTGAATGCCAAACATTAGTTTCATTAACACTAGTGCTTACATGGTTCACAACATTATCACAGAAGTCTTCTAGAGAGAAGCGAAACATTCCCTCACATTCGTAGCCCTTTCCAACAAAGGTTCCATACTTAGACAGTACAACTTTATTGGACTCAAACACCAACTTAAACCCATCTTTCATAAGAAGGGAGCCACTAACGAGATTCTTCTTGATAGAAGGGACATGCAGCACGTTCTTCGGGTTGCACGATCTTTCCCGAAGTAAACTTCAGATCTACCGTGCCAACACCACGAACAGTACCATGTAACCCATTCCCCATCATTACTGAGGAACCCCGGGCCTGATAAGAGGTAAACATGGAGATGTCAGCACACACATGAACATTAGTACCTGTATAGGAAGGTCATTATGCGCCATTTATGACCACGCCGTGACCAAAAACTGTTGGTCGCCAGTTGAGCGTCACTGACGGCTCACAACGACCTTTTTTTCAAATAGTCATGGAGGGTCATGACCAAAATTGATGGTCATAGACTCTATGACCAATTTTTTGGTCTCTGGCAATCTAGCATGTCCACGTCAGATCTGATGTGGCGAGTCCTACGTGGCAGATGTATGACCAATCTAAATGGTCTTAATCAAAATCAGCCCAATCCATTTATATCGTCTATATGGGCCAAACTTACTAATTCCAGCCCACTTAAGTCTATTTTATTGTAATCCGTTCAGTTTGCTGGGCCAAGCAAAAACATTAGGCCTTTTCATTTTTGGGCCAGGTTCTTTTCCACTCAACAGCTTTAATAATTTTTATTGTTTGCAACAATATATTAGGTCCTAGATGTCAGTGTGTCCTACGCTTGTCAGGTTTTTGCCATGTTCCTCAGATTTCAGATTCGCTGCTGTTTTCGAGAATGCAGATTTAATGTTTTTAGAGTATATAAATAAAAAAGTAATTATCAGACCAGGCATAAATCAAATTTACAATTTATATACGGCCAGAATCAGTCTATTACACAGTATCAGTCTATTACATCATGTATCGTACAGTACAACCAGCTCTGATACTTTTTGATAAGTAGACTTCACATGTCATCAAACTTTGACGTGGAGCTACCGTAAAACCTTCAAGTCCTGTCAATTAAGAAAAGGGATGTGACAAGAAATGAAGGACCTCAAGGACCTCCATTACAATTGCAAAGAAAATAATAGATTTAATGTGCAGCATGTTGTACAAGGTTGGCAGCATAAATATTAACTCCATGTCTTAAGTCTAGAAAGCTGACACGCAAGCTGCAGCGTGAATACCAACCATTTCTGAAAAAATCTTCTATGAAACTACAAGGGAAAAGATCCAGGGTCATGGTTCAACATAATAACCAGTACCACTAGTAGAAAATCTCTCATCAGTACCGGTTCCAGAGGGGCTTTAGTACCGGTTGAGCAACCGGTATTAATTATCCGGCACTAAAGCCCCCCCCCCCCCTTTCGTACCGGTTGCTTACGAACCGGTATAAAAGGGGCCTCCACGTGGAACCACAACCATCAATCATACTGATTTCCTGATACATCTAGGAATTTTCTCCAACCTCCTATCTCAAATTACATGACTCAAGTTATATAACCAGAGACAATAGTAGCAGCAACAATTGTTTTAAATGAACAATTCCCATCTCAAATTACATAACCAGAGAATGAATTTAAAATAAAAAAAAAGTCATACTGCCTAGTGTCCAGAGAATGATACACTGACAATATACAACATCATCTATGCATACTACTAACTAAATTTGTGTCAAAACTCAAAACATGTATCACTAATGTACAGGGCGGCACTGCCGGGGTGTGAGGAGCGGCACTGCCGTGGTGTTGTCACCGGCACTGCCGGGGCTTTGCTTGCGCGAGGAGATTGTTGCTGCTGCTGTGCGGTAGCCAAGAGGATGCAGCGGCGCGGGTGTTGACTTTGCAAGGTTGGGCGCGGCTGCGCAGCTCGAGCAATTGGTGGCAGGGGCGCAGTGAGACGGCTCCAGCCTGGTCGAGTGAGGCCGGCGGGGGAGGAGCGAGCCACGGCTTGGATGCTGCCTGGGGCGATGCAGCGCATGGGCGGGCCAGGCGGCGGTGGTAGTTGGGGCGAGCTGGTGGGCGGCTTGGTGGAGAGCAGCGCGGTAGGTAGCGGCGTGGAGGATGGGGCGGCTCGGCCGTCGAGCGTGGCTGGGGGCGCGGCAGGCTTGGGCGGGTGGAGCCAAACGCGGTCGGGCAGGTGCTGCAGGGGCGCGCTAGCTGGTGGCGGCGGCGGGCGGCCTCACACGTATTTCCTCGAACACCCTGCGGGCGTGCGTGAGGGGAGGCCGGCGGCGACCGTGGCGCGGCAGCCGACGCGCGCGCGGGCTCCTCCCGGCGAGGCGCGCGGCGGCCAGGGAGGCGACGCGAGGGAGGCGAGGGAGGGAGAGGAGGGGGTGCTCACCTCGGTGAGGGCGACAGTGGCGGGGAGAGGTGGAGCGGCGCGGGCGACGCGGCGACGACGGCGGCGGCTTCAGTGAGGGCGACGGCAGCGGCTACGGCGACGGCGACGGCGACGGTGATGGCGATGGCGGCCGCTACGGCGACGGCGATGACGGAGTCGGCGTCGGCGACGGGGAGCTCTGCGAGGTCTGGCGCGCGGAAGAAGAAGGAATTTGGGGAAATTTTGCCCCGCGCTAAGTCCTAACTAGGGGGAAACCCCTTTGGTACCGGTTGGTACCACCAACCGGTACGAACGGTACCAAAGGTTTTTTTTTTGTTTTTGTTTTGCTGTTTCTTTTGTTTTTCTTTTTCTTTTCTTTTTCTTTCCTGTTTCTTTTGCTGTTTCTGTTTCTTTTCTTTTTATTTTCTGTTTCTTTTCTTTTTATTTTCTGTTTCTTTTCTTTTTATTTTCTGTTTCTTTTCTATTGCTTTTCTATTTCTTTTTTCTATTGCTTTTCTTTTTTTTTCTGTTTCTTTTCTATTCCTGTTTCTTTTTCTTTATTTTCTATTTATTTTTTCTATTTATTTTTTCTATTACTTTTCTTTTTCCTTTCTTTTCTATTTCTTTTCTATTTATTTTTTCTATTGCTTTTGTTTTTCTTTTCTATTTCTTTTCTATTTCTTTTCTCTATTCTATTTCTTTTCTTTACTCTCGCCACGACGCCGTCCGCACAGGAAACTTTCCCGCCCCGACGTCGCGCGGGAAACTTTCCCGCCACGACGCCGCGCGGGAAACTTTCCCGCCACGACGCCGCGCGTGGGAGAAAAAAGGCGGAAAAGAAAGGGCGGGAATGAAATTTTATTACGATTGAACTCGAATTAAAAGTACATAGCTTAACTGAAAATTAAAGATACATGGCCAAATTCTACTGTTGGAGTCATTCGGTCATACTCGTGCCTAGCCCTGTAGTAGTCGCCACTGTAGTCGTCGTAGTCGCCATCATCATCGTCGCCGGCATCGGGGTCGCGGTACTCGAACGTCGGCGGGTGAGCACGCGTGGGCTGGGACCGAGGGTAGCGCAGGCGGGGGCCACGGTAGGCCATGACGCCCGGAGAGTCCGGCCGCGCCACCACAGCCGACGGCCGGCCTCGTTGAAGTTCGGAGGAGGCGGGCCGCCCTCCTCGTGCCTGGCAAGCGTCCTCTCACGCCGATTGATGAAGAAGCTTTCCCAAGTCGGGTTGTAGTCGGGATGCCACTGGGGATTCCTCCGCTGCTCTGGCGTGAGCTCGAAGTAGTAGTGGTTCGTGATGGCCATCTCGCGCGCCACACCTAGAGGGACTGGAGGGACCGGTACGCCTCCGACGCTTAGCAACCAGCCGGTCGGGACGCGGTAGCCCGGCGGGCGAGGGGTAGTTCGAGGCGCAAAGCGCCTCCGCCTCCCGGGGGTTAGAGATGTGATGGAAGCCATGGGAGAGAATGATGAGGTTTGCGGATATGAGTCTAGATGTGATATGTAAATGGTGGCCAAGCCTACATATATATAGTGAAAAAATGGCGGGAAGACGGAGGCGGGAACCGGTGAAAAGCGCGGGAAGAAAATAGGCGGGAAGACAGATCGAGGCAAACCTTTAGTACCGGTTGGTGGGTGCAACCGGTACTAAAGCTGTCGGCGAGGATAAGGACGCCCCGCTCGATGAGATATAGTATGTAGCGCACGACGCCCTGTCGGTGGGATAAGGACGCGTGGGTAACCTTTAGTACCGGTTGGTGGGTGCAACCGGTACTAAAGCTGTCGGCGGGATAAGGACGCCCGCTTCGATGAGATAAAGTATGTAGCGCACGACGCCCTGTCGGTGGGATAAGGACGCGTGGGTAACCTTTAGTACCGGTTCGTGTCCGCAACCGGTACTAAAGCCGTCGGCAGGATAAGGACGCTCCGCCTATAAAAGGAGCATCGATACACCATGGGAAGCAGCTCAACAAGCCAACATGGATGGAGAGTTTCATCACCATGGATGGAGGAAAGGGTTGGGAAATCTCCCGTGGCGGAACTTGTCGAAGATGCCCTTGGTGCACACGCCCTATGGCATCTTCGGAAGTTCCGCCTCGGAAAAATTTCCCCGCAAGCCCGTGGAAGACTCCATCTCCTCTAACAATGTTGGGGAAAGGGTTGGGAAATCTCCCGTGGCGGAACTTCTCGAATATGCCCTTGGTGCACATGCCCTATATATGGCATATTCGGAAGTTCCGCCTCGGAAAAATTTCCCCGCAAGCCCGTGACTTAACTAGTAAAACAAGCCAACCATCTCCATTGTTAATATCTTACATACGAGTAACATCATTACACAAAAGTGATTTCCATATTGAGATACACAAGTTATACTCCATCTCCTCTAGTCTTCTGAGTTTTCTTTGCCCGTTTCCCTTTCTTCTTACTTCGCGACGCAACCATGGACAATCTTCATTGTTTAAGATGATGCTTGGGTCAATTTTTACCTTGAAGGGTGGAATATCGTCAAACTTATTATAATCTTCCGACATGTCTGTCTTGTCCTCTACTCCCACGATGTTTCTTTTTCCTGAAAGAACTATGTGCCGCTTTGGCTCATCGTATGATGTGTCCTCTTGCCTTTCTTTTCTTTTTTTCGGTTTGCTAGACATATCCTTCACATAAAAAACCTGAGCCACTTCACTGGCTAGGACGAATGGTTCGGTGTCGTACCCAAGATTCTTGAAATCCACTCGTAGTCATTCCGTCTTGCGGGTCTACATCGTACCCCGTCTTTCGAGGTTGAACCATTTACACGGAACAAAGGGACCTTGAAATTAGGTCCATAGTCAAGTTCCCATATCTCCTCTATGTACCCATAATATGTGACCTTGTTCCCATTGCCATCTTACTGCATCAAAGCGGACACCACTGTTTTGGTTGGTGCTCTTTTTGTCTTGGGCGAAAGTGTAAAATGTGTTCCCATTAATCTTGTACCCTTGAAAAGTCGATATAGTAGAAGATGGTTGCTTGGCCAACAAGTACAGCTGCTCGTCATCGGTGACATTCATGAGACGTGTTTGCAACCAACCGCCGAAAGTCTTCATGTGTTCTCCATCAATCCAATCTTCACGTTGCTCCGGGTATTTAGAGCGTAAGATCTCCTTGTGTTCCTCTTTGTACGGAGCCACCAAGATGGAATTATGTAGAACTGTGTAGTGTGCTTGAGTGAAAGAATGTCCGTCCATACACGTTGCTGATTTCTTTCCTAGCGTGCCTTTTCCACGCTAGTCTCCCCTCATAGCGCGATTCGAGAACACCGATCGGCTTAAGGTCGGGAATAAAGTCAACACAAAACTCAATGACCTCCTCTCGTTCCATAGCACTTGGAGATGCTTCCTTCTGGCCTAGCACGGTTATGAACGTACTTCTTTAAGACTCCCATGAATCTCTCAAAGGGGAACATGTTGTGTAGAAATACAGGACCGAGAACGCCAATCTCTTCGACCGGGTGAACTAGGAGATGTGTCATAATATTGAAGAAGGATGGTGGGAACACCAACTCGAAGCTGACTAGACATTGGACCACATCCTTCGTAAATTTTGTAGAGTAAGTGGATTGATCACCTTCTGAGAAATTGCATTGAGGAACGCACATAGCTTCACAATGGGTACTCGAACATTTTCCGGCGAAGCCCCCTCAATGCAACCGGAAGTAATTGTGTCATAATCACGTGGCAGTCATGAGACTTTAGGTTTTGAAACTTTTTCTCCGACATGTTTATTATTCCCTTTATATTCGACGAGAAGCCGGACGGGACCTTGATGCTACTCGGGACTTCAAAAAAGATCTCCTTCTCCTCTTTGGTAAGAGCATAGCTGGCGGGACCTTGATACTTCTCTGGATTCAGGTTGTTTCCTTCGTGGATACTTTGCTGGTCCCGCCGTGCATCCGGTGTATCTTTTGTCTTCCCATACACGCCCAAGAAGTTTAGCGAGGTTCACGCAAAGATTTTTCGTCACGTGCATCACGTCGATTGCGAGTGAACCTCTAAGAATTTCCGAGTAGGGTAGCTCCCAAAATATCGACTTCTTCTTCCACATGGGTACGTGTCCGTCAACATCATGCGGAACAGATTGTCCGCTCGGGACCCTTTCCAAAGATCACTTTTAAATCCTTGACCATATCATATATAACTTCCCCATTAGGGCGGGTAGGCTTCGTTCGGTTATCCGCCTCACCTCCGAAATGCTTTCCTCTCTTTCTTACGTGATGTTGTTTTGGAAGAAATCGACGATGCCCCGTGTACACATTCTTGTTTCCCGAATAATTACTATCGGTCTCACCTAAACGAGTGTGTGCATGCATTGTATCCCTTGTTTGACCGCCCCGAAATGTTACCAAGAGCAGGCCAATCATTGATGGTTACAAATAACAACGCTCGTAGGTTAAATTCCTTTTGTTCGTGCTCATCCCACACAGGTACACCTTCGTCACGCCACAACTCTAAAAGTTCTTCAACCAATGGCCTCGGTACACATCAATGTCGTTGCCGGGTTGCTTCGGGCCCTGGATGAGCACCGGCATCATAATGAACTTCCGCTTCATGCACAACCAAGGAGGAAGGTTATAGATACATAGAGTCACCGGCCGAGTGCTATGATCGGAGCTCTGCTCCCCGAAAGGATTAAAGCCATCCGTACTTAGACCAAATCTTAAGTTCCTTGCGTCATCCGAAAATGACTTGAACTCTCTGTCGATTTTTCTCCACTCGCGACCCGTCGGCGGGGTGTCTCAAGCATCACATCTTTCTTACGGTCCTCTTTGTGCCATCGCAACAACTTGGCATGCTCTTTGTTCTGGAACAAACGTTTCAACCGTGGTATTATAGGAGCATACCACATCACCTTCGCAGGAACCCTCTTCCTGGGGGTGGACTCACCCTCAACATCGCCGAGGTCATCTCGCCCGATCTTATACCTCAATGCACTACATACCGGGCATGCATTCAAATTCTCGTACTCCCCGCGGTAGAGGATGCGAGTCATTGATGCATGCATGTATCTTCTCGCACCTCTAATCCTAGAGGGCAGACAACCTTCTTTGCTTCGTACGTGCTAGAGGGCAACACGTTCTCCCCTGGAAGCATCTTCTTTATTATTTTCAGCAACTTTTCAAATCCCTTGTCGAAGTACCATTCTCTCGCCTTCCATCTGCAGACAATTCCAGCGTGGTACCCAGCTTTTTCCGACCATTTTCGCAATTTGGGTACAACAGTTTGTTGTGATCCTCTAACATTTTCTCCAACTTCAACCTCTCCTTTTCATTTCCGCAGTTCATCTTCGCATCAAGAATGGCCCGACCCAAATCGTCATCCGGGTCATCAAAAATCGGCTCATCGAAAATGAGCTCTTCTTCAGCTTCGTCTTCCCCATTCTACTACCACCGTCTTCGGTGAATAAGGGATAGTTGTCACTATCCTCTTCTTCTTCGTTGTCTTCCAATATAACCCCTCTTTCTCCGTGCTTGGTCCAACAATTATAGCTGGGCATGAAATCATTCTCCAGCAGGTGGACGTGAAGGGTCTTCGAGGTAGAGTAATCCTTCATATTCTTACAGGAACTACATGGACAATACATGAAACCATTCGACCGCCTGTTTGCCTCAGCCACGTTGAGAAAATAATGCATGCCGAGTAATGAACTCGGGATGGCACCGGTCACCGTACATCCATTGTCGACTCATCTGCATTTTATATGTATATCAAAAATCATTAAGTACACAACATCATGGATATATGAGTGACCAACTTAATTAATATTCAAGTTCATCACATAAAACTATGTTTTTTTATAAAAAAGAAGAGGCTCACCGAGGTTGTACGGTGCCGGCTAGGGGACGACGCTAGCGATCGACGGCGGTGAGGACGGGGATGATACTAATTAAAACCTACAAAATATACCATAATTTCAGCTCAAATTGATTATAAAAAAGTAAAATCCCTAACTTAGGCATTTCATCAAACACCTTGCTAGCACTAGAAAAATAGTACGAGTTAAACTACCAAAGAAATGAGCTAAATTAGGAACGCCGGAAGAAAGGATGATATTGCTAACCCTTGGATAGATGGAGGTCGTTAATCTTGTTAAAATGGTGGAGAAAGAATGAAAATTTGTTGGAGTGTGAGAGGTGCAAAAGTTTTAGAAATGTGAGAGAGATGAAAATGAGAATGGATCGGGGGCGGGGGAGGGGCAGTGAGCATATGAGGCACCCTTTAGTACCGGTTGCTAACACAAACCGGTACCAAAGGTCCAATCTTGGCCCCACCTCACCTGCCATTCTAGCCGAAGACCTTTCGTACCGGTTCCTAACACGAACCGGTACGAAAGCTCGTAACGAACCGGTACGAATGCCTGAGCGTCCGAACCGGTACAAATGCCACCTTTAATACCGGTTCGTAAGGGAACCGGTATTAAAGTCTTAGATGGATGAGAGGTTTTCTACTAGTGTACTAACAGATTTCTGTGTACTAAAACCACAACATGCATATTTTAGAAGGGAAAATTCCATGTTCAAACATTGCTACGAGCATAAGCATCCACATTTAAAGGATTACAATTTGGGGAGGGAAATAACCTCAAGTCTCGGGAAAAGTATCACCAAATCATGTATCCTGCATGGTTACTGTAATTGGGAGAGAGCGAGAGATTAGATCAGAGAGAAAATGAGAGGAATTTCAGAACAGAGAGTGTTGTGTGCTACCAAGAAAAAAGAACTAGTCGATCAAACTATATGGCTATGTAACATATCTACTGAGCTAAATAATCTATTTGATTTGTTAGGAGACGTAAAGGACAAAGACAAACAAGGAAAAGAGTTTGTACTAGTTGAAAGGTTTCTACTAACTGGAATTCCATAACGTTCAGATACCCTATAACCATAATCTAAACTAACTGAAAGGTTTCGACTAAATGGGATCGTGATTGATTCTCGCTGATGCATGTCCTAATACTAACACACTTCAAAAGAGGCATGCAACCACAGATAGAATAGGCCAGCGCCAAGCCGGGCTACATCATTGTTGGCTTACAGTTTTACAAACTACTAATTTAACCAGAAAATTAAGATAAAAAGATAGTCATATTTATACCTTCAACGCACGGCTGAGGCGATCTTGACTCCCGACGGAGATGTCAAGGACGAGCTTCTGCACCTTTATCTCCCGCATGGAGTTGACAGCTTTTTCTCCGTCAACTGCGAGCACCAAGCATATACAAAACCACATCATTAGAAGAGCAGAATCCTGAGCACACCACGATTCAGGATAACAGAATTGGAGAGTATTTATGCACAGCCATGAAAATTATTTGCAAAGCCCTGCATCAGGAGAAGTGTACAAGTAAATGGTTTATGCACTAATACATGTTACTGCATCTATAATAATTATTTTAACATTACATAAGCTACTAATATACTACATGTTGAGTAAGCAAGTAGCATTAAAAATAGGATGTCGACCTGCCCATGATGTTGATGAGTACAACATTATGGTCCAAGACTTCCAAGTAAAAGTTGCTCAGAAGATGGTTGCTGCTTAGTATAGCACGTTATGGTTCGAAACTTGGAAATAAAAGATGCAAGTAAGATAATGGAACCAAATCAATATCCCATATGTTAAGACAGGCTTATGTCTTAACACATGTTTTCTAAGCACATGTTTTCTACTGATGTTTTGCAGAAAGAAAAGATATATCGATGTTTTCTACAGATGTTCATGCATGTTGGGTACGAACTCTAGAATACGATATTAATCTGCTAAAGAATGCATTGGCCAATAGATAAAAGCTCCCTGTGTAGCTACAGAATACAATTCGTCTAGCCAGCTCCCTGTGAAAGCTCCATTCCCTCTCAACAGAGGCATCAGAATCCATAAAACATTGATCATACTGGAATATGGAAAAACAAATATCAGCTTTCAATTCCATGTCACAGAACTGTGTCATCTTTGCAATTCTGCTGACACTTTTTATACAAAAACAAGGTACACGGAATTAACAAGTTCCAAAACATGTTTATCCTTTCTTGCAAACACAAGTTCTAGCTGATATTTAAAATATAACTTTGAGATAAATATGTACTTTGCAACAAAGCAACAAGCAGTTGTCAATGTGAAGCAAGAAAGAGACAAGACAATCATCTATGGTATGCAATGAAATGTTGGCAGACAAGAACATATACTTTCATTTGGCCTGAGATTATGGACAGAAGGAATAACTGAAAAAAAAAAAGATTCACCTGGATAAGGATGAACGGCAAGGACACTCACCAGAAGGAGTATTTACTGAACCATACAACTACTCATTTCAGAGTATTACATTTTACATGCCTAGATACTGAATGCAACAAATAACATCCATAAAAACATAAATAAAAATTAAGAAGATAAGTAATATTTAAATACTAATGATCGAGTGTCAATTTGAACGAACAATCAATGGGAACATTTTCCATTCCTAACATTAAACCTTACAACCAGATCTTTATACTACTCATATGTACTGTGGCAACATGATTTACTACAGAACGTGTGCGAGCTGGGAAGTCAGAACTCACCACTTTGTGCCAACTTATGCTCAAAATATCCAAGAGAAAGATTTCAGTAGTTTCACCAGTGAGCTACTATCCCTCCAAACCATTTTTTTAGAGGTCGGATACACAAACCAACCAAGTTTCAGTTTATCAAAAAATATTCAGAACTACATGTGTACTTGATCCTTCTTTTTTAATCTCAAGCTGCAAATATCATAACAGAATTAGTTTTTAGTTTTGCATAGCATGGGAGCGTAACAGAAATAGGTAACAAGTACATGACATTCGAAACAGAATTTCAGTAATTTAACAGGGATCTACTACAGCACAAACATCCAGATTAACTAGTGTTGTGCTTTGAAGAAATATCCAGATGTTGTGCTAATATGGAGATGCTTCTCTTAAGTCACTACTAGGAAACAGCATATCAGTGGCGCACCACTTTTGTCTATCAGTGGCGCACCTCTAGTGCGCCACTACTATCACGCCACTGCTAACTTTTAGCAGTGGCGCACCGCTGGTGCGCCATTGGTATGGCATATAGCAGTGGCGCACCACAGATAGCATTGACGTGCGCCACAGATACAAACTAGAGGTGCGCCACTAGGATGCTAAAAGGTGCGCCACTACTAGCATGTGAGAAAAACAAAAAAACAAAAATTGTGGCTCGTACGGTGGCTGTCTGCTGCTCGCACGATGCTCTCTCGTTTGTACCAGGGAAAGAAAACAAAAAAAATACTCAACTTTTATTACACTACCAAAAATACAACCTTTCTGTAACTTTGCAACTAAATCCCTAAAAGAAAAACAAAAAAGCAATCAGGTCCCTAATCTACAGGGACGGCGCACGTCGGCTTCCTGCACACGCATGTCGCCGGCGGAGGGAGGCATCGACGGCCGCCGGTGGAGCACGGGCACGCTCGTCGATCCGCACCAAGCCGTCCGCGTTCGACGCCGGGAGGAGCGCCTGCAGTAGCACGCGCCATCGTCCAGGGTTGGTGAAGAGGCGCCGCCGGATCGCGGTGGTCCTCGACGGCGGAGACCGTGGCGAGCGCGGGGTCGCCCTGGGGCCAAGGAGGCAGCAGATGGAGGAGCCGGCCAGGGCGCTGCCGCCGATGCGGAAAACCAGCGACCGCGGGCGACCGCCGGGGCCGCGCGCCTCCGTCACCAGCTTCGACGCGAGGATGAGGGAGGTCGTGGTCGACTCCGCCGCCGCGGCTGCCGAGGCCGCGCGCCTCCGTTGCCGTGATTCCTCTGCCGCGGTGAACGCCGGGGCCACGGGCCTCCGCCGCCGGCTTCGACGCGAGGATGAGGGAGGTCGTGGTCGACTCCACCGCCGCCGCGGCGGCCGAGTCCGCGCGCCTCCGCTACCGGGATTCCTCTGCCGCGGTGAACGCCGGGGCCACGCGCCTCCGCCGCCGGCTTCGACGTGAGCAGGACCGAGGCAGGCGGGGAGAGGACCAGCCGGCAGCGAGCACATAGAGGAGGAGCTAGGGTTCATTGGGTCTGTGGTGCGGTGGTCTGGTCGTTGTGGTGCGGTGGAGGATGAGGATGAGTGGTGGAGAGGGTGCGGTGTGTGGGGACGCGTGTTTGGAACGGAGGATACAAAGTGGTGGGTGGCGCCTGGCGCGTGGCGTGGTAGGTTGGTGGGGGGCGGTGCACTGCTGTCGGTGGGGTTTGCCAGCACAGTGGCGCACAGGATAGAGCGTGCGCTATTCCTCTTTTTAGCATAGTGGCGCACAGTATGTAGTGCGCTATTGCTCTTTACATCATAGTGGCGCACCACATATGCGTGCGCCATTGCTATTCGAATGGCAATGGCGCACCACATATATGGTGCGCCACTGCTAACCTATGACCCATCTATAATTTGGCTAAAAAATTAGTAGTGGCCTATCACTATAGTAGTGCGCCATTGGTAATAAGATACTAGTGGAGCACCACTTTTTGGTGCGCCACTGCTATATAGCAGTGGAGCACCAGTGAAGTGGTGCGCCACTGATACCATTCTTACGGCTAGGCCTTTTCCTAGTAGTGAGTCAAGTAAACATACTAACGCTCCATCCATGTATGGTTTCCATTGGCAACTAGATAGAGGAAAGGAGGAAGATCGTAGATTCATACATATTGTTGACTAAGACGGAACTGGACAGCCTCCTATGGGATCAGCAGCACCGGTGGACATATCCCACGCTTCCGCTACACCACGCGCTGTGCCACCATGTTCCAAGCAAGACCTGGACAAAGATCAAATATTCAATTATCTTGATAGCTATAATTGTTCAATTCGATATTTCATGCTTGTACATGAGTCTGGTATACCAAGCAAGACCTCAATATTCAGTATGGATGACTAACACATAAAAACTATGAGCATTTGGCAAGTATTACTGGCACCAACAGAGAAACCAGTCAAAAGCAGCAGTATCTGATATGCATTACTAAGAGTATTAATGGCTGTTCATGTGATTCTTCAAAACATAATTCTAGTTCGTCTCAGTTTCAACAGTTAATGTCTTGACAGAAACACGCTATTAAGTGTTCAATTTTAAAAGATACTGTAAAGCAAACTTCAATAGAAAGGCTGCAGGGTTTCGATATGAAAGGACTAGCATTGATAGGCCAAATGAATTAGGCAGTCTCAACTAACCAAAATTTTCCTATCTGGTAATTATAAATCACACCATGGTGAGAATCAACTAGTATCCTAGGAATGAAGCCTTACAACCAATATTTCTTCTAACAAAAATATCTCTTGAAAATGTATGCCTGCACATATCTAGACTAGATGAACAACTCACATCAGTACACAGTTCATTAGACGAACAGCACAGTGATCTTGATTCGATGGGAACACAAAATGCACAAAGAAAATCCGAAGAGCTACTGGCAGTGGCAGCTACCTCATCCACAACCTGGGTTACATTCTCCAGACCAAAGAAAGCCTGCAAATAGATCTCCACCCAGACTGTACAAACAGATCTACGCCTAGCCTGCAAAAATTGAGCACAAACCATACCAGATCAACAGATGTCTAATCAAATCCACAACGAATGAAGCAAGGATCGGATGGGAGCGGGCGAAGAACTTACTGAATCCTTGTTGACGAGGTAGTCGAAGATGTGGTTTGGCAGTTGTGGAGAACTCGTCGTTGGCCCACGCTCTCCATCTTCGAGCCGGGAGCTCAGAAGCCCTCGTCGATGCGGGATACGCGATGGTTGTCGGTGCAGCGTGGAGCCAGCTCATCCTCGCTGGCGCCCTACTCCTCGCCGGGGTTGGGGACCATAAGCTAGCGGGAGTGGCGGACGGCGGCGACTCGGCGAGGGTCACCGTGCCTGAATGCTGGGGAAGGCATGGACGCCGAGGATGAGAGCTAGCTCCACGCCTTGCAAACGCCGGAGAAGTAGGGCGCCGCAGTTGAGACAGGGTCGCCGACCTTTAAGAAGCGGGTGAGGCGGAGGACGGCGGATGTGGGTGGCGGCGGGTTAGGGTTTGGTGGTGAAGAGGATCTGGAGAGCTCGCTCTGGACGGGCTTTGGTCTTCTTGCTATCGGGTGGGGCCGTAGGCGTAGCTACTAGTAGTACAGTTGTAGCCATGGGAAATTTGGGAAAAGTGGGCGCGTGGTTTGGGCGGGGAAGCAAAATTTTAGCCAAGGAGTGGAGGGAAAAGAGGTGCTGGGCTGGTAGGATTGACCGGTCCACCAAAATATTGGTAGGAAAAGGCCCTACGTTGCAGTAGGTCTTACTACCTCCGTTTCAAGGAATAAGACGCACGCGTATTCCAAGACGAACTTTGACCATAAAAATTGAGCAACAAAATCTTGATTATATTATATGTAATTAGCACCGTTGGATTCATATTGAAAAGCACTTTCTAATGATGCTAATTTCATACAAACACTCATTATATATTTGAAGCAATTCTTGGTCAAACAAAAAACACGTAAAACGAGGACGCCTTATTCCTTAAAACGGAGGTAGTACTTGTTAATGGTTAAGTCACCCTCAAAAGAAACTTGTTAATGGTTAAGCTGTCTAGTTGGACCTTCAATCAATATATGGTCTCACTTATCAGTTGTAGATTAAACCAGTGGCGGACGCAGGAAAAAGTTGGAGGGTGGGCACACCTTGAATTTTTTTTTTGCATTCCCCCGAAAGGGTATACCCATGACACCACACAACCTTCACCGTAGCGCCGCCTTCACACAATCCCGCGAGTAAATCCATGGCTGGTCCAGGTGGCCGGCGAGTCGGGCGCGGTCGTCGTGGCCGGAGCCACCGTGCAGCAGCAGCATCACCCCACCGCAGTCGTCCTCGGAGGAGGCGAGGTGCTTTGAGTTCATCCTCCACATCGACGACAACCCCCTTAGCATCAAGCGGTAGCCGAACAAGTTTGTCAAGTTCATCGACAGCGCTGAGCCGGCCGAGTTGCTGGGGCACCCCTGGTGCAAAAAGACGCGATATGTTTCCCAGTCAACGAAGGTTGAAGGGGTCCTAGCTTCGTACGGGTGCGATGCTTTCTTCTGTTTCCAATCGATAAAAATTCTGAAATTCGGGGTAGTAAGAAAATGTCTGAAATTTTGGGGTGGGCCATGGCCCACCCGTCCCACCCTGTGTGTCCGCCCATGGATTAAACCTAGTCCTATGGTGACACGTAAGCGGAAGTTTCCACATGGACATGACACGTAGGCAAATTTGTTGAGGTGGCCTACCAATAAATTTAGGGCATCATGAAGCACCGGTCATGACCATTTCCATTGGTCGTGGTCAGCTAAAGTTAAGGTCGTGGACTATGTCATCTATGTTATGACCAATTGGTGTGATTGATACATGACCTTCCTCACCAGAATGGTCGTAGAAAATTAGGGTTTGGACCCTCCCAAATGCCATAAGACCAATTGTTGCAAAATGGTCATAGAGTCATGACCAATTTACCTGTGGTCACTGTAAGAAGGTCACTAGTTAACACATTTCTTGTAGTGGCGACCTTTCTTTCCTTTGCGTTGTGGACATCGATTAGCCCAATGACCCGTCTCGCCACACACCCAGCAAGGATCTTTCTTCTCCGTTTTCCCCTTCTTCTTGAAGTTGGTAGTCTGGGAGACTCCCTTGTTCTTTCCCTTGGACTTGTGGGCATTTTTCTGTACCATATTGGCAGCAGAACGTCCCTCGGTTCCTTCAGTGTGTTTGTCTTTTGCCCTCGCCTTCTCTTCAACGTCCAGAGAGCCCATGATATTCTCAACAGAGAACTCATGCCCCTGATGTTTCAGAGAAGTGGCAAAGTTCCTCCATGAAGGGGGAAGCTTAGCGACAATGCATCCCGCGACAAACTTGTCCGGTAGCACACACTTGAGGAGCTCAAGTTCCTTTGCCATGATCTGTATCTCATGAGCCTGTTCTACTACAGATCGGTTCTCAACCATTCTGTAGTCATTGAACTGCTCCATAGTATACAGTTCACCTCCGGCATCGGTAGCACCAAACTTAGCGTCCAGTGCATCCCATAGTTCCTTCCCATTTCGGATGTGCAGATAAGCATCAACCAACTTGTCTCCAAGCACACTTAGGACGGCACCCACAAAGATTACGGTGGCATCCCCAAACGCTTTATCCTCTTCAGGAGTAAGCGGACCTCTGGGAATACCTTCCGCAAATCGGTGCACGCCCATAGAAGTGAGCCACAAGAGGGTCTTATTCTGTCATCTCTTGAAATGAGAACCCGTAAACGGGCTCGGTTTAAGCGCAGCAGGAAAACCAGATGGTGAAAATTGCCTATGCATATAAGGTTTTTGGATTGTTAGATTATTAGGAAATTTCCGAGTGAGATTAATTACCGAAAGCAACATTACAGATGCACAAGTATACTTAACCATATACATCAGACTAAGCACATGCATCAGATCTGAGCATGGAACAAGTAGCAGTGCAAAGTAGGAGAGGAAGAGCACGTACATCGTGACCGGGAAGGTCGCACTAGCAGCACCACCATGGGAATAGCTGATGTCGCCCATGGTGTCGTCGGAGTCGTCGAGGAAGCAGTCAAACCGGCGAAGAAGAGCACGGACAGCAGCGAGCAGTCGCGCCGAGACGCTCCCCAAAAACCTTATCGCCCGCCTCCCGGTGCAGGATCTCAATGGACGGGGTTTCGGAGGCTTGCTCTCCCGGACGGCTGTGCACGCAGTCGCCGGGATGGGGAAAACTAGAGAGTAGCGCAGTAAAAGGAACTTCTTCGTGAGAGAGTTCTGGGCGTTAGAGACTCCAGATCTGATCTATCTCCTTCAATAGCCTGGGAGGAGAGCCGACCGCGTTGACATGCGTAGGAAGCCAGGGACACGCGACGAGCATGCACATGCAGGTCGACACGTACCCAACTCAGTTGGTGCACCAAGCAAAAATTTAGGCTTGCTTGAGTGTGTCTCGAACTCGAACTCGAGTCACGAAACGCGACGTGCGTGCGTGACAAGGCGAGGCGAGGCGGGGCGGAGGAGGAGGAGGAGTGCGCGAGGGCTCCTTCTATTCTCACTCACTTGGAAGGACTAGAACAGCAGCCCTTATATACCACTCCAACTCACTCCCAACTAGCAATGTGGGACTAAACTTTGTCCACAAGGCTGTCTCAAGCTGCCAACGTGATGGGCCTTGAGATTTCAGGAATTGTAGACTACATGGGCTGCGTTACTGGGCTGCAGCCCATCTACATTTAACACATATGGCTAAATGTCCGATCACCATTGTTTTTTTCCTGCAGGCCGAATGAAAAATATCAGCAATCTTAATTGTATATGCTATTTCTCAGGCTTGCTTGCCTGGGGGCTTGCTCTTGGTTCGCTTTAAAATAAGGCATCTCTTCATAAATGGAATGCATGGATTAAATATTTAACTTTTTCAACTAAATTAAGGCACTAAACAGGGTAGTAGCAAAACAGGTTTATCTCATAATCCTAGCTCTGATGGTTAATCTCAATGACACTGCTTAAAATTTCTTACTAGGTAGTAGATAGATTACAAATTGAGGTCACTCTAAAGCTGCTGTTTAGTAATGTGCAGTATAATTTAAAAAAAGGTAGCTTGTATCCATGACCGTTTTCAGTAATGCGCAAGCCTCCAGCACGCCTGCCACGCAGCCCTCCAGCCAGGGGCGGAGCCAGGATTTGACCATAGGGGGGGCGAAGAAAATTTGATCACACGAAAAATATGAGGCAATGTGATGCATCCAGCCGATGAATGTATCTATGTATGTGTAAAAATTAACAATAGATTAAATTAGGCTCCATTCATAGGAACAATAATTATTGTAAGTACTACTTCTCCTTGAGGCATAGGTGTTGCAAACAATTTCGAAAACCAGATCCAGTTTGTAGATATCATATAGATTGATTATGTAAGTGTACTAATTCACCTGACTAATACTTTGCAATCAATAAAAAATCTGCAGTACAGTAAGGTGTGGATGCATGTCGGTGTACCTTTATATTTATAATCGCTGTTGATCATGCTTGGAGACATTGCTTAACTGACGCGACGGCGTGACAATACAGAGAAATTGAGATACCTATCGGATAGAACGGTTACAAGCCCGCACCACATCCACCAGGCGACAGCGACTTAGCACGCGCGTGCCGGAACGGCGAGCGACGGCGGACACCCATCAGACAGCAAATAGAACAATGAGGCGGCGGCGCTAGGTCTAGAGAAACAATGGACGGACGACCTACAAGAATCGAGCTTCCAATCTTGCAGTGGTTTTGATGGGCCATTACGTACTTGTTTGGGCTCTCGCTTAACAGGTTAATTACGAGCTAGAGACATCAGAACTGGGCCTGGTGACCAACGAATTAAATAGCTACAGCATAGCACCTAAAGACGGGTAGATATACAAGGATACTGTACATACATGCGGTGAGAAATCATAGGGGGGCCGATCGTTGGGGGGGGGTCTAGCCCCTGCTCGCCCCCCTGGCTCCGCCGACCTTCACATCGATCTTTTTTTGTGTTCTCTGTTAGTGCAGATGCCTCATCAGGTCGAACATATTCGGAAAACTAAAGATGTGTCTGATCCCAACGTAGACATATTCCATCCTGGTCGGAGCTTAGTTTGGCATGTTGTCAGTAGAAAAGCATCGGCGTATAAATTACCCAGTAGACAAAAAGCACGTATTCGAGTTTCGAATTTTCTTAGAAATTCTTGCAATTCAGATCATGCTCTACTCGGCTGGCTTGTGTGTTTCAGTTGTTCTCTATCTGAGTTGCTATGATTCTGATTCATTTCACTAATTAGAGCAGGTAATTTGTACAATTTTATTACCAAAGATCAGTTAAGTTCCTATTAGTCTGAACCCTGTTGAGAACAAGACATCTACTACAATTCAATACAGTCAAAGAAAAACATGACAAAATTTTCACTAGAAAGGTAGCCAGCCAAAGGTCTGTTGAACATCGGCTACTTCTCTTGATCGTTGGGGTCTGGTCACAACTTTATAAAATGTGTCAGGTGCTCCACGTTCCAATATTGTTCTTGATGCCTCTCGTTCCCACTTCCTCCTACAACTCTTAATTTTAACTCACATATTTTCTCTTGTACATGTGATTCCATCTATTCGATGCAGCAAACTAGTGCTAGCATGTGAAACGAAATGGAAGATGCAACTTCCTATATATCTCTGTATGATTCGGTGTAGATGGAGTGGCATATGTAATGAGAAAATATTAAGGGTTGGTGTCATATTTAGTACTATTGTCGGATTAATTTATTGCAAATTTGCCACGTCGAACAATCTGATTAATGCCATGTCCTGCAGATTAATATGCATGCTGAGAAGCAAGACAGGAAATGCTCACATCTAAACACTCAGCTAACCTTCCATGATCTTGAGCTTTCAATCTGAACTGGGCAGTACAGACAATTTAGATAACCCTCGGACTCTAAAGTTGTTTAGGTAATGTCAGTTTGAGCTTTCATCCCTTGGTGCATAATAAAACTTAAATAAAAAGATCACTGCGTCTTCCCGTCCTTCGAAAACTGATCCACCATTGCTCTCTTTGCCGTGAACATTCAGATCCTACAAGAAGTGCCTGGGATGACGCAATGACCCTCCTTATCAAAACAAACTGCAAACAAAGCAATACAATTTAGCTTGTAAGCGATCCGAGTAGTACAAATAAGCTAGCAGTACCAATATTGCTAAGATCTGGTTACATAATTCATAGGGCAGGGGTAAATTTATAATGTGTGGTTTACATGCCATTTAGCAACTGAAAGAGATTTGGGAGACTCTTGGGCTGAGCCAACATGAGCAGTCAGACAAACCTATTGTCCATGTCATGCTCACCGCCAGGTGTTCAACAAACAAAGGCCGTTTAGAGAGTTGGTTAATTGCAAAAATAGACATGAATGCAGAATAACCCAACTCCTTCGGTACACTGATATATCTGCCATGTATGACATGGTGGAGAAAAAAGTGGATTATTAGTGATAGACGAAACAACAATATGATTACCTATTTTCACTTCCATTTATTAGATGAAGATTAGTAGCAAGAGTAGAATCTCCATTAGCTTACATAGTCCAGCCTAAACAGATATAAAGTAGATGGAGAGACTAATAGCATGATGATTAAGCTTTAGTGAGTAGGAGTATTTCATGAAGATGTTTCGCACTCTAGAATGAAGCTAGCTAATGAACTAATTATAGCTTCATATCCAAACTGAAAGGATCTATATCATCTCAGCACAACTGAACCATCTTGAAATTTGCAATTTCATTGAACACAGGATATATCCAAACTGGGAAAATTGCTAATGCACCGTAAAGTCAGGCATTATTATATTTCTAGATGTTCAATGAATGAATAACCTTTGTTACTCGAATCCATGGTGTACAAACATGCTTCACTCTTTAACAGTCTATAGGAAAAAAAATCTACATCACAAAATATTGATAGAGTTCTACTCATCTAGAATCCAGGGGTGAGAACTGAGAACTGAAAGTAGTATGTAGGAGAAATCTAAAAGGTAAGCTTAAATTCTGAACATCGCCAAAAATTCTTGGGTTAGTGCAATGTCAATCTTTCAAGCATTGCAGGCACCAATGCAAAAAAAGGATAAAGCTGAATGTCTATGAAGTGTTACATTTAAGCCATGTATGTTCAGAGAAGACCATCAATCATTACCTGACCAAAAGCAAAAGGAAAACGTTTTCTCTGAATCCATGAATCCTTTCAGAACCATTTTTCTTGAAATATGGAAGTTGCTTTGTAGTGACGCACAACTGGGTGGTATGCACTCACTTTCAACCTGCTTGAGATGAGCTGGGAAAATTCCAATATGTATACTACAATAGCGAGAGCTACTTTGACATGACATTCAACAGTAGGAACCACCAAGCAGTTATCCAAGAAACATCCACATATAAGAGGATGAACAAACTACAATGCTAAATATAAAACAAAAGCCCATACAAAAACCACCTCTATTTAATGGAATTGTAGCAAGAGGTAGAAATCAGTCTGGGTCACTGAATCTCCAGTTCACCGTTAGCGGCACCAAGTGCATGTCTGCAACATATAAACCATCTAAGAGAGCACTTATGGGGGATCCTATAATATTAGCAATGCTGCACTAAACATCAGTGTAATCATTTAGTTATATGGAGTTACTTATAATATAAACAAAGCATGTGTAGACCCACCGAATTTGCAGACTTAATCTAGATATTCCATGAATAGGAATTTCCCCTTTGAACATGACATCTGCAGACCCTAATTGGTAACTGGGAAGAAGCAGAGAGCGGGCGTACCTACTATCCTGCACAATCCATGTCCTCGTGCTCAAATATGCGATGTGTTGTGATGTCAATGCAACATGCTTAAAAGAATTGGAGAGAGAGAATAATGTCAGTGGTCTGAAAGGCATTCTTCAATAATGAGAAAGAACAATCAGGTGTTAATGCAAACACCTGAATTTGGTCTCATTACAAAATCTGAATATATTACCAGGATCATCTCACCAAGTGGGTAGAGCCTACACTTATTGATCTGTGAAGTGTACATCTTAAATATATGTATAAAAAGTGCATGAAAGAGAGAAGAAGGTATTACTTGCAAGCAAGGTTGGAAAAAGCGCTAGGCGTAAGCGAGGCGGTTGGCATTCGCCTAGTGGCTAGGCGATGCTTAAGCGGTCTAGGCGCAGCCTAGGCGGGCATAGTTTATACCATCAAGTGTGTACATTTGTTATTATATGTGAATAAACATTAGTTTATAGCATGTAGATGTGTAAATTTGTAATAACTACCTTTATAATATTGCTCATCTAGCTAGATCGTGAAGTGTGCCATGATTTCTTATTGTGGAAGATAATTTCTTGGTTAGACTGCCCAGAATTCCGCTTATGCCCTAGGCGAGGCGTTTATCCATCGCCTAGGGCCTAAGCGTGCTTAAGCGGTGCCTAGACGTCGCCTTGTCCAACAGAGCTTGCAAGCTATATCGATCTAAAGGCTGGACGTGATACATTACAGAGAATCCACAATTGACTTCCTTGGATCATTCATAAACTGTGTTCAACTCCAGGGCACCAATGAAAACTTAAGTGCATGCCCATTTTTCCATATCCATTCCCAGAACTCTGCATTCCTTAGGTAACACTGAGGCATGAATTAAACCCTTAAATGTATACAGAAAGGAGAAAACACATGAAAGGTGAGTACATACGACCTGAAAATATTTATGCTTTAAATTGACACTTTCCTTGAACTTTCAGTTATTGCTCGTAACACAGGAATCCTCACCAAGGATCTCCTGCCAAGGAAAGAACACAGGTAGCACCTTCAAATAAACCAAAGCATGTACTCTACCTCCGGCAAGAAAAGTAATATAATGAGCAATATCATTACCTCACACTTACAGTTATATTTGACTAATTCCAGTTATAGGTAGCAAACCTTAGAAAAGTTAGAATCAGTACCCTTTCAGACAAAAACATTAAGGAATATTTGACCAATATCATTACTTCACCCTTCCAGTTATATTTGACCAATCCAAGTGAATGTACAGCAGATCAAGCGTGCAACGAATGAATGACAGGATCAAGTGTTCCCTGCAATCGACGTCATTGTCGTCTCTGTAACTGTGCCGAGCATCGATAACCGAACAGAACGTCACCACATCGTGTTGTTTCCACAAACAGCCGCTCCCCACGACATCTCTCCAAATGGCACCCATGAGCAGCCGGACATGGTGACATGGAGCACCGCATCTGTGCCCGATGCCATCGGCACACGTTCTTACCTGCCCACTCCACATTAGATTCTATTGCACAACACCTACTGCACGCCTCCTCCGCTGCCACGGTCCTCTGCTCTCCTGCTTGCCGACGGCGTCGTAGGTCTACCTACTGCACGCCTCCTCCGCTGCCATTGTCCTCTCCACTCCTGTGTGCCGACGGTGTCACAGGCAACCTGGTGGTCATCCATGTTACAGTGGGGCGGGTTGGAATCCACATAGTGCTCTCTGAGCCAAAGCAGTCAGCCAGTATTGCTGGTCGTCGTGCGCTAAACTCTGATGGATCAGTTGGATGGTTTGGGACTGGGGGGATACCGCCTAGATGAGGAGCTGTGGCAGGGAAGCCGAACTGCTGGGTGACGACATCTCTTGCGCTGCAGGGAAGCGGCCGAAAGAGACGCCTCCCTCCGCCTCCTCTTCATCACTGCGCGCGACAGTGAGCGCGATGCCATCGGCGCCAGGAGAGAGAAGGCCGGAGGTCCTTCTCTGCACTGATGTCCGCCTCGGGAAGGAGAGGTTGCGCCAAGCTGATCCACCGCGCCGCTAGTCGCCTTGGGGGAGAGAGGGGTTGTTGCATCGATGGAAGAAGAGGAGGATGCGGGTGCTAGGCGAGGATGGCGGCGGTGGAGGAAGTGAGCACATGAGAGAAAAGATGGGAGAGATGGGGGCACCGGTTGGTTAGTTTATCTCTCTGCAGGAATAAGCGGTGGCTTTATCCTAGGCATGGGCACCGCTTTGACCATAGACACATGCACATGACCCAAGATACATCGGCCTCACCAGAGACAACAAAACAAAATTGCATGTCACGTGTCCTAAATCTCTACACAGCTACACGTACACGGCGAGCACACCAAGAGAATGCATCAGGGAAAGCCTCACACGATCCGAAAATTGCCAGAGGGTATCCAAACTGTACAGATCTAGGATTATAAATCAGGGTGGTCCATCTTCAAAAAAAAAAATTTGGCACAAACAAACCAATGTAGACATACTAGCATATAATGTGACAATAACACTATGATCTTACACATATATAGTAGTTCACAACATTTCATAATTCAGTTTGATTTTTGCATAAAATAGACCTACATACCTTCAAAAGCTCAAAGAAAAAACTACTTTTGATAGGGCTTATGCCTTGTCATGGCCATGAAAGTCTCAATTACATCTTCTTCATCCACTTTGGAGAAAGTATCTCTCTCAATGTGGATACACTTAATTGGACATCAATCCTAAATTCCTAATTGCTAAACAATCCATTATCCATCTTCCATCATTTTACATTTAGACATAATAGTGACAAAAATCTGAAATTACCTAAACGGTTGGAGGATGAAGTGGGGGCTGCTCAGCTGCTGGCCTGCTGCTGGCCTTCTCCACGCCGCCGGAGCAACGTAGCCGGGCCGTAACGAACGCCGGTCGACGGCGCCGGCGGCGTCCCTGCTCGGCTGCTCTGCCTAGGGTTCAGGGGAGGGGAATTGGGGAAGGGCGGCCGGGACTGGCTGTTGCAGCGGAGGCCGACGGAGGTTGGCTGGAGGGTGGAGGCGAGCCGGCGGCGAGGGCGCGAGGCGGGCGGGACGGCGGCCAGCGGGCGCCTGGGGCGAGGTGGGGGCGCGGGGCAGTAGGGCGACGCGGTCTCGGCTCCATGCCTCCTGTCGCTGGACGCTCGTCCAAGTCCAGACACGAACGGGTTTGCACATTGATGGGCTTTTCATTTTTTTTCCTACATGCTATATGGGCCGAATCAAAATTCCAGGGTGGTCCATGGACCACCCTGGCCACCCTGTAGATCCGCCAGTGGCAGCAGCAATCAAAACATCCAATAGTCATACGTGTCAGCACCATATTAATTATGAGAAGGCTTCAAAATTCTGAGAAAAAAGAAGGCTGTTCACGGATAAGTATAGTAATACAACTATATCTTCCTTTTTTAATTCACATAAAGATACAACTTCAACTTCACTTCACGGGTTACTACCACTAGCTTACTACACGCAGTATGTGGCAGTTACATGGACTTGTTTCGGAAACAATGTAGAAAGAATCAAATTAAGAGAGGTGTTAAACACGTGAATGGAACGATGGAACGAGTCAAGAAAATGATGAAATGAGGAACGGCTCTCGTAGTGGAAAAAGTTTTGGACAGACCTGCCCTGCTACTGGCCAGAGAGAGAATATCAAAAACAATTTGGTCATTTGGTTCTCATCAGGTACCGCTCGTGTCTAACATTAGGAATTGGCAGCTCCGTCATGCATATGCAATATTATTGTCATGGTGATACACCAGACAATATCACCCTGCAAATTGGCAGCATATCCACATTTAGTTCAGCAGATTCAACGCAACCAGAACTGGACTGTTGTCAGCGATCTTCTGGAGCTGCTGATACTATACATCATTCATTTTTTCGATAAAGGATGCTTTATTACTTTAATAAGCAATTACATTCCGCGGCATCCGGGAGAAGGTTAAGAGGTCTGCTTTATTCGGTCCCGCGCACCCATGTTTTCATTCCGACCGTTTGGTTCCGGAGGGAACGCTGCGAAGCTATATTCTGTGTTGACATCAGGTGACTTCTTGGTTCATGGTGAAGTCAGAAGAAGGAATATCATGAAGGCCGGATTGGTGGACTGGCTAAAGGAGGTTCGAGTCAACGTGATGCTGAGGGATCTGCTTGGCGTTCCGGGCTTGCAGCTGTGGTATGCATGTGGGGGCGGCAACACAAGGGAAGTTCAGAGTCTTACCTCTCAGGTTGAAAACCCAGGGTCTGGCCTTAGCTGGTTGTGCCTGGCAATGTTCTTGTTGGAGGCATTGTTTTGAGAGTGGGGACTATCTTCAGGGTGAAAACCTAAGATCTTTGGTCGGGCGACGATGGCGCTGGTGCACCGTTTCCTTCTTGGAGGCGTCGCTTTTGGAGAGTCTGTACTTCAGGTGTTGTCACGTACGGTGGTGGTTGTATTGTTGTTGCTAGGTCTAGAAGGCCGTAGCGGGACTTTTATTTCTTAGTTTTCTTTACTCTTTTTTGGCTGTGTGCATCCGTACTGCCATTAGGGTGGGATGTTGTTGCAGATGTTGGGTGTAATTAGTATTTTTCGATATTAATATATTTCCTTTATCGAAAAATAGCATCGAATGGCTGGACTATTTTCTTTTGATTCTTCATTTTCTGTTCTCTAAAGTACATGTGCTAAAATGTGTAAGAACATGGATTTACATGTAAGAGTGCCTATCAATATCACCAAAGGAAAGTGCAAGCGACACTACCAGAATGCAGTTTCTGCATATTGTTCAGACAATAGCATAGACACACACCGGAATGCTCTAAAGATACATCAGCTGGCTTTTATGCAGAAAGGAGGAGGAGGAAGCGTGCTCCCAAACGCTCGTCATGATGCGCGCGCACGAGAAGTCCGCCCCGGCGGCTGTACACCGCGCTGCACGTGAGGAGGTGGTGGTGGCGAGGTGGCGGGAGCAGCCGTGGGTGAACTGGAAGATGGAGGAGGCTGCCTCGGCCGTGTTCGAGGCCAAGGCCATTGTGGTGAGGGACATGTCATGCTGCCAGGCCGACATGGAGGCGGCCAGAGAGGCGGAGGCAGAGGAAGCGACGGCCTGGCCCAGGAGCCGGCACGCCACCGATTTATTAGGCTTTCACGTGGTTTAAGAAAAAAACCATATAATTTGTCAACAAAATATGAATTATATATCACAAAAAATATATGATTAGAAACATCTTATGAATACGAGTTCACTGTTATAATTTTTAGAATCCATATATTGTTGACCTAATTTTTGGTCTAACTTTTTGTTAAACAATGTGAAAGCCTAATAAATATATATGGAGGGAGTACTAATTATCAATAGGAAATTAACCAAAGCTCTGAACTAACAAGTTAGCGACATACATGCGCACTTATAGTTGATCACTTATCATGAACAATGAAATATTTATTGTTTTGAAAAGGGGAACAATATTAGCTTTGTTTGGTGAGATTCAAGAAGTCATGTTTCATACTTTCATCCATGTAACAAGAAAAAAGACTAGCTGGATTTAATTGAAAGGTTGTACAACTATTTCATTTTCTATTTTAAATCCATATTTGATTGGTGTACATATATAGAGCCGTATATAGTGATATCTATTAGTTACTCATATTCTCTAGCTACAGATATGTGTAAACCATCTACCATATCTTCATGATTTATTGAGATATCAATACATAGCAAGGTACGATTCGGTTCGGCTATATATTAGTGTGTGTAAGACTGGGGAAAAGGGTACGAGCAGCCAGTCATGCAGCAGTTTCACTTCGGTTTATGTTATTATATTTGCAAGTGTTCGTGCCAAGTTAGATATGAGAGGAGTCAGGAATATGTATTTCACTACATTCCCCTGTAGCGGTAAGGTAATTATGGGGCCTGAACCATGCTTGCTCCATGGGTAGCAGAAGCCTTCATCGTTACGGAGAGCGGAGAAGTCGCAGCATTGCAGTAAAACTCCTCACGTAACTATTAGATCAGGGGGCAGTCGAAGCTGCGTGAGGACTTGAAGATTAGATCCTTCCGGTAGTGCTTGTCCTCCCCTTGTTCCTTATCCCTGAGCAACATCTTGTTGCATCCAGTTTCTTCTAATAAAAGCAAACATGCTTTCTCGTGCATTCTAGGAAAGAAAAAAACATCACACATTTCACATGTATATAGGATCATTGGTTAATAAAATATCTGTGAGTATTATTATTATTAAATTATTTTTTTGGAGCAACCGGCAGGAGCACTGCCTCTTCAGTAAGCAAGAGGGAAATACGAAACAAACTGTACAATGAGGTGCATGTTTAGATTAAGGTGGTAACATGGCAAAACCCACCAAGAGAAAAACCAAAGGGAAACTAATTTGGCGCGGCCGAAATGGCTGGCCCAAAACTAGCAAAAGCACGCTCTCGCTGACGAATGTCTTCTCTGGCAATATCCACAACCTCGGGGTAGGTGAGACGAAGACCGGTGTATTATCAAATATTAAAAATTTACAATTCAGCGGTTTGATTCAGATTAAAATGTTACCCTTATAGGTGAACATAAAAATTCACGAAAAGATCGTTTGCCATTTGATCAAAATAGAACTTGAGGCCAGACAACATTGATACAAATTTTAATTAGAGAAAAAAATTAAGTTAGAAAAAATAATTATGAGTTGTAGAAAATATATTTATGAGTCGCTTCAGTTAAACAGAAAAATTAAATAAATTACTCCCTCCTGCACTAAATATTATTGTAGATTCTGCAACATGTATTTAAGGCAGGAGGTAGCCGTCGGATCGATCTCCGGCATGTCCAGCCGCCGCTGCTATATTCCGACCTCCTCGCGACACTGCCACCGCCGACTGTCACAATTCTAAGTGTGTTCTAGTATTAACGAAGACACTCCAATGATATCCCCAATTTCCACTATCAGCTATTCATTGAGTTTGCCATGACTTGTTACGTTTTCTCTGAACACATCTCCGTAACATATATACATAACTTCATGTGTGACATTATAAATCACGACTTTCTCGACTAATAGTAGCCGTAATTCTACATCTAATTGTCTTAAGTATTCCGATGTTATGTATTAATGTGGTATCTTGTACGGAGCCTCCAATTAGTAAATATATTTAGGATATAAGATGGATCTGAATCATTTGTGATCTTAAGATATAGAAAGGGGCATTAAAAGTGTAAATAATACCTCAAGTAAATCATCTAAAATATGTATTTGTTCTCTAGTTAACGTACTTCTTTCTTCAATTGTCAAGCACGCTCTTGATGAC
This sequence comes from Lolium rigidum, assembly GCF_022539505.1. NCBI lineage: Eukaryota > Viridiplantae > Streptophyta > Magnoliopsida > Poales > Poaceae > Lolium > Lolium rigidum. The sequence continues at coordinate 269,696,371 of NC_061513.1, read as the reverse complement.
TTCTTGCCGGAACACTACCAACCATAGCCGGAACACTACCAACTTCTGATCTGTCTTCTTCCTGGAAAGAGCTTCATCCTTTGGCTGCAAACCATTATTCACTTGATAAAGAAACCGACGTAACGATTTATGGCCACCTAGATCTAGGTCAGCTCTGGTTCTTTCTCCTCTTCCTCCAAGCGTACGACCGCAGCATTCAATGACAAATGATGGGCAAAATGATCCCATCATTACAGGAATGGCTCGAAACACCGACGGCCAAAATTCGGGGTCATTGGCGTAGCGATGCCCTCGCTGTAGAAAACTCTACGCCGACGGCAGCCCTCGGCACATTGCGGGCCGTCAGCGTAGGCCTGTGCATGCGGCCTATCAAAGGTAGGCCGTGACGACGCTGTGACGGCGTCAAGGCTACGCTGACGGCTGTCCTCGGCATAGCCTTTATCCTCTTTTTTTACCTACGCCGATGGCCACCCTCGGCGTAGAGGTTGAACTTTTTTTCCCTACAAGCACCCTCCTGGATCGCCTTTTTCAAGATTCAACTGAATGGCAGGAAATGATAAAAAAATTAAAAAATAAAATCCTTCAAGATTCATGTATGTTACGCAACCTACTATTGGGGGAAATTAACAAATTTAAATTTCATTTTTTTTCAAATTTTTTTTAGGAAAAGGTAAAATTGTACGACGTCGAAAAAAATGTAGAATATGTCAAATTATCGTGGGAAAAAGTTACATCCGAATTCACCGATGTTTACCCGGTTAGCCAATTTTTAGATTCTCAAAATTCCAAACGAAAATATTTTTTGCTAGAAATTTAGGATTATATATATGTTTTTTAAATAATAATTGCATCCTGCATAGAGGTTATTGTTACTTAACCATTGATGTTTATTTAAATAATTTTTTTGAAATTCAAAATAATAAAGAGTTGTGATATCATGGACTAATGGTTTATAAGATTGATTTGATAGTATTATTAGCAATCTTTCGTGAAGAAGATGGAAGCTCAACCAAAAGGAACAAAAATATTAAGCGTGCTAGGAGTGGAGTAGTGTGAGGATGGGTGACCATAGTGGGAAGTTTAACCATGAGTGTAATTTGACCTAAGATTAAGTGATAGTTAGTGTGAGAGATTTAAAAAATTGAAGAAAACAAATTGAAACAAAATTTCAAAAAAATTAAAGTTAACGGACGGGACGGCGTGGCCTTCGCCGAGGATGTGTACGCCGACGGGCGTATAGGACTACGCCGAGGGCCCACGTGTCTCTGCCGATGCGGACCTACGCCGACGGTGACCCTCGGCTTAGACTACGCCGATGGTGGTCCTCGGCGTAGACTACGCCGACAGTCTTTTATGGCTACGTCGAGGGCTCGGGGCGTCGGCGTAGCGCGCCATTCCTGTAATGCATGGACCACTTCGTATTTTTCATTTTTGTTGGGTGGTTTGTGCTGTTATGTGTGGGACCGTTGCTCCTCTCGTAACCTTCCATTTCATTCCCCGTTATGTGTGTTGGACGGAACGAAAGGCAATACAAATTTATGGAAAATAGTACTCTCTCTTGTTTATTTAATTGACTTAACATTATCTAAATATAGATATATTTAATAAACAAACGCGTCTAGATACACCTGTATCTATAGAAAGTCAAGTTAATTTAAATCAGAGAAAGTAGTATAAACTACCCGAATTATTTATTTGCCACGTCATATGACAGCTACCTAATGCGGGTCGTTATTTGTCATCCGTAAATAAAGGAAAATAATCGAATTCGGTAAGCTTCCCCACCATCAGCAGTCGGCATCAGTCTGCAATACGAATACACGTCATGCATAGATAGCACTATAGACATCTGCTACAACGGGCTGTCGTTTTGGGTGTCTGCATAACCCTATATCTTGGACGAAAGGGGGGAAATGGAACCAAGAAGCACGGAGATACTCAATCAAATCCAATGAATTTAGTAGGACGATGGCTTCTTTCACGACCCTTGCTGAAGCTTGCACATATGCAAGTACCAATGGAGTCCATGACTCCAGGGGATGGGGAATCTCCAGCGGTCGCAGCGCAGGCTCACGGGAAGAACAGATGGGTGACAGAGACAGAGAGACGTATGCCATGGATCACTGGGCAACGTCCGCTAGCTGCCACCATCGTGGACTCACCAACACGGCTGCTCACCAAACCAGACTACCGGTAACGAGGTTTGCCCTGGATCGAGGAGGAAGAAGATGGGAGAGCGAGATATATCGGGACATAACCGCATGAGTACAGACGTCAGCTATACAACGGGAGAAGAGTCCGTCGGTAGCAAGAGAAAATTACGGGAATAGAACGTCTTTATTTCTACAGACGGCCGGTGCGGTTATTGATTTTTTCTTTCTTCCACGTCATACAGATTCTTACGTGGCCTGTGTTACAGACAGCTGATTAGATACTATTGTACATGCCCTAAGGGTGGGCAAACACGGTGGGACGACAGTTTAACCGGTTTTAAGAAAGTACTACAAATTTTTATACTACTACTAAACTGGACTAAACTGGAGGTGTGATTTAATTTGTGCACCAACCGGTTTCCACGGTTTCTCATGGTGCGAGATTTTGTACACCCCGATTAGCTATCGCGCCATCATGGTGACATGAAGTTTCAGTTGGGCGCAATAAATTTGACCAAACTACGAGTGGTTTATTTGCCATGTCATACGGCAACTAGTACGTTGCTTTATCATCAGCAAATTATATCACCATCACCACTACTAATAAAAGATTCAGAGGTCGGATCCAAACAATCTTAGCCATTAAAACAGTCTATCGAACGTTTTATTTTTTTTTGCGAAAATTCTACCGATCTATTAATAATCATCAACAGTAGTATAAAGATGCCTAAAAGTAATAAAAACTACAAAATATATCATTGGACCACCTACACTAGCACAAGCCGAAGGCGCGCCGCCGTCCTCGCCCCTCCATCAACGGAGCCAGGCAAAACTTGTCGTAGTAGAGCTTGTTGTAGTAGACAGACGGAAAGTCGTCGTGCTAAGGCCCCAAAGGACCAGCGCACCAGAGTAGCAACCATCGCCAAAGATGACAACCATAGGTCGGAAGAGATTGACCTGAAACCACACGATCGAACACGAAAGACGACCGGATCACGAGAGATCCGCCAGACACACAACTACACACGCCCTCCGCCGGCGCTAGATGGACCACCGGAGCGAGGATAGGATGGGGAGGACCTTATTCTGACTTCAGGAAGTAGCCGCCGCCTCACCATCCCGAAGAAGACACCGAAAACAAACTAAACGAAGAACTGAAACCTTCCCGCCGGCGAGAGGCCGCGGTCCGCCACACCTCCGAGGCCCCAAGGCCACCGGAGGCGGGGAGGACTAGCAGCGTCGGCGGCGAGAGGGACAAAACCCTAGATGGGTTTTAGAGCCGCCTCCTGATCGCCTTCGTGTCTTGCTATTTTCTCGTACCGGTTCGTCTGACGCGAGCGGACAACATCCAACACGCTAATCATTTTTCCCACCTAACCACCTCCCACGATGCCATCACGATTATTTAATCCCCTCACATGTCTCCTCCCTCTCCATGCAACTTCTACACCTCTGCGCTGCCGCCTCCTCTCCACGTGCCATCCCACCCCATGCGGCAAAGCCTGGCTCGAGCCCCGCTGTCCTCTGCCTCGGGCACCTCCTCAACGACTGAATCGGAAACTTCTGGATCACAGTGAGCTGAACAGTTGACCAAGTCAGTTACATGGCCTCCTCACTAGGGTTTTAGAAATTGGAAGGGTTAGAGGATCTCACTAGTGGAAAATAGGCTATCTGTGGCGCACCAAAATTGAATTCTGTGGCGCATATCCAGGTCGCCACAGTTGCCATGCGACTAGTATTTGAATTTTGTGGCGCACATATACATGCGCCACAGAATTTTTGAAACTTCTGTGGCGCACTAGGTCAATATGCGCCACAGAATTGTCTTGAAAACTTCTGTGGCGCACCATGCCAATATGCGCCACCGAATTTTTTTTCGAATTTTTTTTAAAAAAGTGGCGGCCAGATCTAGATCTAGATTTAGATCTGGGGCCACCGGAATTTGGCCGGTGATGGTGGGGTGGGGTTGGTGGAGGAGGAGGAGGAGGCCGGCCGGCCGGAGGAGGTGGTGGTGGTGGTGGTGGGGGGAGGAGGAGGAAGATGAGGAGGTGGTGGTGGTTGTGGTGGTGGTGGCGGCGGTGGTGGTGGTGTTGGCCGGAGTAGGTGGATGGTGGTGGTGGTGGTGTTGGCCGGAGGAGGAGGAGGAGGAGGAGGAGGAGGAGGTGGTGGTGGTGTTGGTGATGGTGGTGGCGTTGGTGATGGTGGTGGCCGACCGGAGGAGGAGGAGGGGTTGGTGGTGGTGGTGATGGTGTTGGACGGAGGTGGTGGTGGTGGTCGCCGGAGGAGATGATGGTGGTCACCGGAGGAGGAGGATAAGGTGTTGGAGATATGCCCAAGAGGCAATAATATAGTGGTTATTATATATCTTTGTGTTTATGATAAATGTTTATATACCATGCTATAATTGTATTAACCGAAACATTGATACATGTGTGTTATGTAAACAACAAGGAGTCCCTAGTAAGCCTCTTGTATAACTAGCTTGTTGATTAATAGATGATCATAGTTTTGTGATCATGAACATTGGATGTTATTAATAACAAGGTTATGTCATTGATGAATGATGTAATGGACAAACACCCATCTAAGCGTAGCATAAGATCACGTCATTAAGTTCAAGTTGCTATTAGCTTTCCGATACATAGTTACCTAATCCTTCGACCATGAGATCATGTAAATCACTTATACCGGAAGGGTACTTTGATTTCATCAAACGCCACTGCGTAAATGGGTGGTTATAAAGGTGGGATTAAGTATTCGGAAAGTATGAGTTGAGGCATATGGATCAAGAGTGGGATATTGTCCATCCCGATGACGGATAGATATACTCTGGGCCCTCTCGGTGGAATGTCATCTAATTAGCTTGCAAGCATATGAATGGTTCATAAGAGATCACATACCACGGTACGAGTAAATAGTACTTGTCGGAGACGAGGTGGAACAAGGTATAGAGATACCGATGATCAAACCTCGGACAAGTAAAATATCGCGTGACAAAGGGAATCGGTATCGTATGTAAATGGTTCAATCGATCACTAAGTCGTCGTTGAATATGTGGGAGCCATTATGGATCTCCAGATCCCGCTATTGGTTATTGGTCGGAGAGAAGTCTCAACCATATCTGCATAGTTCACGAACCGTAGGGTGACACACTTAAGGTTTGATGTCGTTTAAGTAGATATGGAATATGGAATATAGTTCGAAGTTTTGTTCGGAGTCTCGGATGGGATCCGGGACATCACGAGGAGGTCCGGAGAATAAGATTCATATATAGGAAGTCACTTTCCAAGTTTGGAAATGATCCGGTGCATTTATGGAAGGTTCTAGAAGGTTCTAGAAAAGTCCGGAAGAAGTCACCATGGAAAGTGGACTCCCGGAGGGACTCCACCTAGCATGGCCGGCCAACCCTAGGGGGAGGAGTCCCAGGTGGACTCCACCATAGGTGGTCGGCCACCCCCCCCCCCCCCAAGGAAGGGTGGGAGTCCCACCTTGAGTAGGAGTCCCACCTTGGGTAGGTTTCGTGCTTATGGCAAGTTTTCGATTCGGGTCTTATTCGAAGACTTGGAGTCCAACTCTTGGGGGTTTCCACCTATAAATAGAGGGGCAAGGGGAGGGGGCCGGCCACACCAAAGCCCTCTTGGCCGCAGCCCCCAAGTGGCCGGCGCCCATAGCCCCCTCTCCCCAAACCCTAGCCTCTCCTCCTCCACATAATACTCCCGCAGCGCATAGGTGAAGCCCTGCCGGAGTTCTTCACCACCACCGCCACCACGCCGTCGTGCTGCCGGGATTCTGAGGAGGATCTACTACATCCGCTGCCCACTGGAACGGGTAGGAGGACGTCGTCATCAACACCGTACGTGTGACCGAGTACGGAGGTGCTGCCCGACCGTGGCACCGTCAAGATCTTCTACGCGCTTTTGCAAGCGGCAAGTGATCGACTACATCCACCACGAGATCTAATCTCGTTAAGCTTTGCGAATCTTCGAGGGTTAGTCTCTTGATCTCCTCGTTGCTACCATCTACTAGATTAGATCTTGGCTTGTGTTTCGTTCTTGCGGTAGGAAATTTTTTGTTTTCTATGCTACAAATCCCATCAGTGGTATCAGAGCCGTGTCTATGCATAGATTGGTTGCACGAGTAGAACACAATTATTTTGTGGGCGTTGATGCTTTGTTGTCTTTAGTTCGTGTACTTTGCATCTTGCGGCATAGTGGGATGAAGCGGCTCGGGCTAACTTTACATGACCGCGTTCATGAGATTTGCTCCACGCTCGACATGCAACTTGTATTGCATAAGTGGCTTTGCGGGTGTCTGTCTCTCCCACTATAGTGAAGATCCAATTTACTCTTTCTATTGACAACACTAGTATCACCGTTGTGGTTCATGTTCGTAGGTAGATTGGATCTTACTCGAAAACCCTAAACCACGTAAAATATGCAAACCAAATTAGAGACGTCTAACTTGTTTTTGCAGGGTTTGGTGATGTGATATGGCCATGATGTGATGATGAATATGTATGAGATGATCATTATTGTATTGTGGCAACCGGCAGGAGCCTTATGGTTGTCTTTAAATTTCATGTTGAGTATTATTTCAAAGTAGTTGTAATAGTTGCTACATGGAGAACAATCATGAAGACGGCGCCATTGACCTTGACGCTACGCCGACGATGATGGAGATCATGCCCGTTGATGATGGAGGATCATGTCCGTGCTTTGGAGATGAAGATCAAAGGCGCAAAGACAAAGGGGCCATATCATATCACATATGAATTGCATGTGATGCTAATCCTTTTATGCATCTTATATTGCTTAGATCGCGACGATAGCATTATAAGATGATCCCTCTCACTAAATATCAAGATAATAAAGTGTTCATCCTTAGTATGCACCGTTGCTAAGACTTGTCGTTTCGAAGCATCACGTGATGATCGGGTGTGATAGATTCTACATGTGCATACAACGGGTGCAAGCCGGTTTTGCACACGCGGATACTAAGGTTGCCTTGATGAGCCTAGCATTTACAGACATGGTCTCGGAACACGGGATACCGAAAGGTAGAGCATGAGTCATATGATTGATATGATGAACACTTTGAGTGTTCGCCTTTGAAGTTACATCTTGTCTCGTGATGATCGGACTTGGTGTAGTGGATATGGTTCGTGTGGTCACTAAGACAATGCGAGGGATATTGTTTTGAGTGGGAGTTCACCTAGTTTAATTTTGTAGAATTAAAATTTAAACTCAATTTGTCATAAACTTAGTCTAAACTCTTTGCAAATATATGTTGTAGATCATGGCATCCCCATCAATCAATTTTAACCAGTTCCTAGAGAAAGAAAACCTTAAAAGCAATGGTAGCAACTTCACCGACTGGTTCCGTCATGTGAGGATTTTCCTCAATGGCGGAAATCTGCAATATGTGCTCGAAGCGCCGCTAGGTCCCCCACCATCACCTGCAGTATCTGAGGACGTAAAAAATGTTTACGAGACTCTGGTGACTCGTTACTCTCAAGTTCAGTGTGCCATCCTGTGCAGCCTAGAGGCAGAGCTCCAAAAGCGTTTTGAGCACCACGACCCTTGTGATATGATCAATGAGCTCAAGGTTATCTTTGAAACTCATGCGGCTGTGGAGAGCTATGAGGCCTCGAAACAATTCTTTGGTTGTATGATGGAAGAGGGCAGCTCCGTTAGTGAGCACGTGTTCACTATGTCCGGACACGCGAAGAAGCTCAGTGACTTGGGGATTACGATCCCTAACCAGCTGGGTATTCATCGTGTCCTCCAATCACTGCCACCAAGTTACAAGAACTTCGTGATGAACTACAACATGCAGAACATGAATAAGGAGTTACCTGAACTCTTCTCCATGCTAAAATCTGCTGAGATTGAGATTAAGAAAGAGCACCAAGTGTTGATGGTCAACAAGACCACCAGTTTCAAGAAGCAAGGCAAACCTAAGAAGGGCAACTTCAAGAAGGGTGGCAAGAAAGCTGCCGCGCCTCCTGAGAAGCCTAAGGGTGGCCCTAAACCTGATATTGAGTGCTATTACTGCAATGGGAAGGGGCACTGGAAGCGTAATTGCCCCAAGTACTTGGCTGATCTGAAGAGCGACCTTGTCAAGAAGAAGAAAGGTATATCTGATATACATGTTATAGATGTTTATCTTACTAGTTCTCGTACTAGTGCCTGGGTATTTGATACTGGTTCGGTTGCTCACATTTGTAACTCGAAACAGGAACTACGGAATAAACGAAGCCTAGCGAGGGATGAAGTGACGATGCGCGTTGGAAATGGATCCAAGGTCGATGTGATCGCTGTCGGCACGCTCCCTCTACATCTACCTTCGGGATTAGTTTTAAACATCAATAATTGTTATTTGGTGCCGTCGTTGAGCATGAACATTATATCTAGATCTTGTTTAATGCAAGATGGTTATTCATTTAAGTCTGAGAATAATGGTTGTTCTATTTTTATGAATAATATCTTTTATGGTCATGCGCCTGAGATGAATGGTTATTCTTGTTAAATCTCGATAGTAGTGATACACATGTTCATAACATTGATGCTAAACGAATTAAATTGAATGATAATTCTACTTATATGTGGCACTGTCGTCTTGGTCATATTGGAGTGAAACGCATGAAGAAACTCCATTCCGATGGACTTCTTGAATCACTTGACTTTGAGTCACTTGAAAGATGCGAAGCATGCCTTATGGGAAAAATGACTAAGACTCCATTCTCTGGGACAATGGAGCGAGCTACTGACTTATTAGAAATAATACATACCGATGTATGCGGTCCAATGAGTGTAGCCTCGCGCGGTGGTTATCGTTATGTTCTAACCTTCACAGATGATCTGAGTAGATATGGGTATATCTATTTCATGAAGCATCAGTCCAAAACTTTCGAGAAGTTTAAGGAATTCCAAAGTGAAGTAGAAAATCAACGTAACAAGGAGATCAAGTTTCTGTGTTCTGATCGCGGAAGCGAATATCTGAGTTATGAGTTTGGCATGCATTTAAAGAAATGCGGAATACTTTCACAGTTGACACCGCCGGGAACACCACGGCGCAATGGTGTGTCCAAACGTCGTAATCGAACTCTCTTAGATATGGTTCGTTCTATGATGTCTCTTACTGATTTGCTGTTATCGTTTTGGGGTTATGCGTTAGAGACAGCTGCATTCACTTTAAATAGGGCACCATCAAAATCCGTTGAAATGACACCGTATGAATTGTGGTTTCAGAAGAAACCTAAGCTGTCGTTCCTTAAAGTTTGGGGTTGCGAAGCTTATGTAAAAAGGTTACAACCTGACAAGCTAGAACCCAAATCGGAGAAATGCGTCTTCATAGGATACCCTAAGGAAACTATTGGGTATACTTTCTATCACAGATCCGAAGGCAAAATCTTTGTTGCTAAGAACGGAACCTTTTCTTGAGAAAGAGTTTCTCACTAAAGAAGTGACTGGAAGAAAGGTAGAACTCAACGAGGTTATTGAACCTTCTCTCGTAGATCAGAGTAGCGCAGTACCGGAAGATGTTCCTGTGCCGCCTGCACCGATAAGAGAGGAAGCAAATGATAATGATCATGAAACTTCGAACGAGGTAGCTACCAAACCTCGCAGATCGACAAGGGAGCGTACCACTCCTGATTGGTATGATCCTTGTCTAAATGTCATGATTGTGGACAACAATGATGAAGACCCTGCAACGTATGAAGAAGCGATGATGAGCCCAGATTCCAACAAATGGCAAGAAGCCATGAAATCCGAAATGGGATCCATGTATGATAATCAAGTATGGACTTTGGTAGACTTACCTGATAGCCGCAAGGCTGTCGAGAATAAATTGATCTTCAAGAGAAAAACAGATGATGATGGTAATGTTACTGTCTATAAAGCTCGACTTGTCGCAAAGGGTTTCCGACAAATTCAAGGAGTTGACTACGATGAGACTTTCTCACCTGTAGCGAAGCTAAAGTCTGTGATGATTTTGTTAGCAATAGCTGCATTTTTCGATTATGAGATTTGGCAGATGGATGTCAAAACGGTGTTCCTTAATGGTGACATTGAGGAAGAGTTGTATATGGTATAACCCAAAGGTTTTGTCGATCCTAAAAATGCTGACAATGTATGCAAACTTCAGCGTTCCATTTATGGACTGAAGCAAGCATCCCGGAGTTGGAACCGACGCTTTGATAAGGTGATCAAAGACTTCGGGTTTATACAGTGTCATGGAGAGGCCTGTATTTACAAGAAAGTGAGTGGGAGCTCTGTAGCATTCCTGATATTATATGTAGATGACATATTATTGATTGGGAATTATATAGAACTATTAAGTAGTGTAAAAGGTTATTTGAATAAGTGTTTTTCAATGAAAGACCTTGGTGAAGCAGCGTACATTTTAGGCATCAAGATTTATAGAGATTGATCAAGACGCCTAATAGGCTTTCACAGAGTACATACCTGGACAAGATTCTAAAGAAGTTTAGAATGGATGAAAGTAAGAAAGGGTTCTTACCAATGTTGCCAGGTAAGGTCTTGAGTAAGACTCAAGGTCCGGCTACGGCAGAAGAAAGAGAGAGGATGAACAAGATCCCCTATGCCTCGGCAGTAGGCTCTATCATGTATGCCATGCTGTGTACCATACCGGATATCGCACATGCTGTTAGTTTGACCAGCAGATATCAAAGTGATGCAGGAATGGAACACTGGACAGCGGTCAAGAATATTCTGAAGTACTTGAAAAGAACTAAGGATATGTTTCTTTGTTATGGCGGTGACCAAGAGCTCGTTATAACCAGTTACACCGATGCAAGTTGGAATACTGATCCTGATGACTCTAAGTCTCAGTCTGGGTATGTGTTTATATTGAATGGTGCTGCAGTAAGCTGGTGTAGCTCCAAGCAGTGCACGGTGGCGAAGTCTTCAACAGAATCGGAATACATAGCGGCTTCGAAGGCTTCATCGGAAGCGGTATGGATGAAGAGGTTCATTGTTGAGCTTGGTGTGGTTCCTAGTGCATTGGACCCACTAGTCATCTATTGTGACAACATGGGTGCCATCGCCAATGCACAAGAACCAAGGTCACACAAGAAGCTGAAGCATATCAAGCTGCGTTTTCATTCGATTCGCGAGTACATCGAAGATGGAGAAGTAAAGATTTTAAAAGTACACACTGATCTGAATGTAGCAGATCCGTTGACTAAAGCTCTCCCTAGGGCAAAGCATGACTAACACCAGAATGCCATGGGTGTTAGGTACCTTACAATGTAATCTACATTATTGAATCTAGTGCAAGTGGGAGACTGTTGGAGATATGCCCAAGAGGCAATAATAAAGTGGTTATTATATATCTTTGTGTTTATGATAAATGTTTATATACCATGCTATAATTGTATTAACCGAAACATTGATACATGTGTGTTATGTAAACAACAAGGAGTCCCTAGTAAGCCTCTTGTATAACTAGCTTGTTGATTAATAGATGATCATAGTTTCGTGATCATGAACATTGGATGTTATTAATAACAAGGTTATGTCATTGATGAATGATGTAATGGACAAACACCCATCTAAGCGTAGCATAAGATCACGTCATTAAGTTCAAGTTGCTATTAGCTTTCCGATACATAGTTACCTAATCCTTCGACCATGAGATCATGTAAATCACTTATACCGGAAGGGTACTTTGATTACATCAAACGCCACTGCGTAAATGGGTGGTTATAAAGGTGGGATTAAGTATTCGTAAAGTATGAGTTGAGGCATATGGATCAAGAGTGGGATATTGTCCATCCCGATGACGGATAGATATACTCGGGCCCTCTCGGTGGAATGTCATCTAATTAGCTTGCAAGCATATGAATGGTTCATAAGAGATCACATACCACGGTACGAGTAAAGAGTACTTGTCGGAGACGAGGTTGAACAAGGTATAGAGATACCGATGATCAAACCTCGGACAAGTAAAATATCGCGTGACAAAGGGAATCGGTATCGTATGTAAATGGTTCAATCGATCACTAAGTCATCGTTGAATATGTGGGAGCCATTATGGATCTCCGGATCCCGCTATTGGTTATTGGTCGGAGAGAAGTCTCAACCATGTCTGCATAGTTCACGAACCGTAGGGTGACACACTTAAGGTTTGATGTCGTTTAAGTAGATATGGAATATGGAATGGAGTTCGAAGTTTTGTTCGGAGTCTCGGATGGGATCCAGACATCACGAGGAGGTCCGGAATGGTCCGGAGAATAAGATTCATATACAGGAAGTCACTTTCCAAGTTTGGAAATGATCCGGTGCATTTATGGAAGGTTCTAGAAAAGTCCGGAAGAAGTCACCATGGAAAGTAGAGTCCCGGAGTGACTCCACCTAGCATGGCCGGCCAACCCTAAGGGGGAGGAGTCCCAGGTGGACTCCACCATGGGTGGCCGGCCAACCCCTCCAAGGAAGGGTGGGAGTCCCACCTTGAGTAGGAGTCCCACCTTGGGTAGGTTTCGTGCTTATGGCAAGTTTTGGGTTCGGGTCTTATTCGAAGACTTGGAGTCCAACTCTTGGGGGTTTCCACCTATAAATAGAGGGCCAAGGGGAGGGGGCCGGCCACATCAAAGCCCTCTTGGCCGCAGCCCCCAAGTGGCCGGCGCCCAAACCCCAGCCTCTCCTCCTCCACATAATACTCCCGCAGTGCATAGGCGAAGCCCTGCCGGAGTTCTCCACCACCACCGCCACCACACCGTCGTGCTGCCGGGATTCCGAGGAGGATCTACTACATCCGCTGCCCGCTGGAACGGGGAGGAGGACGTCGTCATCAACACCGTACGTGTGACCGAGTACGGAGGTGCTACCCGACTGTGGCACCGTCAAGATCTTCTACGCGCTTTTGCAAGCGGCAAGTGATCGACTACATCCACCACGAGATCTAATCTCGTTAAGCTTTGCGAATCTTCGAGGGTTAGTCTCTTGATCTCATTGTTGCTACCGTCTACTAGATTAGATCTTGGCTTGTGTTTCGTTCTTGCGGTAGGAAATTTTTTGTTTTCTATGCTACGAATCCCATCAGAAGGTGGTGGTGGTGGCCGGAGAAGAAGGGAGGAGGACGAGGTGGTGGTGCTGGTGCTGGTGGTGGGAGGAGAAGTGAGGAGATTGAGAAGTGGTGGAGGAGAAGTGTAGTAGGAGATTGGCGCTGGAAAAATTCAAAATTTTTGGGTAGGACTTCTGTGGCGCATGGGCACAAGGTGCGCCACAGATTTTTTTTCTTCTTTTTTTGTATTTTGCAGGAAAAAATCTTTAACTGGCCGTAACTTCTTACTCGTTTCGAATTTGGCGATTCTAAAAATTCGTCTTTAAATAATAATATTTTGTAAAAAATGTTTGCTTTGATGATGCCAAACTATGTTAATCAAGACGAAACAAGATCAGACTCCAGCTGCTGAAATGAACTGTCTAGCAAACTATCTACAAAGTGCAGACATTGACCCGCAAAAAGAGTAGATGGAATCAAAAGTCAGAATTCGGCAACAAACCTACAACGATGTGCATATGTAGGGAAATAATCAAACCCTTTAACTTGCAAGTTTCCTTAAAATCAGCCACGCAACGCAAAACAGTTTAGCCAGAAATTCGCAGGTATCTATTTCCGAACATAATCAAGACAGGAACTAATTGCCACCACCTAGATTTCCTGATTTAGATATAGGGGCAGAGGCATACCGACAGAATATGGGAGAGTGGTTGTTCTCATCCCCCTTAATTATCCCAGTAAAGCTCAGTTCCAAACTACTAAACAGTCGTCCAGAGCCTGGAGTTCCGCTTCAGCAGGCTCAAGCCCCTCACCAGGGTCATCCGCACGCCGTTCCCCATCAAGACCCTATGCCACAATGTGACTGCGCCTCCACAGGGCCGCAACGACCCACAAACGCAAGAGATTTATGTGGTTGGCCGCAGTCAAGGAACAACAGGACGGGGCGGCACGCTCTGCCTGACTTGATTGAACAAAAAAAATGGGAGAGAAGATCAGATCGGGGAAGGAGGAAAGGTAGGCAGAGGAATGTGTCACCTGGACTGGCAGATGGCCGCCGCTATGCTCGTGCTCCACGTGCCCATGGCCATGGAGTCGCTCCAAAACTCGTGTGGCTGCCTGGCTGGCCACCTCCACCGGCTGTCGCCGACAGCCCACCTCTGCCGCACGGTCGTCCTACGTCTGCGTCGCGTCCTCGCCGGCAGACCAACCACGACCACACACGCGCCCAGCCCCTCCAGCGTGGTCGCCTGGAGACCCACCTCTACGGCATCCTGCTCCTTCTCCATCACGCCGCAGTCGCTGGCTTCACTGCTGGGGACGTGCTCGAGGCCGCCTGCGCCACTTGAGAGCGAGGACGTGCTCGAGGCCGCCTGCGCCACGTGATGAGGCATGGACTGGTGGCCACGGGACACGCAGCTGCGGCAAACTGGCAATCCCCGGTCCGGTGCCGCGCGGGAGCCCTGGCCGGCGGCAGCGGCGCGCCAGAGACCATGACTGAGCCAGACGGCGGAGTTGAGATAGACCTCGTCCACCGAGTGATGAGGGTGTGGGCGCCGATGTAGCGGAGCATGAGCCAGGGGAGGTCAAGGGGGAGAAGCAGGTGAAGTAGAGAAACCCATCCTCCATGAGGAGGAGCAGCCGGAGGTGCGGCGGCGTCGGAGAAACGCCGGCGACCAAGCCCGGGGCACCAGTAGGGTTTCATGGGCGCGCACTCGACAACCGTGGTGGTAGGGAAACGGAAGAGGAGGAGGAGGCGGGGCACCGCGCGGCGACGCTGGACATGCCAGGGAGGGGAGGAGGACGACGCTGGACGTGAGCAGGGAGGGGAGGAGGGCGGCACTGGCGACGATGCAGAGAAACAGGGAGAAGGAACGGGAGTGGTGGGGGCAAATCAGCTAGTCAACTGAAGCATTCGTTAAGCAGCGGACTGATGGCGTGTAATGCACACGTCCGTTGGGAACCCCAAGAGGAAGGTGTGATGCGCACAGCAGCAAGTTTTCCCTCAGTAAGAAACCAAGGTTATCGAACCAGTAGGAGTCAAGGAGCACGTGAAGGTTGTTGGTGGCGGAGTGTAGTGCGGCGCAACACCAGGGATTCCGGCGCCAACGTGGAACCTCGCACAACACAATCAAAGTACTTTGCCCCAACGTAATAGTGAGGTTGTCAATCTCACCGGCTTGCTGTAAACAAAGGATTAGATGTATAGTGTGGATGATGATGATTGTTTGCGAAGAACAGTAAAGAACAATTGCAGTAGATTGTATTTCGGATGTAAAGAATAGGACCGGGGTCCACAGTTCACTAGTGGTGTCTCTCCCATAAGATAAATAGATGTTGGGTGAACAAATTACAGTTGGGCAATTGACAAATAAAGAAGGCATAACAATGCACATACATATATCATGATGAGTACTATGAGATTTAATCAGTGGCATTACGACAAAGTACATAGACCGCTATCCAAGCATGCATCTATGCCTAAAAAGTCCACCTTCAAAGTTATCATCCGAACCCCTCCAGTATTAAGTTGCAAACAACGGACAATTGCATTAAGTATGGTGCGTAATGTAATCAACACAAATATCCTTAGACAAAGCATCGATGTTTTATCCCTAGTGGCAACAAGCACATCCACAACCTTAGAACTTTCCGTCACTCGTCCCGCATTTAATGGAGGCATGAACCCACTATCGAGCATAAATACTCCCTCTTGGAGTCACAAGTATCAACTTGGCCGAGCCTCTACTAGCAACGGAGAGCATGCAAGAACATAAATAACATATATGATAGATTGATAATCAACTTGACATAGTATTCAATATTCATCGGATCCCAACAAACACAACATGTAGCATTACAAATAGATGATCTTGATCATGATAGGCAGCTCACAAGATCTAACATGATAGCACAATGAGGAGAAGACAACCATCTAGCTACCGCTATGGACCCATAGTCCAGGGGTGGACTACTCACACATCGATCCGGAGGCGATCATGGCGATGAAGAGACCTCCGGGAGATGATTCCCCTCTCCGGCAGGTGCCGGAGGCGATCTCCTGAATCCCCCGAGATGGGATTGGCGGCGGCGGCGTCTCTGCAAGGTTTTCCGTATCGTGGCTCTCGGCATCGGGGGTTTCGCGACGAAGGCTTTAAGTAGGCGGAAGGGTAGGTCATGGGGCATCACGAGGGGCCCACACAACAGGCCGGCGCGGCCAAGGCTTGGGCCGCGCCGCCCTAGTGTGTCGCCACCTCGTGGCCCCACTTCGTATCTCCTCCGGACTTCTGGAACTTCGTGGAAAAATAGGACCCTGGGCGTTGATTTCGTCCAATTCCGATAATATTTCCTTACTAGGATTTCTGAAACCAAAAACAGCAGAAACAAGAATCGGCTCTTCGGCATCTCGTCAATAGGTTAGTGCCGGAAAATGCATAATAATGACATATAATGTGTATAAAACATGTGAGTATCATCAATAAAGTAGCATGGAACATAAGAAATTATAGATACGTTTGGGACGTATCAAGCATCCCCAAGCTTAGTTCCTACTCGCCCTCGAGTAGGTAAACGATAACAAAGATAATTTCTGAAGTGACATGCTATCATAATCTTAATCATACTATTGTAAAGCATATGAGATGAATGCAGCGATTCGAAGCAATGATGAAGATAATGAGTAAACAAATGAATCATATAGCAAAGACTTTTCATGAATAATACTTTCAAGACAAGCATCAATAAGACTTGCATAAGAGTTACTCATAAAGCAATAAATTCAAAGTAAAGGTATTGAAGCAACACAAAGGAAGATATAAGTTTCAGCAGTTGCTTTCAACTTCAACATGCATATCTCATGGATAATTGTCAACACAAAGTAATATAACAAGTGCAATAGGTAAACATGTAAGAATCAATGCACACAGTTGACACAAGTGTTTGCTTCCGGGATAGAAAGAATAGGTAAACTGACTCAACAATAAAGTAAAAGATAGGCCCTTCGCAGAGGGAAGCATGGATTACTATATTTGTGCTAGAGCTTTTCATTTTGAAAACATAGATACAATTTTGTCAACGGTAGTAATAAAGCATATGTGTTATGTATAAGATATCTTATAAGTTGCAAGCCTCATGCATAGTATACCAATAGTGCTCGCACCTTGTCCTAATTAGCTTGGATTAACATGGATTATCATTGCATAGCATATGTTTCAACCAAGTGTCACAAAGGGGTACCTCTATGCCGCTCGTACAAAGGTCTAAGGAGAAAACTCGCATTGGATTTCCGCTTTTGATTATTCTCAACTTAGACATCCATACCGGGACAACATAGACAACAGATAATGGACTCCTCTTTAATGCATAAGCATTCAACAACAGTTAATTTTCTCATAAGAGATTGAGGATTAGTTGTCCAAACTCGAAACTTCCACCATGAATCATGGCTTTAGTTAGCGGCCCAATGTTCTTCTCTAACAAGTATGCATACTCAAACCATTTGATCATGAAAATTGCCCTTACTTCAGACAAGACGAACATGCATAGCAACTCACATGATATTCAACAAAGGTAAAAGTTGATGGCGTCCCCAGAAACATGGTTACCGCTCAACAAGGAACTTATTAAGAAATAAGACACATAAGTACATATTCTTCACCACAATAGTTTTTAAGGCTACTTTCCCATGAGCTATATATTGCAAAGACAAAGAATAGAATTTTTAAAGGTAGCACTCAAGTAATGTACTTTGGAATGGCGGAGAAATACCATGTGGTAGGTAGGTATGGTGGACACAAATGGCATAGTATTTGGCTCAAGGATTTGGATGCACAAGAAGAATTCCTCTCAATACAAGGCTAGGCTAGCAAGGTTGTTTGAAGCAAACTCAAGTATAAAAGGTGCAAGCAAAGCTCACATATGAACATATTGTAGGTATTATAAGACTTTACATTGTCTCCTTGTTGTTCAAACACCTTAACCAGAAAATATCTAGACTCTAGAGATCAATCATGCAAACCAAATTTTAACAAGCTCTATGTAGTTCTTCATTAATGGGTACAAGGTACATGATGCAAGAGTCTAAACATGATCTATATGAGCACAACAATTGCCAAGTATCACATTATTCAAGACATTATACCATTTACCACATGCGGCATTTTCCGTTTCCAACCATATAACAATGAATGAAGTAGTCCAACTTTCGCAATGAACATTAAAGATAAAGCTAAGAACATATGTGTTCATACGAAACAGCGGAGCGTGTCTCTCTCCCACACAAGGAATGCTAGGATCCGATCTTATTCAAACAAAAACAAAAACAAAAACAAATAGACGCTCCAAGTAAAGCACATAAGATGTGACAGAATAAAAATATAGTTTCACTAGAAGTGACCTGATAAGTTGTCGATGAAGAAGGGATGCCTTGGGCATCCCCAAGCTTAGACGCTTGGGTCTTCTTAAAATATGGAGGGATGAACCACGGGGGCATCCCCAAGCTTTGACTTTTCACTCTTCTTGATCATATTGTATCATCCTCCTCTCTTGACCCTTGAAAACTTCCTCCACACCAAACTCAAAACAAACTCATTAGAGGGTCAGTGCATAATTCATGTATTCAGAGGTAACATAATCATTCTTAACACTTCTGGACATTGCACAAAGCTACTGAAAGTTAATGGAACAAAGAAATCCATCAAACATAGCAAAACAAGCAATGCGAAATAAAAGGCAGAATCTGTCAAAACAGAACAGTCCGTAAAGACGAATTTTTTAGAGGCACCAGACTTGCTCAGATGAAAATGCCCAAATTGAATGAAAGTTGCGTACATATCTGAGGATCACGCACGTAAATTGGCAGATTTTTCTGAGTTACCTACAGAGAACCATGCCCAAATTCGTGACAGCAAGAAATCTGTTTCTGCGCAGTAATCCAAATCTAGTATTGACTTTAGTATCAAAGACTTTACTTGGCACAACAATGCAATAAAATAAAGATAAGGAGAGGTTGCTACAGTAGTAACAACTTCCAAGACTCAATATAAAATAAAAGTGCAGAAGTAAAATAATGGGTTGTCTCCCATAAGCGCTTTTCTTTAACGCCTTTCAGCTAGGCGCAGAAAGTGTGTATCAAGTATTATCAAGAGATGAAGCATCGACATCATAATTTGTTCTAATAATAGAATCATAAGGTAACTTCATTCTCTTTCTAGGGAAGTGTTCCATACCTTTCTTGAGAGGAAATTGATATTTAATATTACCTTCCTTCATATCAATGGTAGCACCAACAGATCAAGAGAAGGTCTTCCCAATATAATGGGACAAGATGCATTGCATTCAATATCCAAGACAACAAAATCAACGGGGACAAGGTTATTGTTAACCATAATACGAACATTATCAATCCTCCCCAAAGGTTTCTTTATAGCATTATCAGCAAGATTAACATCCAAATAACAATTTCTCTATGGTGGCAAGTCAAGCATATCATAGATTTTCTTAGGCATAACGAAATACTTGCACCAAGATCACATAAAGCATTACAATCAAAATCATTGACCCTCATCTTAATGATGGGCTCCCAACCATCTTCCAACTTCCTAGGAATAGAGGTTTCAAGTTTTAGTTTCTCTTCTCTAGCTTTTATGAGAGCATTTGTAATATGTTTTGTAAAGGCCAAATTTATAGCACTAGCATTGGGACTTTTAGCAAGTTTTTGTAAGAACTTTATAACTTCAGAGATGTGACAATCATCAAAATCTAAATCATTATGACCTACAGCAATGGGATCATTGTCCCCAACATTTTGAAAAATTTCACAGCTTTATCGGCTTAACTAGCTTTAGCAGCTTCGTGTAATTTTGAACGCTTTGCACTAGGAGTAGAAACATTGCCAACACCAATTATTTTACCATTGATAGTAGGAGGTGTAGCAGCATGTGAAGCATTAACATTACTAGTGGTGGTAATAGTCCAAACTTTAGCTACATTATTCTCTTTAGCTAGTTTTTCATTTTCTTCACTTTCCCACCTAGCATGCAATTCAGCCATCAATCTAATATTCTCATTAATTCGAACTTGGATGGCATTTGCTGTAGTAACAATTTTATTATCATTATCCTTATTAGGTATAACTTTCAATTTTAAAAGATCAACATCAGAGGCAAGTCTATCAACCTTAGAAGCAAGAATATCAATTTTATCAAGCTTTTCTTCAACAGATTTGTTAAAAGAAGTTTGTGTACTAATAAATTCTTTAAGCATGGCTTCAAGACCAGGGGTACACTCCTATTATTGTTGTAAGAATTCCCATAAGAATTACCATAACCATTACCATTAGCAGCAGGATATGGCCTATAGTTGTTACCAGAATTATTCCTATAAGCATTGTTGTTGAAATTATTACTTTTAATGAAATTCACATCAACATGTTCCTGTTGGGCAACCAATGAAGCTAAAGGAACATTATTAGGATCAACATTAGATCTACCATTCGCAAGCATAGACATAATAGCATCAATCTTATCACTCAAGGAAGAGGTTTCTTCAACATAATTTACCTTCTTACCTTGTGGAGCTCTTTCCGTGTGCCATTCAGAGTAATTTATCATCATATCATCAAGAAGCTTTGTTGCTGCCCCCAAAGTGATGGACATAAAGGTACCTCCAGCAGCTGAATCCAATAGGTTCCGCGAAGAAAAATTCAGTCCCGCATAAAAGGTTTGGATGATCATCCAAGTAGTTAGTCCATGGGTTGGGCAATTCTTTACCAAAGATTTCATTCTCTCCCATGCTTGAGCAACATGTTCATTATCTAATTGCTTGAAATTCATTATGCTACTTCTCAAAGATATAATTTTAGCGGGAGGATAATATCTACCAATAAAAGCATCCTTACATTTAGTCCATGAATCAATACTATTTCTAGGCAGAGATAGCAACCAATCTTTAGCTCTTCCTCTTAAGGAGAAAGGGAACAATTTCAATTTTATAATGTCACCATCTACATCCTTATACTTTTGCATTTCACATAGTTCAACAAAATTATTAAGATGGGCAGCAAGATCATCGTAACTAACACCGTAAAATTGCTCTCTCATAACAAGATTCAGTAAAGAGTGTTTAATTTCAAAGAATTCTCGCTGTAGTAGCAGGTGGAGCAATAGGTGTGCATAAGAAATCATTATTATTTGTGCTAGTGAAGTCACACAACTTAGTATTTTCAGGAGTACCCATTTTAGCAGTAGTAAATAAAGCAAACCAAATAAAGTAAATGCAAGTAACTAATTTTTTTGTGTTTTCGATATAGAGAATAAGACAGTAAATAAAGTAAAGCTAGCAACTATTTTTTTGTGTTTTTGATATAAGAGCAAACAAAGCAGTAAATAAAATAAAGTAAAGCAAGACAAAAACAAAGTAAAGAGATTGGAAGTGGAAGACTCCCCTTGCAGCGTGTCTTGATCTCCCCGGCAACGGCGCCAGAAAAAGAGCTTGATGGCGTGTAATGCACACGTCCGTTGGGAACCCCAAGAGGAAGGTGTGATGCGCACAGCAGCAAGTTTTCCCTCGCAAGAAACCAAGGTTATCGAACCAGTAGGGAGTCAAGGAGCACGTGAAGGTTGTTGGTGGCGGAGTGTAGTGCGGCGCAACACCAGTGGATTCCGGCGCCAACGTGGAACCCGCACAACACAATCAAAGTACTTTGCCCCAACGTAACAAGTGAGGTTGTCAATCTCACCGGCTTGCCGTAAACAAAGGATTAGATGTATAGTATGGATGATGATGATTGTTTGCGAAGAACAGTAAAGAACAATTGCAGTAGATTGTATTTCAGATGTAAAGAATAGGACCGGGGTCCACAGTTCACTAGTGGTGTCTCTCTCATAAGATAAACAGATGTTGGGTGAACAAATTACAGTTGGGCAATTGATAAATAAAGAAGGCATAACAATGCACATACATATATTATGATGAGTACTATGAGATTTAATCAGGGCATTACGACAAAGTACATAGACCGCTATCCAGCATGCATCTATGCCTAAAAAGTCCACTTTCAGGTTATCATCCGAACCCCTCCAAGCATTAAGTTGCAAACAACAGTACAATTGCATTAAGTATGGTGCGTAATGTAATCAACACAAATATCCTTAGACAAAGCATCGATGTTTTATCCCTAGTGGCAACAAGACATCCACAACCTTAGAACTTTCTCGTCACTCGTCCTGCATTTAATGGAGGCATGAACCCACTATCGAGCATAAATACTCCCTCTTGGAGTCACAAGTATCAACTTGGCCAGAGCCTCTACTAGCAACGGAGAGCATGCAAGAACATAAATAACATATATGATAGATTGATAATCAACTTGACATAGTATTCAATATTCATCGGATCCCAACAAACACAACATGTAGCATTACAAATAGATGATCTTGATCATGATAGACAGCTCACAAGATCTAACATGATAGCACAATGAGGAGAAGACAACCATCTAGCTATCTGCTATGGACCCATAGTCCAGGGTGGACTACTCACACATCGATCCGGAGGCGATCATGGCGATGAAGAGACCTCCGGGAGATGATTCCCCTCTCCGACAGGGTGCCGGAGGCGATCTCCTGAATCCCCCGAGATGGGATTGCCGGCGGCGGCGTCTCTGTAAGGTTTTCCGTATCGTGGCTCTCGGTACTGGGGGTTTCGCGACGAAGGCTTTAAGTAGGCGGAAGGGCAGGTCAAGGGGCGTCACGAGGGGCCCACACAACAGGCCGGCGCGGCCAGGGCTTGGGCCGCGCCGCCCTAGTGTGTCGCCGCCTCGTGGCCCCACTTCGTATCTCCTCCGGTCTTCTGGAAGCTTCGTGGAAAAATAGGACCCTGGGCGTTGATTTCGTCCAATTCCGAGAATATTTCCTTACTAGGATTTCTGAAACCAAAAACAGCAGAAAACAGCGAATCGGCTCTTCGGCATCTCGTCAATAGGTTAGTGCCGGAAAATGCATAATAATGACATATAATGTGTATAAAACATGTGAGTATCATCAATAAAGTAGCATGGAACATAAGAAATTATAGATACGTTTGGGACGTATCACGGACCTTTGAACTGTTCCTATACAATCGCTAGAGCAGCACTCCTAAGGAATACAAAAAGAATTATATAGGTGCTTTCAAGCCTATTAAAAATGCTAGAGAGTGCTAAAATACTACACATAAAAATCACAACATTAGTTTTTTTTTCGATAAAGGATGCTTTATTACTTTTGGGAAGCAATTACATCCAGCCTCTGCATAACCAGGATGCACACAGCCGTTTATGTATCTGGAATCAAAGTATATAAAAATAAGGCGAAATACATATCGAAGCGATGAATTATATAACGCCTAAGATGAGGGTGGTGCAACAATCCGCAGACTATGCTGCCACCCATGTAGGGAAAACGTATCCCTCGCCGTAGCCTCCAACCGTGTACAGACCTCCGTAAATAGGTCTCGGTTCTCCACCCGCTGAAGAGGTAACCACGAACGGAGAATACATGTACATCTGTAGATGACCTGCAACAAAGAACAATTTTTATCATTAAAAATCTTGTCATTTCTACTTAGCCAAAGCGCCGTATAACCGCAAGCGCCCCCACCCTAAGAAGCAACTTAAACCTTGAGCCGACACCATGAAGCCGCTTGCCAAAGACATTGGCTACACTAGTCGGGGATACTGAGTAGATGCTACTTGGATGATCGACCAAATAGAACGCGCAAAATGGCACTGGAAAAAAAGGTGTTTAATAGTTTCATCATGATGACAGAAAACACACCTTGAACTTCCATGCCAATTTCGCTTCACAAGATTATCTTTAGTAAGAATAACTCCTCGACGAAGGTACCATCCAAATTTTTTGATTTTTAATGGTATCTTCATCTTCCAGATTTTCTTATTATATTCAACTGGTGTATCAGAGTGAAGGATCGCATTGTATAACGATTTAACTGAGAACTTGCCATCTACATGAAGATTCCATCTAAATTCGTCCGGTTCGGGTGATAGATGAATATCTCCCAGTCGGTGAATTAGATCATTCCATGCTAATAGCCTTTGTCCAAGTAAAATCCGTCTGAACGTCACATTCGGGGGTGAGGTAGCCATTACCGCAGCAATGGTATCACCTTGCGACGAACAATACTATACGCAGCGGGATACCGTTCACTTAAGGGAGCATTGTCTAACCAAACATCTTCCCGTAAACGTATCTGTTCTCCGTTCTTAATCGAGAAAGTACCATGGCGAAAGAAAACATTCTTTGTTGCCATGAGACCAGCCCGAAGTGAGAATCCCAGTGTTTCCAAACCACTTGGGATAAAGTCTTCGAGCCAATATACTTTCTCCGAAGGATAGTTTGCCATATCCCCTCCTCGGTAAGAAGCTTAAAAAGCCATTTACCCAGCAGAGCTGAATTCTTAACCTCTAGGTCGTGAACTCCAAGTCCGCCTTGATCTTTGGGACTACAAACTATACTCCATTTCACCAGTCGGTATTTCTTTTTCTTGCTATCCCCTTGCCAAAAGAATCTGGATCGATAATAATCGAGTTTATGCAGAATTCCTTTCGGCAAAAGAAAGAATGATAACATATAAAGTACCATATTGGTGAGTACCGAATTAATGAGTACCAATCTTCCTCCCAGGGACAACAATTTACCTTTCCAACTACTAAGGCGTTTTTGTAGTCTTTCTTCCATAATTTTCCATTCAGCAATTGTAAGTCTCCGATAATGAATCGGAATACCCAAATAGCGAATAGGAAATTTGCCTTGCCCACAACCAAACAACTCTGTATATAGAGCCATATCATTTTGGGCATCGCCGAAGCAGAATAATTCACTTTTATGGAAATTGATTTTCAATCCCGACAACTGCTCGAATGCTAACAAAATTAATTTCAGATTACGAGCCTTTTCGAGATCATGATCCATAAAAAGAATTGTGTCATCGGCATATTGAAGGATAGATAAACCCCCATCAACCAGATGTGGGATCACACCTTCAATTTGACCATCAGACTTGGCACGCTCTATGAGTATCGCCAGCATATCCGCTACAATGTTAAACAACATCGGTGATAGCGGATCCCCTTGGCGTAACCCTTTTCGTGTTTGGAAATAGTGGCCGGTGTCATCGTTAACCCGAATTGCCACACTACCTCCATACACAAAATCATATATTAGAGCCCGCCACTCAGGAGAAAAACCTTTCATCCTGAGTGTCTGCTGAAGAAAATACCACTTGACCTTATCATACGCCTTTTCGAAATCTAATTTTAAAATAACCCCATTTAATTTCTTAGTATGTATCTCATGTACTGTCTCATGCAAAACTGTCACTCCATCTAGGATGTTTCTTCCTTGCATGAAAGCAGTTTGCGATGGTTGAACTACATGATCCGCAACCGTATTAAGTCTAATGGTGGCCACTTTCGTGAAAATTTTGAAACTGACGTTTAAAAGGCAAATAGGTCTATATTGTTGAATCCTTTCTGCCTCATTAACCTTCGGTAACAAAATTACTTCACCAAAATTTAGACGAAATAGTTCTAGTTGTCCCGTGTGAAGATCACCGAACAAATCTAGAAGATCCGACTTAATGGTATCCCAAAAGGTTTGATAAAACTCTGCTGGAAAACCATCCGGACCCGGTGCTTTATTGCATTCCATTTGGAAAATTGCCTTCTGAACCTCATCCTCGCATAAGGTGCGGTTAGCAGGCCATTCTCCTCAATAGAAACTTGGGGTATATCATCCGTTAAGTCCTCGTTAAGAGAGAAGGAGCTTTCCTCCGGAGGACCAAACAGGTCTTTATAGTAATTAGTAATGTAAGATTTAAGTTGATCATGACCTTCAATCACCCCTTCATCTTGAATAAGAGAGTGAATACGCTTTTTCTGATGTCTTCCATTGGCTAGACCATGGAAATATCGCGTATTAGAATCACCCTCTAAAATGAACTGGGCTTTGGATCGTTGATACCATTTGAGTTCCTCTTCGCGGAGAAGACTCGCCATCTGCGCATTGGATTGATTTTTAAGTTCAATCTCTGGTGTGGACAGCGGTCTCACTTCCGCTACTGCCTCTAGTTCATCGATCACTTTCGATAGCCGAGCCTTCTCTTTTTTCAGAATACCAACCATATGGGCAGCCCAACCCGTGAGAGATGTTTGCGCATTGCCCGCATCTTATTGTTCCATCTCAATATTGGAGAGCTACCCCCGACTGGTCTTTCCCAAACCTTGTTAACCATCTCATGAAATCCATCTCGGTGTAACCAGCCAAGTTCAAATTTGAACGGCTTCTTACAAACAGGACGGGGATTTCCAGTGGTTAGGAGGATAGGAGCATGGTCAGACAATTTTTCAATACGTTCTAGAGCACGGACGGACACCATAGGGTATTTATGTTCCCATTCAGTATCCATCAAAACACGATCTAGTTTCTCGTATGTGGGTTCAAAACGCGATCTAGTTTCTCGTATGTGCGATCACAACATTAGTAAGAATAACGTGTCAGCACGCTGTTAATCTAAAAAATAATCCAAAAATCTATGAAAAATCGAGGCGGTTAAGGTTTAGTATAGTAGTTATGAGTGCGACCTTGCGCACCTGATCCACTGGCGGCGACGGACAGGGAGGACGATTAGAAAATTTAGGATGCTATCACCCTACCCTTATTTCAAAAAAAAAAAAAAATCCATCTCTGTTTCTAGATACTCTACCAACTCATGTTGTGGTCATGTGGTGACACGAAGTTTCTGTTGGGCGCAAAAAATTTGACCAAACTACGAGTGATTTATTTGCCACGTCATACGGCAACTACCTTGCTTTATCATCAGCAAATTATAAGGCAAAAAGAATCGACTTCGGTAGGCAGGCAAGGCAGCAGCAGCTTCCCTCCGTCAGCAATCAGCACCGCCCAGTCCACCACGATCGACTAGACGTCGTCCAAGCACCAGCAGCGATAGTCGGGCTTGGACATCCTCAGAAGCTCCTCCGGTGACATGCGCTCGAGCTCCCGCTGCCTCCACGCTGGGAACGCCTCCGCCACGCTCGCCGCCGGCGGCCCCACGCACCCCTTCACCTCCCCCTTGAGGCCATGCCTCAGCGCGCGCATCCTCTTGTACAGCCGCATCGCAGCCACGCAGTCGTCGTAAGGGTGCTGGTGCCCACCGTTCTGTATCTCGTACCCGAGGCAGCTCTTCGTGAGGAACTTGAGCGAGTTGCTCATCAGCCTGCTGCTCGTCTTCATCAGCGGCGGGTAAGTCGCCGTGTCCCGCTTCAGGTACGCCGGGTAGTCCATGCCCAGCCCGTTGAGATCATGGTCCAGCCCGTGGCCAACCAGGATTCTCGCGCCGCCGCGTGCCGTGCGGATCTTCCACGGATCCTCGCCATTGAGAAGGATGTCCTCCACGCGCTTCCGAGCCTGCTTCACCGTGGCAGCCATGGAGTCGCGGAGGTGCTCGGGGCGGATCCCCGTCATCTCGTACCGGTAGTGCGTCACTGGGATGAGCGGCTTCACGAAGGACTCGTAGAGGATGTTCTCGTGCTCGTCGATGAGGCAGACGCGTGCGCGCACGTCCAGTGTCCCGTCGCTGCCGCCACCCACCATCTTGCACCCCAGCGCCACCGCACTTCGGGTGAGCTGGCTTTGCGTCGGAGCGCTGGAGAGCTGGCAGGCGGCGCGGTGGGCACGGAGGGCGCCAGAGGCAGGGAAGACGGCGAGGCAGAGCTGGCAGCCGCGGGCCTTGAAGACACTCGCGCAGCCGGCCTTGGGGAGGACGCTGCCGAATCCGAGGTGGTCGCGGAGGGCGTCGAGGGAGCGGCAGTGCTTGCCGCAGACGCCGCACCGTGGCTCATGCGCCGAATGGTGCGAGAGACGCATGTGCTCCACCAGGTGGTCCATCCGGTTGAATTCGCGGTAGCACGCCGCACACTTGTTCCGGCTGCACGTCGTCCTCATATATCAGTCCAAAGAAAAACTTATGCGTTGCATTGCATGTGTATTCATGTGATTGTGCAAATGTGCAATGTAGCACACAATTAAGAAGAAATAAATCTGCAAGCTGCATGCTGCATCAGATTTAAAGCAGTCACTGAAGTACAGGCGAATATAGATATCATCTACAGTCAAGTGCAAATTTCAAGATAGTAGTCTAGTTTCCTCATGAACCCAGAGCAGTTTCTGCTTACTGTTCAGACAAGAACATAGACACCAAAATGCTCCGAGGATACATCAGCTGGCTTTATGCAGAAAAAAAATATCAGGGGGACATCAGATGCCCCGGTCAAAAGAACTGGTTTGAACAGTCAGGAGCAATTGATCCAGGGACTGAAAGATTGGATTGGATTCCGGCGGGAGGTAGGTGCTGCTGCCGCGACGGACGGATCATAATCATTGGCTCCAGCCTTAATTTGGCGGTGGCGGAGAGCCGCACAGCTATACGGCACAGAGCAATAGATTCACAAGGATATCCTACGAACATACTGTCTCGCTCTCGTGCTTTGGGTGATTGTGTCATATTAGCTCGGGGCGAAGGACTTGTCCTTCGCATCGATCTTTTTTTGTGTTCTCTGTTAGTGCAGATGCCTCATGAGGTCGAACATATTCGGAAAACTAAAGATGTGTCTGATCCCAACGTAGACATATTCCATCCTGGTCGCAGCTTAGTTTGGCATGTTGTCAGAAGAAAAACATCGGCGTATAAATTACCCAGTAGACGAAAAGCACGTATTCGAGTTTCAAATTTTCTTAGAAATTCTTGCAATGCAGATCATGCTCTACTCGGCTGGCTTGTGTGTTTCAGTTGTTCTGTATCGGAGTTGCTATGATTCTGATTCATTTCACTAATTAGAGCAGGTAATTTGTACAATTTCATTACCGAAAATCAGTTAAGTTCCTATTAGTCTGAACCCTGTTGAGAACAAGACATCTACTACAATTCAATATAATCAAAGTAAAACATGACAAAATTTTCACTAGAAAGGTAGCTATCAACAGCCAAAGGTCTGTTGCTACTTCTCTTGATCGTTGGTGATGCCTGTCGTTCCCACTTCCTCCTACAACTCTTCATTTTAACTCACATCTTTTCTCTTGTACATGTGATTTCATCTATTCGATGCAGCAAACTAGTGCTAGCATGTGAAACGAAGTGGAAGATGCAACTTCCTATATATCTCTGTATGATTCGGTGTAGATGGAGTGGCATATGTAATGAGAAAATATTAAGGGTTGGTGTCATATTTAGTACTATCTATTGTCGGATTAATTTATTGCAAATTTGCCACGTCGAACAATCTGATTAATGCCATGTCCTGCAGATTAATATGCATGCTGAGAAGCAAGACAGGAAATGCTCACATCTAAACACTCAGCTAACCTTCCATGATCTTGAGCTTTCAATCTGAACTGGGCGGTACAGACAACTTAGATAACCCTCGGACTCTAAAGTTGTTTAGGTAATGTCAGCTTGAGCTTTCATCCCAAAATATTTGGTGCATAATCTATACCTAATAATAAAGGGAAAAGCGTTTCCGTCGTTCGGTCCGTTTGGTCCGTTTCTCCCTTTGGATCCACCGGTGAAAAGGTTCGTACGTAGTTCCTTCGATCTCTAAACGGAAGCGTTTCCTAATTCAATCTGTACACGTCCCGATCCCAATCATAACTCTAACTGTAGCACGGGAAACAGAAGTAATCGCGCACATAAAAGGGCAGCCTTCCGAGCGATTCCGTGACACTACAATGCAATCGTGTCGCGTGCTTTTTCCGCCGCCACCAGCGATACCCCCGGAGGCGGACGCGATGGCCGGTGCTTCTCTCTGATTGCACGCGGCCTTTACAACTCGAATCCGCCAATATATCCATCGGGCTCCTCCACGGACAGCTCTCCTAGCTCAGGATCGATCTGACGGCTTTCGTTTCCCCGTGCTGCTCTCCTCCTAGCGTTGGATCCATCTGATGGCTTCGTGCTGGTCTTTGTCTACCCAGGCAATTCTCCTCCTAGCGCTAGATCGAGGCTGCAAGCCACACGGGATCCTCCAGACGCGTGGTCGGCTGGTCTTAACGGTGGATGAGCGGAAGCCGAGCGGCGTGGCTCGAGTGCTTCAGGGGGTCGAGGTAAGCAGCAGGCCGGCGCGGGATTAGGACGTGCGCGAGCAGAGGGTTGGAGCTCAGCTCGATGCGGGCGTCGAGCACGCATGACGGCATGAGGAACGGCCGTCGGCAGGGAGGCCCGTGTGGCTAAGACGGGAGGGAGCAGCTCTGCTAGCGGGAGGAGAAGGGAGCAGCACATGGCCAGAAGCCCAGAACATGCCACGTACAAAGTTGACGTGAGTTTTACCTTCTGCACGATGGCATGGCATGGTTTCTTTGAGTAGAATATGTACTGAAACGTGTACTTTGCTACTACTACTTTGCTTAACGTGCGACATTCAGGAAGAAAGAAACACCACCATGGTTTTTTCCATCGTTGGATTTAGGACAAAATCAATGCAAAGGCAATACAACAGGACAGAAGGGGTTCAAGCTGTAAAAAAATTCAGTGTACAGCATGGCATTGATCCTTGCGTGAACAAACGAAAGAGACATGGTAGGGTGTATACTAGATTCAACTAATATGGAAATCAAAGGCCGCAGGGACAGACAGAATGCTGCATCAAGGCATCATGCCGATACTGAAGAGATAAAGGCAGGGGCGTTCATGCTTCTACAATAATAAAACTACTACCAAAAAAATTAACACACACTTAAAGCGGTTCGTTACCGCGAAGCAGTGGCATAACGACCTAGACAAAGCGGTAAAGCAAGAACATGAACAATTTCTCGGAGCATGCAGGGGGGCATGATGGTGGCCAGGAAAGCAACGTTAACGAGCTCAGGTTGGACAGACCGGCGCAATGCAGGTGCCGATGTGGTCAAAAGATCGACAAACTAACCAAAGTTATCGATGTAACCGTCAGATTGTAGAAGGAGCTCCAAAACGAGAGGAAAACCTACCCATATAAAAGCTCAATGACAATATAGATCATAGTCAGCGAGGCGAGCTCCGACACCACGGATGGAAAGAAGGGGGTCAACTAAAGCGAGAAGTGAACGGAGGAAACGGCCGTGGTGCTCACCGGACGTTGAAGGAGTCGTCGGCGAGGGTTGGGACCGCCAGAGACAAGGACGAGGAGGCAGCAGGTGCGCGCGGCGTTCGTGTGGAGGTGCTCTAGGTTGACGTTGGAACCGTCGATGCCAACCGAAACGGGACGCGATTGCAATGTTGAACGTATTTTGCTCGTCCGCAGCAACGCGCGGGCATTGTCCTAGTAAAACTTAAATGAAAAAGATCACTGCGTCTAACATAACTCGAGGCATCCCCCTGTACCAAACTAAGAAAATACTCGACCAACCATCATTCGTTGTGAATAATGTTGATCCTTATATATATACAACTATATCTTCCTTTTTTAATTCACATAAAGATACAACTTCAACTTCACTTCACGGGTTACTACCACTAGCTTACTGCACGCAGTATGTGGCAGTTACATGGACTTGTTTCGGAAAGAATGTAGAAAGAATCAAAGAGAGGTGTTAGGGCATCTCCAGCGGCGCGACGCATTTTAGCGTCCGCGCGCGTCCGTTTGCGTCGGCCCTTTTGGTCGAAAACGACCGCGCGTCCGTTTGCGTCAGGGGTGGCTCCAGCGGCACGACGCATTTTATTAGGACGAATCATTTTTTTGAACTGGAACATAATTTACAAAAACTGAAACATAACTTACATACTTGAAAACATAAAAAAAAACCTAAAACGCCTACTGCTGCGCATCGTCGCCGTGCTGCTCCTCGTCGCTGTCGAGCAAGATGATCTTCGGTACGTCCCACGGCCAGTAGCCATCCGGGGGAGCGTACGCCGGGCGCGATCGCGGTGCTCGAGGTTGAGGAGGCTGCGGCTGAGGCGGCGGTGGAGGCGCCCAGGGCTGCGGCTGTGGCGGCGGATGAGGAGCCCAGCCATAAGGCTGTGGCGGCGGTGGGGGAGGCGCCCAGCCATAAGGCTGTGGCGGCGGTGGGGGAGGCGCCCAAGGCTGTGGCGGCGGTGGAGGAGGCGCCGCCGAGTCCAGGAGCGCCTGTCGAAGGGCTTCATCGGCGGACAGGCCAGGCGGCATGACAGCGGTGGCGTAGCGGGGCAACGGCGGCTGCACCGGCGCGTCGTACTCGGAGACGAGGAGGCCGAGCTTGGCCATCTCGTCGTCCGTCATGTTGTCGGGGAACTCGAAGTTCCGGCCCTCCGCCATGGCCTGCTGCCATTCGTGGAAGACGAGGCCGACGTAGTCCTCGCTGTCGTCCCTCACCTCCTCGCTATGGTACGCGAGCGCCTCGATGTAGTCGTCGTCGTCGTCGTAGACGACGTAGGCTTCGTCGTCGTCGTCCTCGTCCTCGCGGTCGTTGTGCTGCGGCTGCTCACGTCGCGTCGGCGCCTGCTGACGACGCGTCGGCGCCTGCTGACGACGAGCCGGCGGTGCAGGGCCGAAGGGATAATCCCTGTCGCCCATGAAGCCAGCCCTTCGTCTGCTGTCCGTCTCCGTGGACAGGTACGTACGCCAACTCTCCGAGTCGATGGCGTACGCCGGATCGGCGCGGAGGTCCGCCGGCAGATATCGCCTCCTGCGCCGGATCTCCTTGGTCCGCTCAGGCTCCCGCGCAGGTACCGGAGGGATGGGCACCCGGCGGCAGCTGAGCCGCCAGCCGCCAGGCAGCTGCACGCCGGACCAGGCGTCGCACGGCACCCATTTGCCGTGCATCAGCCTCCCCACCGTGACGGGGAGCGCCACCTTCTTGCTGCCGGTGCCGGAGGCCTCGAAGTCGTTCTTCTTCCCCATGGCGCAGCGGCGGTTGTGGTGCGAGTGGAGCTGTGGGCGAAGGAGCAACGCGGCCGCTGGACATTTAAGGGCGGCCGCGCACGGGATACGATGCCATTGAAGGCGGCGCAGAAGCCCAGCCGCCGCCCGCCAGTGCACGCGCAGAACAGGAAGCTGCGGCATTCATGGCGAAGGCAGCGGCGCAGACGCGGAGGCGCTGACCGCGGAAGCGATGGCCGCGGAAGCGATGCCCTCCATGCAGGCTCGCTGCCAGGCGGGCCCGGTGGAGACCGCAGCGGACACTTTGCGCGTCCGCGCACCGTCCGCCGAGACGCAAACCTGGCGCATATTTGGGCCAGGTTTGCGTCTCCGCGGACGGCCCGGTCACTTTGCGTCGTGCCGCTGGAGAGGGTACCAGACGCATTTACGACCAAAGCGGACGCAAACGGTCGCTGTCGCGCCGCTGGAGATGCCCTTAAACACATGAATGGAAAGATGGAACGAGTCTAGAAAATGATGAAATGAGGAACGGCTCTCGTAGTGGAAAAAGTTTTGGACAGACCTGCCTGCTACTGACCAGAGAGAGAATATCAAAAACAATTTGGTCATTTGGTTCTCATCAGGTACCGATCGTGTCTAATTAACATTAGGAATCGGCAGCTCCGTCATGCATATGCAATATTATTGTCATGGTGATACACCAGACAACATCACCCTGCAAATTGGCAGCATATCCACAATTAGTTCAGCAGATTCAATGCAACCAGAACTGGACAGCTAGCGATCTTCTGGAGCTGCTGATACTATACATCATTCATAGCATCGAATGGCTGGACTATTTTCTTTTCATTTTTTATTTTCTGTTCTCTAAAGTACATGTGCTAAAATGTGTAAGAACATGGATTTACATGTAAGAGTGCCTATCAATATCACCAAAGGAAAGTGCAAGCGACACTACCAGAATGCAGTTTCTGCATATTGTTCAGACAAGAACATAGACACACACCGGAATGCTCTGAAGATACATCAGCTGGCTTTTATGCAGAAAGTAGGAGGAAGCGTGCTCCCAAGCGCTCGTCATGATGCGCGCGTATGAGATGTACGCCCTGGCGGCTGTACACCGTGATGCACGTGAGGAGGTGGTGGTGGCGAGGTGGCAGGAGCAGCCGTGGGTGAACTGGGAGATGGAGGAGGCTGCCTCGGCCGTGTTCGAGGCCATTGTGGGTAGGGACATGTCACGCTGCCAGGCCGACATGGAGGCGGTCAGAGCGGCGGAGGCAGAGGCAGAAGCAGCGACGGCCTGGCCGAGGAGCCGCCACGCCACCGATTTATTAGGCTTTCACGTGGTTTAAGAAAAAAAAAACCATATAAATTTTTTCAACAAAATATGAATTATATATCACAAAAACTATATGATTAGAAACATCTTATGAATACGAGTTCACTGTCATAATTTTTAGAATCCATATATTGTTGACCTAATTTTTGGTCTAACTTTTTGTTAAACAATGTGAAAGCCTAATAAATAGATATGGAGGGAGTACTAATTATCAATAGGAAATTAACCAAAGCTCTGAACTAACTAGTTAGCGACATACATGCACACTTACAGTTGATAACTCATCATGAACAATGAAATATTTATTGTTTTGAAAAGGGGAACAATATTAGCTTTGTTTGGTGAGATTCAAGAAGTCATGTTTCATCCATGTAACAACTATTTAATTGAAAGGTTGTACAACTATTTCATTTTCTATTTTAAATCCATATTTGGATTAGTGTACATATATAGAGCCGTATATAGTGATATCTATTAGTTACTCATATTCTCTAGCTACAGATATGTTTAAACCATCTACCATATCTTCATGATTTATTGAGATATCAATACATAGCAAGGTACGATTCGGTTCGGCTATATATTAGTGTGTGTAAGACTGGGCCACTGGGGAAAAGGGTACGAGCAGCCAGTCATGCAGCAGTTTCACTTCGGTTTATGTTAATATATTTGCAAGTGTTCGTGCCAAGTTAGATATGAGAGGAGTCAGGAATATGTATTTCACTACATTCCCCTGTAGCGGTAAGGTAATTATGGGGCCTGAACCATGCTTGCTCCATGGGTAGCAGAAGCCTTCATCGTTACGGAGAGTGGAGAGGTCGCAGCATTGCAGTAAAACTCCTCACGTAACTATTAGATCAGGGGGCAGTCGAAGCTGCGTGAGGACTTGAAGATTAGATCCTTCCGGTAGTGCTTGTCCTCCCCTTGTTCCTTATCCCTGAGCAACATCTTGTTGCATCCAGTTTCTTCTAATAAAAGCAAACATGCTTTCTCGTGCAATCTAGGAAAGAAAAAAACATCACACATTTCACATGTATATAGGATCATTGGTTAATAAAATATCTGTGAGTATTATTATTATTAAATTATTTTTTTGGAGCAACCGGCAAGAGCACTGCCTCTTCAGTAAGCAAGAGGGAAATACGAAACAAACTGTACAATGAGCTGCATGTTTAGATTAAGGTGGTAACATGGCAAAACCCACCAAGAGAAAAACCAAAGGGAAACTAATTTGGCGCGGCCGAAATGGCTGGCCCAAAACTAGCAAAAGCACGCTCTCGCTGACGAATGTCTTCTTTGGCAATATCCACAACCTTGGGGTAGGTGAGACGAAGACCGGTGTATTATCAAATATTAAAAATTTACAATTCAGCGGTTTGATTCAGATTAAAATGTTACCCTTATAGGTGAACATAAAAATTCACGAAAAGATCGTTTGCCATTTGATCAAAATAGAACTTGAGGCCAGACAACATTGATACAAATTTTAATCAGAGAAAAAATTTAAGTTAGAAAAAATAATTATGAGTTGTAGAAAATATATTTATGAGTCGCTTCAGTTAAACAGAAAAATTAAATAAATTACTCCCTCCTGCACTAAATATTATTGTAGATTCTGCAACAAGTATTTAAGGCAGGAGGTAGCCGTCGGATCGATCTCCGGCATGTCCAGCCGCCGCTGCTATATTCCGACCTCCTCGCGACACTGCCACCGCCGACTGTCACAATTCTAAGTGTGTTC
Source organism: Lolium rigidum (assembly GCF_022539505.1). Lineage (NCBI taxonomy): Eukaryota > Viridiplantae > Streptophyta > Magnoliopsida > Poales > Poaceae > Lolium > Lolium rigidum. The sequence goes on along the minus strand of NC_061513.1, from coordinate 269,660,231 downwards.
TAGTATTAACGTGGACACTTCAATGATATCCCCAATTTCCACTATCAGCTATTCATTGAGTTTGCCATGACTTGTTACATTTTCTCTGAACACATCTCCGTAACGTATATACATAACTTCATGTGTGACATTATAAATCACGACTTTCTCGACTAATCGTAGCCGTAATTCTACATCTAATTGTCTTAAGTATTCCGATGTTATGTATTAATGTGGTATCTTGTACGGAGCCTCCAATTAGTAAATATATTTAGGATATAAGATGGATCTAAATCATTTGTGATCTTAAGATGTAGAAAGGGGCATTAAAAGTGTAAATAATACCTCAAGTAAATCATCTAAAATATGTATTTGTTCTCTAGTTAACGTACTTCTTTCTTCAATTGTCAAGCACGCTCTTGATGACTTCTTGCCGGAACACTACCAACCATAGCCGGAACACTACCAACTTCTGATCTGTCTTCCTGGAAAGAGCTTCATCCTTTGGCTGCAAACCATTATTCACTTGATAAAGAAACCGACGTAACGATTTATGGCCACCTAGATCTAGGTCAGCTCTGGTTCTTTCTCCTCTTCCTCCAAGCGTACGACCGCAGCATTCAATGACAAATGATGGGCAAAATGATCCCATCATTACAGGAATGGCTCGAAACACCGACGGCCAAAATTCGGGGTCATTGGCGTAGCGATGCCCTCGCTGTAGAAAACTCTACACCGACGGCAGCCCTCGGCACATTGCGGGCCGTCAGCGTAGGCCTGTGCATGCGGCCTATCAAAGGTAGGCCGTGACGACGCTGTGACGGCGTCAAGGCTACGCTGATGGCTGTCCTCGGCATAGCCTTTATCCTCTTTTTTTACCTACGCCGATGGCCACCCTCGGTGTAGAGGTTGAACTTTTTTCCCTACAAGCATCCTCCTGGATCGCCTTTTTCAAGATTCAACTGAATGGCAGAAAATGATAAAAAAAATTAAAAAATAAAATCCTTCAAGATTCATGTATGTTACGCAACCTACTATTGGGGGAAATTAACAAATTTGAATTTCATTTTTTTCCAAAAAATGTTTAGAAAAAGGTAAAATTGTACGACGTCGAAAAAAAATGTATAATATGTCAAATTATCGTGGGAAAAAGTTACATCCAAATTCACCGATGTTTACCCGGTTAGCCAATTTTTAGATTCTCAAAATTCCAAACGAAAATATTTTTTGCTAGAAATTTAGGATTATATTTTTTTAAAATAATAATTGCATGCTGCATAGAGGTTATTGTTACTTAACCATTGATGTTTATTTAAATAATTTTTTTAAAATTCAAAATAATAAAGAGTTGTGATATCACGGACTAATGGTTTATAAGATTGATATGATAGTATTATTAACAATGTTTCGTGAAGAAGATGGAAGCTCAACCAGAAGGAACAAAAATATTAAGCTTGCTAGGAGTGGAGTAGTGTGAGGATGGGTGACCATAGTGGCAAGTTTGACCATGAGTGTAATTTGACCTAAGATTAAGTGATAGTTAGTGTGAGAGATTTAAAAAATTGAAGAAAACAAATTGAAAACAAAATTTCAAAAAAATTAAAGTTAACGGATGGGACGGCGTGGTCTTCGCCGAGGATGTGTACGCCGACGGGCGTATAGGACTACGCTGAGGGCCCACGTGTCTCTGCCGATGCGGACCTACGCCGACAGTGACCCTCGGCTTAGACTACGCCGATGGTGGTCCTCGGCGTAAACTACGCCGACAGTCTTTTATGGCTACGTCGAGGGCTCGGGGCGTCGGCGTAGCGCGCCATTCCTGTAATGCATGGACCACTTCGTATTTTTCATTTTTGTTGGGTGGTTTGTGCTGTTATGTGTGGGACCGTTGCTCCTCTCTTAACCTTCCATTTCATTCCCCGTTATGTCTGTTGGACGGAACGAAAGGCAATACAAATTTATGGAAAATAGTACTCTCTCTTGTTTATTTAATTGACTTAACATTATCTAAATATAGATATATTTAATAAACAAACGCGTCTAGATACACCTATATCTATAGAAAGTCAAGTTAATTTAAATCAGAGAAAGTAGTATAAACTACCCGAATTATTTATTTGCCACGTCATATGACAGCTACCTAATGCGGGTCGTTATTTGTCATCCGTAAATAAAGGAAAATAATCGAATTCGGTAAGCTTTCCCACCATCAGCAGTCGGCATCAGTCTGCAATACGAATACACGTCATGCATAGATAGCACTATAGACATCTGCTACAACGGGCTGTCGTTTTGGGTGTCTGCATAACCCTATATCTTGGACGAAAGGGGGGAAATGGAACCAAGAAGCACGGAGATACTCAATCAAATCCAATGAATTTAGTAGGACGATGGCTTCTTTCACGACCATTGCTGAAGCTTGCACATATGCAAGTACCAATGGAGTCCATGACTCCACGGGATGGGGAATCTCCAGCGGTCGCAGCGCAGGTTCACGGGAAGAACAGATGGGTGACAGAGACAGAGAGACGTATGCCATGGATCACTGGGCAACGTCCGCTAGCTGCCACCATCGTGGACTCACCAACACCGCTGCTCACCAAACCAGACTACCGGTAACGAGGTTTGCCCTGGATCGAGGAGGAAGAAGATGGGAGAGCGAGATATATCGGGACATAACCGCATGAGTACAGACGTCAGCTATACAACGGGAGAAGAGTCCGTCGGTAGCAAGAGAAAATTACGGGAATAGAACGTCTTTATTTCTACAGACGGCCGGTGCGGTTATTGATTTTTTCTTTCTTCCACGTCATACAGATTCTTACGTGGCCTGTGTTACAGACAGCTGATTAGATACCATTGTACATGCCCTAAGGGTGGGCAAACACGGTGGGACGACGGTTTAACCGGTTTTAAGAAAGTACTACCAATTTTTATACTACTACTAAATTGGAGGTCGTGATTTAAATTGTGCACCAACCGGTTTCCACGGTTTCTCATGGTGCGAGATTTTGTACACCCCGATTAGCTATCGCGCCATCATGGTGACATGAAGTTTCAGTTGGGCGCAATAAATTTGACCAAACTACGAGTGATTTATTTGCCATGTCATACGGCAACTAGTACGTTGCTTTATCATCAGCAAATTATATCACCATCACTACTACTAATAAAAGAGGTCGGATCCAAACAATCTTAGCCATTAAAACAGTCTATCGATCTATTAATAATCATCAACAGTAGTATAAAGATGCCTAAAAGTAATAAAAATTACAAAATATATCATTGGACCACCTAGCGACAACTACATACACTAGCACAAGCCGAAGGCGCGCCGCTGATACGTCTCCGACGTATCGATAATTTCTTATGTTCTATGCCATATTATTGATGATACCTACATGTTTTATGCACACTTTATGTCATATTCGTGCATTTTCTGGAACTAACCTATTAACAAGATGCCGAACTGCCAGTTCCTGTTTTCTGCTGTTTTTGGTTTCAGAAATCCTACTAACGAAATATTCTCGGAATTGGACGAAACGAAGACCCAGGTTCCTATTTTCACCGGAAGCATCCAAACACCCGGGAAGGACCAGAGGGGGGGCACTGGGCCCCCAGACCATAGGCCGGCGCGGCCCAGGCCCTGGCCGCGCCGCCATATGGTGTGGCCACCCCTTCGACCCTCCCGCGCCGCCTCTTCGCCTATATAAAGCCTCCGTCGCGAAACCCCTGACACGAAAAACGACGATACGGAAAACCTTCCGGAGCCGCCGCCATCGCGAAGCCAAGATCCGGGGACAGGAGTCTCCGTTCCGGCACCCTGCCGGAGCGGGGAAGTGCCCCGGAAGGCTTCTCCATCGACACCGCTGCCATCTCCACCGCCATCTTCATCACCGCTGCTGCTCCCATGAGGAGGAGTAGTTCTCCATCGAGGCTCGGGGCTGTACCGGTAGCTATGTGGTTCATCTCTCTCCTATGTACTTCAATACAATAATCTCATGAGCTGCCTTACATGATTGAGATTCATATGATGATGCTTGTAATCTAGATGTCATTATGCTAGTCAAGTGAGTTTTACCTATGTGATCTCCGGAGACTCCTTGTCCCACGTGTGTAAAGGTGACAGTTTGTGCACCGTGTGGGTCTCTTAGGCTATATTTCACAGAATACTTATTCACTGATGAATGGCATAGTGAGGTGCTTATTTATATCTCTTTATGATTGCAATGTGTTTGTATCACAATTTATCTATGTGCTACTCTAGCAAAGTTATTAAAGTAGTTCTATTCCTCCTGCACGTGTGTAAAGGTGACAGTGTGTGCACCGTGTTAGTACTTGGTTTATGCTATGATTATGATCTCTTGTAGATTATGAAGTTAACTATTGCTATGATAATATTGATGTGATCTATTCCTCCTACATATGCATGAAGGTGACAGGTGTGCATGCTATGCTAGTACTTGGTTTAGTCTTTTGATCTATCTTACACTAAAGGTTACTAAAATATGAGCATTATTGTGGAGCTTGTTAACTCCGGCATTGAGGGTTCGTGTAATCCTACGCAATGTGTTCATCATCCAACAAAAGTGTAGAGTATGCATTTATCTATTCTGTTATGTGATCAATGTTGACAGTGTCCACTAGTGAAAGTCTAATCCCTAGGCCTTGTTCCTAAATACTGCTATCGTCTGCTTGTTTACTTGTTTCTATTGCGTTACTACTGCTGCGTTACTACTGCTGCGTTACTACTGCTTGTTTACTGTCCTGGGCAAAGCACTTTTCTGGTGTCGTTGCTACTGCTTATTCATACCACCTGTATTTCACTATCTCTTCGCCGAACTAGTGCACCTATTAGGTGTGTTGGGGACACAAGAGACTTCTTGCTTTGTGGTTGCAGTGGTTGCATGAGAGGGATATCTTTGACCTCTTCCTCCCCGAGATCGATAAACCTTGGGTGATCCACTTAAGGGAAACTTGCTGCTTGTTCTACAAACCTCTCGCTCTTGGAGGCCCAACACTTGTCTACAAGAATAGAAGCTCCCGTAGACATCAAGCACTTTTCTCGGCGCCGTTGCCGGGGAGGGAAGGTAAACGGCACTCACACATTGGCAAGCCCGGCAACTAAGCACTTTTCCTCCCTCGTCAACTACGCGCCAAGCACTTTTACGGCGCCGTTGCCGGGAGGAAAGGTAAAAGGCACTCATACTCCGGTTCCGGGTAACGATACTTTTACGGCGCCATTGTGTTTGTGCTCGAAGCTATTTCCTTTAGATCCTGCAATTGCATCTTTTTGTTTCTTGTTTACACTAGTTTGGCATAATGGACAACAATGAGCTTCTTATTCTATTTCCTGATTTAAAACATGGATTGTTTGATGCGAAAATTAAAAAACCTATGGAATCTTATTTGCATGCTTGGTAGTAATATTAGTATGAACGCTTTGAACACCATTGTTGATAATAATGTAGAAAGTTCTAAGCTTGGGGAAGCTGGTTTTCATGATCTTTTTAGTCCCCCAAGCATTGAGGAGAAAATTTTCTTTGATGATACTTTGCCTCCTATTTATGATGATTATAATAGTGGTCTTTTGGTACAACCTACTATGGAGAGTAAATTTTATTGTGATTATACTATGCCTCCTACACTTGAAGAGAATAATAATGATAGCTACTTTGTTGAATTTGCTCCCGCTATTACTAATAAAATTGACTATACTTATGTGGAGAGTAATTATTTTATGCATGAGACTCATGATAAGAATGCTTTATGTGATAGTTATATTGTTGAGTTTGCTCATGATGCTACTGAAAGTTATTATGAGAGAGGAAAATATGGTTGTAGAAATTTTCATGTTACTAAAATGCTTTTGAAGCTACACTTGTTTTATCTTCCTATGCTTGTCACTTTGCTCTTCATGAACTTGTTTATTTACAAGATTCCTATGCATAGGAAGCATGTTAGACTTAAATTTGTTTTGAATTTGCCTCTTGATGCTCTCTTTTGCTTCAACTACTATTTCTTGCGAGTGCATCATTAAAACTGCTGAGCCCATCTTAATGGCTAAAAAGAAAGAACTTCTTGGGAGATAACTCATGTGTTTATTTTGCTACAGTACTTTGTTTTATATTTGTGTCTTGGAAGTTGTTTACTACTGTAGCAACCTCTCCTTATATTAGTTTTATGTTTTGTTGTGCCAAGTAAAGTCTTTGATAGTAAAGTAAATACTAGATTTGGATTACTGCGCAGTTCCAGATTTCTTTTCTGTCACGAATCTGGGTCTAATTCTCTGTAGGTAACTCAGAAAATTATGCCAATTTACGTGAGTGATCCTCAGATATGTACGCAACTTTCATTCAATTTGGGCATTTTCATTTGAGCAAGTATGGTGCCCTTTTAAAATTCATCTTTACGGACTGTTCTGTTTTGACAGATTCTGCCTTTTATTTCGCATTGCTTCTTTCGCTGTGTTGGGTGGATTTCTTTGTTCCATTACCTTCCAGTAGCTTTGAGAAATGTCCAGAAGTGTTAAGAATGATTGTGTCACCTCTGAACATGTGAGTTTTTGATTATGCACTAACCCTCTAATGAGTTTGTTTCGAGTTTGGTGTGGAGGAAGTTTTCAAGGGTCAAGAGAGGAGGATGATATACTATGATCAAGGAGAGTGAAAACTCTAAGCTTGGGGATGCCCCGGTGGTTCACCCCTGCATATTCTAAGAAGACTCAAGCGTCTAAGCTTGGGGATGCCCAAGGCATCCCCTTCTTCATCGACAAATTATCGGGTTCCTTCTCTTGAAACTATATTTTTATTCGGCCACATCTTATGTACTTTACTTGGAGCGTCTGTGTGCTTTTGTTTTTGTTTTTGTTTGAATAAATGCTTGTGTGGGAGAGAGACACGCTCCGCTGGTTCATATGAAAACATGTGTTCTTAGCTTTTAATTTTCATGGCGAAGTTTCTTCTTCGTTAATTTGTTATATGGTTGGAATTGGAAAATGATACATGTAGTAAATTGCTATAATGTCTTGGATAATGTGATACTTGGCAATTGTTGTGCTCATGTTTAAGCTCTTGCATCATATACTTTGCACTCATTAATGAAGAAACACTTAGAGCTTGCTAATTTGGTTTGCATATTTGGTTTCTCTAGAGTCTAGATAATATCTAGTATTGAGTTTTGAACAACAAGGAAGACGGTGTAGAGTTTTATAATGTTTACAATATGTCTTTTATGTGAGTTTTGCTGCACCGGTTCATCCTTGTGTTTGTTTCAAATAACCTTGCTAGCCTAAGCCTTGTATCGAGAGGGAATACTTCTCATGCATCCAAAATCCTTGAGCCAACTACTATGCCATTTGTGTCCACCATACCTACCTACTACATGGTATTTCTCCGCCATTCCAAAGTAAATTGCTTGAGTGCTACCTTTAAATAATTCAAAATTTATCACCTCTGATTTGTGTCAATGTTTTATAGCTCATGAGGAAGTATGTGGTGTTTTATCTTTCGATCTTGTCATTTACTTCTGATAGACTTTCACAATGGACTAGTGGCACATCCGCTTATCCAATAATTTTGCAAAAAGAGCTGGCAATGGGGTTCCCAGCCCCGATTAATTAACTTGCATTAATAATTCTCTTCACGTGTTTTGCTCTGATTCATCAGTAAGCAACTTAATTTTGCAAATAGACACTCCTTCATGGTATGTGATTGTTGGAAGGCACCCGAGGATTCGGTTAGCCATGGCTTGTGTAAGCAAAAGGTTGGGAGGAGTGTCATCCATAAATAAACAAAAACTAAACTAAAGTACATGTGTAAACAAAAGAGAAGAGGGATGATCTACCTTGTTGGTAGAGATAACGTCCTTCATGGGAGCCGCTCTTGAAAGTCTGGTTGATGAGGTAGTTAGAGTGCCCACTACCATTCGTTGACAACAACAAACACCTCTCAAAATTTTACTTTTATGCTCTCTTTATGTTTTCAAAATAAAAGCTCTAGCACAAATATAGCAATCGATGCTTTCCTCTTTGAAGGACCATTCTTTTTACTTTTATGTTGAGTCAGTTCACCTATCTCTCTCCACCTCAAGAAGCAAACACTTGTGTGAACTGTGCATTGATTCCTACATACTTGCATATTGTACTTGTTATATTACTCTATGTTGACAATTATCCATGAGATATACATGTTACAAGTTGAAAGCAACCGCTGAAACTTAATCTTCCTTTGTGTTGCTTCAATGCCTTTACTTTGATTTATTGCTTTATGAGTTAACTCTTATCCAAGACTTATTAATACTTGTCTTGAAGTACTATTCATGAAAAGTCTTTGCTTTATGATTCACTTGTTTACTCATGTCATTACCATTGTTTTGATCGCTGCATCCACTACATATGTTTACAAATAGTATGATCAAGGTTATGATGGCATATCACTTCAGAAATTATCTTTGTTATCGTTTTTCCTGCTCGGGACGAGCAGAACTAAGCTTGGGGATGCTTGATACGTCTCCGACGTATCGATAATTTCTTATGTTCTATGCCATATTATTGATGATACCTACATGTTTTATGCACACTTTATGTCATATTCGTGCATTTTCCGGAACTAACCTATTAACAAGATGCCGAAGTGCCGGTTCCTCGTTTTCTCGCTGTTTTTGGTTTCAGAAATCCTAGTAACGAAATATTCTCGGAATTGGACGAAACGAAGACCCAGTGTTCCTATTTTCACCGGAAGCATCCGGAACACCCGGGAAGGACCGAGAGGGGGGCACCGGGCCCCCGGACCATAGGCCGGCGCGGCCCGGGCCCCGGCCGCGCCGCCATATGGTGTGGCCACCCCTTCGACCCTCCTCGCGCCGCCTCTTCGCCTATATAAAGCCTCCGTCGCGAAACCCCCGAGACGAAAAACGACGATACGGAAAACCTTCCGCAGCCGCCGCCATCGCGAAGCCAAGATCCGGGGGACGGGAGTCTCCGTTCCGGCACCCCGCCGGAGCCGGGAAGTGCCCCCGAAGGCTTCTCCATCGACACCGCTGCCATCTCCACCGCCATCTTCATCACCGCTGCTGCTCCCATGAGGAGGGAGTAGTTCTCCATCGAGGCTCGGGGCTGTACCGGTAGCTATGTGGTTCATCTCTCTCCTATGTACTTCAATACAATAATCTCATGAGCTGCCTTACATGATTGAGATTCATATGATGATGCTTGTAATCTAGATGTCATTATGCTAGTCAAGTGAGTTTTACCTATGTGATCTCCGGAGACTCCTTGTCCCACGTGTGTAAAGGTGACAGATGTGTGCACCGTGTGGGTCTCTTAGGCTATATTTCACGTAATACTTATTCACCGATGAATGGCATAGTGAGGTGCTTATTTATATCTCTTTATGATTGCAATGTGTTTGTATCACAATTTATCTATGTGCTACTCTAGCAAAGTTATTAAAGTAGTTCTATTCCTCCTCGCACGTGTGTAAAGGTGACAGTGTGTGCACCGTGTTAGTACTTGGTTTATGCTATGATTATGATCTCTTGTAGATTATGAAGTTAACTATTGCTATGATAATATTGATGTGATCTATTCCTCCTACATATGCATGAAGGTGACGAAGTGTGCATGCTATGCTAGTACTTGGTTTAGTCTTTTGATCTATCTTACACTAAAGGTTACTAAAATATGAGCATTATTGTGGAGCTTGTTAACTCCGGCATTGAGGGTTCGTGTAATCCTGCGCAATGTGTTCATCATCCAACAAAAGTGTAGAGTATGCATTTATCTATTCTGTTATGTGATCAATGTTGAGAGTGTCCACTAGTGAAAGTCTAATCCCTAGGCCTTGTTCCTAAATATCGCTATCGCTGCTTGTTTACTCGTTTTATCGCGTTACTACCGCTGCGTTACTACCGCTGCGTTACTACTCGCTTGTTTACTCGTCCCGGGCAAAGCACTTTTCTCGGTGCCGTTGCTACCGCTTATTCATACCACCCGTATTTCACTATCTCTTCGCCGAACTAGTGCACCTATTAGGTGTGTTGGGGACACAAGAGACTTCTTGCTTTGTGGTTGCGAGGGTTGCATGAGAGGGATATCTTTGACCTCTTCCTCCGTGAGATCGATAAACCTTGGGTGATCCACTTAAGGGAAACTTGCTGCTGTTCTACAAACCTCTGCTCTTGGAGGCCCAACACTGTCTACAAGAATAGAAGCTCCCGTAGACATCAGCCGCCGTCCTCGCCCATCCATCAACGGAGCCAGGCAAAACTTGTCGTAATAGAGCTTGTTGTAGTAGACAGACGGAAAGTCGTCGTGCTAAGGTCCCAAAGGACCAGCGCACCAGAGTAGCAACCATCGCCAAAGATGAAAACCATAGGTCGGAAGAGATTGACCTGAAACCACACGATCGATCACGAAAGACGACCGGATCACGAGATATCCGCTAGACACACAACTACACACGCCCTCCGCCGGCGCTAGATGGACCACCGGAGCGAGGATAGGACGGGGAGGACCTTATTCTGACTTCAGGAAGTAGCCGCCGCCTCACCATCCCGAAGAAGACACTGAAAACAAACTAAACGAAGAACTGAAACCTTCCCGCCGGTGAGAGGCCGCGGTCCGCCACACCTCCGAGGCCCCAAGGCCACCGGAGGCGGGGAGGACTGGCAGCATCGCCGGCGAGAGGGATAAAACCCTAGATGGGTTTTAGAGCCGCCTCCTGATCGCCTTCGTGTCTTGCTATTTTCTCGTACCGGTTCGTCTGACGCGAGCGGACAACATCCACCACGCTAATCATTTTTCCCACCTAACCACCTCCCACGATGCCATCACGGTTATTTAATCCCCTGACATGTCTCCTCCCTCTCCATGCTACTTCTACACCCCATGCAGCAAAGCCTGGCCCGAGCCCCGCTGTCCTCTGCCTCGGGCACCTCCTCAACGACTGAATCGGAAACTTCTGGATCACGGTGAGCCGAACAGTTGACCATGTCAGTTACATGGCCTCCTCACTAGGATTTTAGAAATTGGAAGGGTTAGAGCATCTCACTAGTGGAAAATAGGCTATCTGTGGCGCACCAAAATTGAATTCTGTGGCGCATATCCAGGTCGTCACAGTTGCCATGCGACTAGTATTTGAATTTTGTGGCGCACATATACATGCGCCACATAATTTTTGAAACTTCGGTGGCGCACTAGGTCAATATGCGCCACAGTTTTTTTTCGAATTTAAAAAAAAAGTGGCGGCCAGATCTAGATCTAGATATAGATCTGGGGCCACCGGAATTTGGCCGGTGATGGTGGGGTGGGGTTGGTGGAGGAGGAGGCCGGCCGGCCGGAGGAGGTGGTGGGGGAGGAGGAGGAGGAGGAGGTGGTGGTGGTGGTGGTGCTGGTGATGGTGGTGGCGTTGGTGATGGTGGTGGCCGGCCGGAGGAGGAGGAGGGGGAAGTGGTGGTGGTGGTGGTTACCGGAGGAGGTGATGGTGGTCGCCGAAGGAGGAGGAGAAGATGGTGGTGGTCGCCGGAGAAGAAAGGAGGAGGAGGAGGTGGTGGTGGTGGGGGGGGGAGGAGGAGGAGGTGGTGGTGGTTTGTGGTGGTGGTGGCGGTGGTGGTGGTGGTGTTGGCCGGAGTAGGAGGAGGAGGAGGTGGTGGTGGTGTTGGCCAGAGGAGGAGGATGAGGAGGAGGTGGTGGTGGTGGTGGTGGTGGTGTTGGTGATGGTGGTGGCGTTGGTGATGGTGGTGGCCGGCCGGAGGAGGAGGATGGGGTGGTGGTGGTGGTGGTGATGGTGGTGGCCGGAGGTGGTGGTGGTCGCCGCAGGAGGTGATGGTGGTCGCCGGAGGAGGAGGAGAAGGTGGTGGTGGTCGCCGGAGAAGAAGGGAGGAGGAGGAGGAGGACGTGGTGGTGGTGGAGAAGAAGTGAGGAGGTGGTGGTGGTGGTGCTGGTGCTGGTGGTGGGAGGAGAAGTGAGGAGATTGAGAAGTGGTGGAGGAGTAGATAGAATCAAAAGTCAGAATTCCGCGACAAACCTACAACGATGTGCATATGTAGGGAAATAATCAAACCCTTTAACTTGCAAGTTTCCTTAAAATCAGCCACGCAACATAAACCAGTTTAGCCAAAAAATCGCAGATATCTATTTCCGAACATAATCAAGACAGGAACTAATTGCCACCACCTCAGCGATTTCCTGATTTAGATATAGGGGCAGAGGCATACCGGCAGAATATGGGAGAGTGGTTGTTCTCCTCCCCCTTAATTATCCCAGTAAAGTTCAGTTCCAAACTATTAAACAGTCGTCCAGAGCGTGGAGTTCCGCTTCAGCAAGCTCAAGCCCCTCACCAGGGTCGTCCGCGCGCCGTTCCCCATCAAGACCCTATGCCACAATGTGACTGCGCCTCCACAGGGCCGCAACGACCCACCAACGCAAGAGATTTATGTGGTTGGCCGCAGTCAAGGAACATCGCGACGGGGCAGCACGCTCTGCCTGACTTGATTGAACAAAAAAAATGGGAGAGAAGATCAGATCGGAGGAAGGAGGAAAGGTAGGCAGAGGAATGTGTCACCTGGACTGGCAGATGGCCGCCGCTATGCTCGTGCTCCACGTGCCCATGGCCATGGAGTCGCCCCAAAACTCGTGTGGCTGCCTGGCTGGCCACCTCCACCAGTTGTCGCCGACAGCCCACCTCTGCCACATGATCGTCCTGCGTCTGCGCCGCGTCCTCGCCGGCAGACCAACCACGACCACACACGCGCCCAGCCCCTCCAGCCTGGTCGCCTGGAGACCCACCTCTACGGCATCCTGCTCCTTCTCCATCACGCCGCAGTCGTTGGCTTCACTGCTGGGGACGTGCTCGAGGCCGCCTGCGCCACTTGAGAGCGAGGAAGAGGTGAGATTAGAGAGGATCTCACCGTATTGTGGATGAGCCCTAGCGACGTGATGAGGCATGGACTGGTGGCCACGGGACACGTAGCGGCGGCAAACTGGGAATCCCCGGTCCGGTGGCGCGCGGGAGCCCTGGCCGGCGGCAGCGGCGTGCCAGAGACCATGACTGAGCCAGACGGTGGAGTTGAGATAGACCTCGTCCACCGAGTGATGGGGGTGTGGGCGCCGATGTAGCGGAGCATGAGCCAGGGGAGGCCGAGGGGGAGAAGCAGGTGAAGTAGAGAAACCTATCCTCCATGAGGAGGAGCAGCCGGAGGTGCGCGGCGTCGGAGAAACACCGCCGACCAAGCGCGGGGCACCAATAGGGTTTCATGGGCGCGCACTCGACAACCGCGGTGGTAGGGAAACGAAAGAGGAGGAGGAGGCGGGGCACCGCGCGGCGACGCTGGACGTGCCAGGGAGGGGAGGAGGATGACACTAGACGTGGGCAGAGAGGGGAGGAGGGCGGCACTGGCCACGATGCAGAGAAACAGGGAGAAGGAACGGCAGTGGTGGGGGCAAATCAGCTAGTCAACTGAAGCATTCGTTAAGCGGCGGACCTTTGGACTGTTCCTATACAATCGCTAGAGCCACACTCCTAAGGAAGACAAAAAGAATTATATAGGTGCTTTAAAGCCTATTAAAATGCTAGAGAGTGCTAAAATACTACACATAAAAATCACAACATTAGTAAGAACTAGCAAAAGTGCCCGTGCGTTGCACCGGGAAGAACAAATAGTCAAACACTGCAGCAAATCATATTTGGGTGTTGTGGTTGTGATCGTCTTCTCTGTCTCCGGTAGTAAGGTTCCGTCGCGTCAGTCTCCTCCAATTTCTCGTCATGATCCTCCACCGGTTTGTCACCATTGTTTCGTACATCTGGAGCTAAGTACCCTCACGTCTCCGAGCCTCGATGCATTGTCTGTGTGCTTTGAGCACACCACCGTTGATATCTTTTCATGACTCGCTAGTGAAGCTTCTGGTGATCGAGTCAGTCCATCATACCCGTTCTTCATTATATATATTAAAAAATTGTCTCATTCGAATAAAATAAAGCCATTGTAATCCTCGTTATTCAGCTAGTGTGTATAGGTAGCGCCTGTTTCAGACGAAGGAACTCCGTACTCGATGGACGTGTCGTGTAAGCTGCAATGACTACGTAGGGGCGGCGGCACAAATTTTCGATGAGTCTCCGAAGGCCACAGCGGCCGCTCCACTGCCGGACACGATCCTTGCTTCTTTCTCCGAACAACCCCCATCCAATCTGGGCATCCAACCGGCGGCACAGTCCCTGATTTTACTTTAGCTCACACGAGGCATCCTAGTAGCAGACCATCCAGACATTAGTAAGAATAACTTTCAGCATGCTGTTAATCTCAAAAATAATCCAAAAATCTATGAAAAATCGAGGCTGTTAAGGTTTAGTATAGTAGTTATGAGTGCGACCTTGCGCACCTGATCCATTGGCGGCGACGGACAGGGAGGACGATTAGAAAATTTAGGGTGCTATCACCCTACCCTTATTTAAAAAAAAAAGTCCATCTCTGTTTCTAGATACTCTACCAACTCATGTTGTGGTCATGTGGTGACACGAAGTTTCTGTTGGGCGCAAAAAATTTGACCAAACTACGAGTGATTTATTTGCCACGTCATACGGCAACTACCTTGCTTTATCATCAGCAAATTATAAGGCAAAAAGAATCGACTTCGGTAGGCAGGCAAGGCAGCAGCATCTTCCCTCCGTCAGCAATCAGCACCGCCCAGTCCACCACGATCGACTAGACGTCGTCCAAGCACCAGCAGCGATAGTCGGGTTTGGACATCCTCAGCAGCTCCTCCGGCGACATGCGCTCCAGCTCCCGCTGCCTCCACGCCGGGAACGCCTCCGCCACGCTCGCCGGCGGCGGCCCCGCGCACCACTTCATCTCCCCCTTGAGGCCATGCCTCAGCGCGCGCATCCTCTTGTACAGCCGCATGGCCGCCACGCAGTCATCGTAAGGGTGCTGGTGCCCACCGTTCTGTATCTCGTACCCAAGGCAGCTCTTCGTCAGGAACTTGAGCGAGTTGCTCATCATCCTGCTGCTCGTCTTCATCAGCGTCGGGTACGTCGCCGTGTCCCGCTTCAGGTACGCCGGGTAGTCCATGCCTAGCCCGTTGAGATCATGGTCCAGCCCGTGGCCAACCAGGATTCTCGCGCCGCCGCGTGCCGTGCGGATCTTCCACGGATCCTCGCCATTGAGGAGGAAGTCCTCTACCCGCTTCCTCGCCTGCTTCACCGTCGTGGCTGAGTCGCGGAGGTGCTCTGGGCGGATTCCAGTCATCTCGTACCGGTAGTGCGTCACCGGGATGAGCGGCTTCACGAAGGACTCGTAGAGGATGTTCTCGTGCTCGTCGATGAGGCACACGCGCGCGCACACGTCCAGTGTCCCGTCGCTGCCGCCGCCCACCATCTTGCACCCCAGCGCCACCGCACCTCCATGGCCGCCTCCCTGGATGCTCATTCTTGACATACTTCGGGTGAGCTGGCTTTGCGTCGGAGCGCTGGAGAGCTGGCAGGTGGCGCGGTGGGCACGGAGGGCTCCAGAGGCAGGGAAGACGGCGAGGCAGAGCTGGCAGCCGCGGGCGGTGAAGACACTCGCGCAGCCGGCCTTGGGGAGGACGCTGCCGAAACCGAGGTGGTCGCGGAGAGCGTCGAGGGAGCGGCAGTGCTTGCCGCAGACGCCGCACCGTGGCTCGTGCGCCGAATGGTGCGAGAGACGCATGTGCTCCACCAGGTGCTCCATCCGGTTGAACTCGCGGTAGCACGCAGCGCACTTGTTCCGGCTGCATGTCAAACAAGTCCTCATCAGTCCAAAGAAAAAGTTATGTGTTGCATTGCGTGTGTGTTCATGATTGTGCAAATGTGCAATGTAGCAGACAATTATGAAGAAACACAACTGCTAGCTCCATGCTGCATCAGACTTAAATCAATTAATTGTTTAAATTTCCTGCATCAAGCCATCAATTACTAGTAGTAGAAGCGTAGAAAATTCTTAACAATGGGGTCTCAGCAGTCAACTTATCATGTCATCTCGAGACAAAATGTGCAAACAAATAGCAGTTGAGTAGCATAGCGTAGCAGAGTTTATTTACTAAAACGGAGGGTACAAGAAAGGTCAAGACCAGTAGCCACTGCACCTGTGAGCATCAGAAGAGCTGTCCATCGTCAGTAGTCACCTAACAAGTACCGGACGCAGCAGACAGGAGTAGTGTTCGGTTGGTGTTGTGAGATATCTCAGAACACCAACGCCTATTTATGTGCCTGCAACATAGATGGAACTCGATTCTTGACAGCTTCGTCTATGGCGATGGGTGTGCTTCGCCAGTAGCGACAAAATGTGTCGGTGTCACCGATGTTCTCCAGGTTCAACTTTACATGGCATGAGTTCCGTACTAGTATTATGCATTACTGCGGTATTATGAATTTATGATAATGGTGAATTGGTGAAACACCATGCAGCTAGTTGGCAGCATATTCATGGTTCAGGTTCAGGAGATGCAGGGGAACAGGTACCTGCTCTATGTCGTCAGTGAAGTTCTGGGCATATTACATGGTTGCGTTTGTCTCTTTTCCTTCATTTGTTTCTGACCATAAAGCAGTTACTGAAGTACAGGCGTATATAGATATTTTCTACAGTCAAGTGCAAATTTCCAGATAGTAGTCTAGTTTCCTTATAAACCCAGAGCAATTTCTGCTTATTGTTCAGGGCAAGAACATAGACACCAGAATTCTCTGAACATACATCAGCTGGCTTTATGCCGAATAAGAGAACGGGAGATCAGATGCCCCGGTCAAAAGAACTGGTTTGAAAAGGCAGGAGCAATTGATCCAGCCGATGGATGGACTGGGCGGATTAGATTCCAGCCTTTGGCGGTGGCGGAGAGCCGCACAGCTAGACGGCACAGAGCCATAGATCTCCACACGGATATCCTACGAACATGCCTGATCATGTCGAACATATTCAGAAAACTAAAGATGTTTGTGATCCCAACGTAGACATATTGGATCCTGGTCGGAGCTTAGTTTGGCATGTTGTCAGGCGAAAAGCATCGGCGTATGAGTTTCGAATTTTCTTAGAAACAATGCTTGGAATGCAGATCATGCTCTACTCTGTTGGCAAGTGTGCTTCAGGTGTTCTCTATCTGAGTTGCTGTGATTCTGATTGATTTCAGTAACTAGAGCAATTCACTACAGTTCCAATTGAAAGTAAAACATGACAAATTTTTCACTAGAAAGGTAGCTATCCACCGCCAATGGTAGGCTGAGCATCCCCTACTTTCCTTGGTCGTACGGGTCTGATCACAACTTTATCAAATGTGTCATGTGCTCCACGTTTCAATATTGTTCCTGATGCCTCTCGTTCTCACTTCCTCCTACAACTCTTCATTTTAACTCCCACCTTTTCTCTTCTACATGTGATTCCATCTATTTGATGCAGTAATATAGTGCTAACATGTGAAACGAAATGGAAGATGCAACTTGCTATATATCTCTATGGTTCGGTGTAGATGAAGCGGCATATACAATCAGAAAATATTGAGGTTTGGTGTCATATTTACTAGTACTATCTAGTATCTATTGTCGGATTAATTATTGCAAATTTTCCACCTCGAACATTCTGATTAATGCCATGTCCTACAGATTAATATGCATGCTGAGAAGCAAGATATGAAATTCTAACATCTAAACACCCAGGTAACCTTCCATGATCTTTAGCTTTCAATCTGAACTGGGCGGTACAGACAACTTAGATAAGCCTCCAACTCTAAAATTGTTTAGGTAATGCCAGCTTGAGCTTTCATCGCAAAATATCTGGTGCATAATGAAACTTAAATGAAAAAGGTCACTGCATCTAACATAACTCGAGGCATTCCCCTCTACCAAACTAAGCAAATACTCCACCAACCATCACTCGTTGTGAATAATGCTGATCCTTATATATATACTACTCCATCTTCGTTTGATAGTTCACATAAAGATACACTTCCACTTCACTTCGCAAGTTAAATTTTTTTTTTGCGAAAACACTCCCCGATTTACTGCCACTAGCTTACTACACGGAGTATGTGGCAGTTACATGGACTTGCTTTGGAAAGAATGTAGGAAGAATCAAAGAGAGATGTAAACACAAGAAATGGAACGATGCAACGGGTCGAGAAAATGATGAAATGAGGAGCGGTTCTCGTAGTGGAGAAAGTTTTGGCCAGACCTGCCAGATACTAACCAGATACTAACCAGATACTAACCTTCTTCGGGTTACACACGATTCGGGCCTTGCGTTTTCTTGTGAGACACACTCGCCCCAGGAAGCCCTCTCCCTGATCAGAGCCAAGGAGGAGGCGCAGGCAGCGCTCGCCCTTGCGGTCTTCCGCAAGGAGGTGGAGGCGGCACGTTCCGTGCCCCTTGCCCCGACGTCGTCTGTTGTAGTTGGGACTACGGCAGTGACGGATAGGGAGACGGAGTCCACGCTGGTGGATATCCCTGTGTTGGCTGCGCCCCAGCCCAACTTGAGGCGCGCTAAGGCCGTGTTGGCTTCCCGCCGCGGGCGGAGGAAGGGGACCCGTGCGTGATGCGTGCGGGCTTCTACAACATCCGTGGGTTCGGTCGGCCGGGACGACGGAAGCAGATTAAGGAGTTCATTTCCCGAGAGCGGCTTGATTTCGTTGGCCTGCAAGAGACCATCAAGGCCTCTTTCACACCCGCGGAGCTTCTAAGTCTGGATCCGCATGGTAGATTTGCATGGAAATCCACCCCCGCGCAGGGGCGTCGGGAGGCAAGCTCCTTGGGGTTAATGAAGACGCGTTTGAGGTTTTGGAGTGGCATTGGGGTGCCTTCTTCATCCGGGCAGATGTTCCGCAGCTGGACAACACTTCTCGGTGGTCGATCTTCGTGGAGTATGGTCCCGCGGATCACCGAAGGTCCGCAAACTTCTTGGCGGAGCTCTCGGCGGCGGTTAATGCTTGCCCCTTCCTGCTGATGGTGGGAGTGGACTTTAACCTGATCAGGGGATCAGAGGACAAGAACAATGGCAACATTGACTGGCCGCGGGTCCAGAGGTTCAATGACTGCATTGCTTCTCTTGCGCTGCGGGAGATCCGCAGGACGGGGGCGAGATACACGTGGACCAACAGACAGCTCTCTCCCGTGCGCTGTGTCCTAGACAGGGTGTTGGTGTCTCCTGAGTGGGAGGGTCTCTTCCCCTTAAGTTCCCTTTTGGCGGACACCATCATTGGTTCGGATCACTCCCCTCTTGTCCTTAGCTCCGGGGAGGAGTTAGGCAAGAGGAGCTCTCGGTTCTTCTTCCAAAAGGGTTGGCTAGAGAAACCGGATTTCCATGAGTTGGTGGCGCACCGATGGCAGGGGCTTTTGAGAGATTCAGTGCGGTGTCGGCACTCCGATTGAGATCTGGCACCGTATTGCCGCAGGCCTTAGACAGTTCCTGAGAGGTTGGGGAGCCAACCTTGGGAAGGAGGAGCGGGACCTCAAGGCTGACATCTTGGCGCAGATCCGGGATCTTGACGGGGTCGCGGACAATGCGGGCTTAGATGATGAAGGCTGGGCACTGCGATACCACCTTGAGGGTCAACTCCTCCACCTCTCCAGGATGGAGGAAGAATACTGGAGGCAGCGTAGTCGGGCCAATTGGCTCATCCAAGGGGATGCGAACACGGCCTTCTTCCACGCTTTCGCCAATGGCCGACGGAGAAAGTGTACTATTCCGAGCCTCGTCAGTGACTCGGGGATCATTACTGATGAGAGGGAGTTGCAGGCACACATCTATGACTTCTACGGAGATTTGATGGGGGCGCAGGCTGCGCCAAGCTTCCTGACACTTTCCCCCTCCATCTGGCACACCATTCGGCGTGTGTCGGACAGCGACAATGACAGCCTGATGCTCACCTTCTCTGGGAAGGAGATGGACATTGTCTTGGCTAGCTTGAAGACGGATACCGCTCCGGGGCCGGACGGATTCCCTGTGTTCTTCTTCAAGGAGTTCTGGCAATTGGCTAAACCGCTTATTTTGGCGATCGTCAACGGTTTTGCTCTGGGGAGAGTAGACATTGCCAGACTCAATATGGGGGTCCTATCCCTCATTCCTAAGGTTCCTGGGACGAATGATATTAGACAGTTCAGGCCGATTGCGCTTATCAATATGATTTTCAAGTTTGTGGCCAAAGCGTACGCGATTAGGTTATCTCCAATTGCGCATAGGACGATTAGCCTCACCCAATCAGCTTTTATCCGGGTCGTCATATCCATGAAGGGATTGTAACATCCCAAGAATTTCAAAATAAAACAAATGAATTTCACTAGTTCCAAATTTTGGAACCAACAAAAACTTTTATTAAATAGAATATGATACATAGTGATCTTGCTTAATTCTTGTGTTATGGCTATGATTGCTTGTTATTAGTATTTGAAGTGATCTTAAACCCTAAAACCTCACCCCTCTTATCACCATCCTAGTTAAAATAAAATAAAAGGAAATTAAATAAGAAAAAGGCATATGTGCTTATGGCTATTCTTATAAAACTTTACCCTAATCTTTTCTATTTTGCATAGAGGTTTGGAAAACCTTCATACACCTTACCAAAGGCTTATCAAACCAAATCCAAGTGTTTTCCAAAGAAATTAAAAAGAAACTAAAAATGCCATAGAGGCATATGAGAGCAAAAGTGCAAATTTGTGAATTTGAGAAGATTGACCCTAGGACTTGTTGTGAATGGTTGGATCACTTCCATATACCATTTCAACACTCAACAACACCATTTGGGTCAAGCCAAGTCAAATTAAAAATTCAAATGCAACATATGCATAGAGGCATATGTGACACATAGCCATTTCACCAAATTTTGCCCTATGACTTTAAACCTTGACCAAATGATGTGAAACCTTTTCTAAACCTAATCTAATGCTAAATTGACCCTAACCCATGTCCAAGTAAAGCAAGATGAACCCTTTTCAAAAATAATAAAAATTGACACATCACCTCTTATGGGTTATGGCCATTTTTGCAACTCTTTGACCAAGACCTTTTGAATTGGGTTCAATGATCTTAAAATGTTTCTAAACTAATAAGAACCACATTAGAGTCAACAAAAGTCAAATTCATGGGAGAGAATTCAAATGGTGAGATAATTCCAATTTTTACTCACATACACTAAGGGCAATTTTACAAATCTTCATATGAGGCCACCATTGCTTGCCCTATGGATTCTAAAACTCTTATATAACTCAAACTAACACAATTGCATCAATGAAACCAAAATCAAATGGAGAGAAATGAGAATGTGAGAAAATATCATTTTTTCACTCACACACACTTAGCCCTTTTTGCAAAACCTCAACCAAGGCCACTTTGGCTTGTGCCATTGATTGTAAAACTCTTAGATATCAAAAACAAACACAATTGACACAAAGAAACCAGAATCAAACCAAAGGAAAAATCAAATCTCAATGACATGTGATAATGGTCATATGGCCCAAAAATAATTTCTTCACTACTTTGCCCCTCTCGTTTTTCTCAATTCTTAAACTAAACTTGGTCAACTATGACCATGTCATCCAAGACCATATGAAAGTGAACAACTCTCATGTTGACCATTAGTGCTGATGTTGACCAGGTTGACCGGTAGTGAGGTGACAAGTGGAGACTTTGAAGTAATGAGAAGATAACCCCCAAATTTGAAATGTTGCAAACCTTCATCAAAATGGACACCACCACCACCATTCCATCACTTTATTTATATGATTGAGATGTACCAAAAAGAATTCCATAATTCGACAAAAATATTCATGCGGGCATTGTGTCGAACACTTGGCAGGCAGAGTTCCAGATTTGTGTTACACCCTTGTATCCAGTGGTTTCTTGCATAAATCACTTTAAGCCAGTGATCATTAGCTATCTCTAAGACCCCTGCATCGAGCTTAGTACTTGTTAGGCTTGGAGAAAGTGGAGAAGTGAGAGAACAGCCCATGCCAAAGCACACCCGGCCACCTTTTGCCTCACCACCTCTGGCCACCATTTCAACTCTTGCCCTTGTCCTGGAGCATCTACAACACTCAAGGAATCGAATGGTACACAGCCCCTGCTCGCCAACGCTCGGCATTGGTCGGAACGCGCGTGCCAAAACGTTGCCGGGACGTGCCGGTCGACGCGGTGACCACGCTCCGGAGCGCGCCGATGCGGCGGGCACTCGAACGCGATCGTCCTCCCCCGCATCCCTATCTCCGTGACGAGAACCGCCACCTGCACCTCTACCTCGTAGACACACTCAAACGCCCGCAGCCGCCTCGTCACCGTCGTCCTCGCCGGCGAGAGTACCGCGGGTACCGTCATGATCACTGCACGCCCTCGAGTGATTCCGTCGTCCCCTCACCGCGCCGGCTAGTCCTAGAGCATCGCCAGGATAACGCCTACACGCTGCCGTCCTTCGCTTGCCCTTTCGGTCGCCAGAAGCGCCGCGCCATGGCCGTTCCCTTGCAGCACCTCACGGCCACCGATCAACACTATAAATAGGGGCGATCGGCTCCTCATTTCTTCACACCAAACACTCCCCTCCCCTCACTAAGCAACACCCCACGATCAATTTCACCAGTAGTCGTCGGAGCAGCTCGAATCGAGAGCTCGAGTCCGCCGGAGTCCGCAGATCAGCGCCGCCGATTGACGCCTCCCCAAGCGACGCCGCGACCACCAGTACACTCCCCGTCCTCGACAACCCCGCTGTGCATCGACGCCGTTGATCACCGGAGCTTCAGCACACCGCCGACCCCTCTCTCCGTCGCCGGCACGCCCTCCTCTCGCCGGAGAAGAAGACCGCCCTCAACCGCACGATCTGGTTCTAATCTGACGGTCGACGTTGCCAGGTACCGCTTCGGCGTTTAAAGGGTCACTGACAGGTGGTCCCCACCTCGTCAGGCAGCCCACGCTCACCAGATGCGTGTTGGGCCGCGCAGTGCTCGTTTAATTCGTTTCGGCCCGTTAAGTTTTCCCGCGCGGCCCAGAAATTCAAATAGGAATTAATTCATTTAGTTCAAATTCAATACTGCTGCCCACTTCAAATTTGAATAGCTTGAAATCTACTACACCAAATTTAACCAATTTTATATATTCGGAAAGCTCCTGAAATTTTCTAAATAATGCCACTGGCCTCATATCCAAATTCGTATTTAATTTCAAATGATAAAAATAACAAGGCAGGGCCTTTTCTAACTTCAAATAAATATTAAAAATTATCTATAAATGATTTTGAGTTGATTCCAACTCTAATAATTCACATTTGACATAATCTAATTGTTTATGCAAAAATATAGCATAGTTGTTTTGCATGATCATGGGCTAGAAGCAAAATATGGGCTATGTAGTCAATACTAGCCCATTTAAACTATTTCAAATTTTAGGAATTTAAATCTATGAGGTGTAGCACCTCATTTAAATCATTCTCACAAGTAATATGAAGTAATGTGATGACCCTTGTTGCTTGGTCTCATATTTGCTCACCCAAGAATATTAAATGATTGCCATAGTAGCATTTAAATTGTTCCAACTAATTATTAAATCATATGAGAGGTATCCCTCTCATTTAAACCTTTGTCCCAAGTAATTCTACATAAGGTAGAGACCATGGTCTACTAACTCTCATATGGAATTATTTGAGGATATTAAATCATTACTATGTGGTATTAAATTGCATGAGGTGTATTCCCTCATTTAAATCATGTTTCTCAAATAGTAAGTGTGAAGTGTTGACCTTAGTCAACATGTGCTCATACCTTGGTATTTGAAGAAGTTAAATCTTAACAATATTTAATGAGAGGAGATTAGTTCTCCAAATAAATAAATAGAAACATTAATTAATATTGTAATGAGAGGAAACTATTTCCTCCAAAGCATTAAAGAGTTATACTAATAAATAATTATAATGAGGAAATTATTGTTTTCTTTAAAATAAAACAAAGTAAATCACCATGCTAATAAGATGTGATGCTAGCATAGGCTTGTGTGAATCTTTGGTGTGTTTAGTCTAGCATGCAAGTTTTGTGTGGTGATTGTATCCTCGTATTCGTTTATAGACGCTAGTACCGAAGGCTACGAAGGGGACGACGAGAACATCTACGGAGAAGAAGGAGGAACATTTTGATCCATACACCAACCAAGGCAAGCTAACACTCTTGCAAGGTTCCCTTGTGCAAAGCTCTACAAGAGCAAGGCACCATTATTTTTATTTATTTTATGACTAATGCTCCTATCCCAAGATTTTACTTTACAAGCTTTACTAAATTTTGTTTATCAAAGTTTACCTTTGATTCATGATTTCACTCGGGTTTAGATATAGAGTAAAACAAGAGCATCAAAGTTAGCCTAGAGCAAGACAAGCTAGTTAGCACCCCTCATGACTAGTTGCTAGTGCTAAAGATTAAAATTGACTATTAGAGATGGGAACTTGTGAAAACCAATGACTTTGAAAACCTTGGAATGATGAGTCATTCTATTGAAAGATTTTGAAGGTGAATATGACTGGTGAAAGACTTGGTGAATTTTACAAAAACCGATGGTTGGGTTCGGATGCGATACCATTCCAATTTACAAGTACCCCCACAATACCTGATTATGGGTAGGGCTTAACTGGAAGTTTATGTGTCTTAGTATGGGTTCCCTCTAAACAAGCGTCATCGGGGTTATGCCCAAAGCTGCCTCCACAACACAACGAAACGACGTTAAAGAAGAGGTGAATGTCCGGCCCAAGCCCCGTGCGGTTCCGGGTTGATCGCGGTTTTCACTCGGGAGGCCAAGCTCATGGGGAGAGGTGCTCATACTAGGATATGTAAGTGAAAGGTTATGGTTGGTGATCCGCGTACTGAGTTACGATTATTCAGGGTTACCCACGACGGATGTAATCAAAAGTTGTGGCACAAGTGTACAACCTCTGCAGAGTGTAAACCTATTCGAATAGCCGCGTCCACGGTTAAGGACGGTTGGAAAGGCCATACTTGTTCCGTCATCGGACCATTTTCAAAAATGTGACATATGACTGGTGTTTTAAATTTTGAAAGGTGAATGGTGGATTTGAATTAAAATCACAACCAAGTTGTGGGAATGACACTAATGTTCCCACTTGAGTTAGTCTAGTGATTCAAGCATCTTTACTAAATGTTTATGAAATAAACTTGGCTTTATGCAAATAAACCTAGAGCTTAGTATCCCCTTACTAGAATTGATAGTTCTTACACTAGTATTAGTTTGCGAGTACTTTAAAGTACTCATGGCTTTGTCCCTGGCTATTCAAATGGCCGGACTTTGAAGGAGAACCGCGAGTACAAGGAACATGGACAGCAGGACGTCTACGACAACTAGGACTACTCCCGACGTCAAGCGTTGGCCCGTGGACTAGATAGCCACTACTACTTCGCTTCCGCTATTTGTGATGTTCGTTGATCGATAGATCAACTACTATTGTAATATTGGATCATGTGATCTACCTTTGTAAGACGATTATGTGTTGTAATAAATGATGACTCTATGATATTCAACTATTATGTCTCGCAACAACAATATTCCCGGGATTGCGATGTATGGCATAATAGGCATCCGGACTTAAAAATCCGGGTGTTGACAAGTTGGTATCGAGCCATTGTTTGACCTTAGGAGACCCTAGTTAGAATGGACGTTCGAAAAACCTAAGTTCAAAAACAAATGAAGTGAATATTTTTGGAAAAACTTAGTCACTTTCGTATCTTTGAGATCTTGTTAAAAAATAAGAAGTCATGCTCTTCTTTATAGACCTACATAAAATTTTGACACACTTGTTCACTCTCTAAACTTACTCATCTAATTCCCTTTCAGATGGAGCCAACCAACGTCAAGTTTTACCAGCTTGGGAATGGCGGAGACTTGAGCTTCGAGAGGGACCTTGATGCCTGTCGAACTTTCTTGGACGCCCCCACCCCGAGTTCCACGGAGTTGAGGTCAACGACCAGCACGGTGGGGAGCTTCAGTGGGTGATCACCGCTGATCTGAGAGGCAAGATGGAGCCTCCTACTTCTGAGAGGATCCTCTTCTCTTTCAGGGAAGGCAACTGGCTGGACGGACTGACACGTGCTCTTCAGGAAGCACTTGCCCGTCTATGCGGGCAGAATGAGGCCGCCATCCAGGGAGAGCGCTTTGCGCATCTCGCAAGGCGTGACTCCGATGGAGAACCCATGGACCTGCCGCTCCACCCTGAGCTGAGGCACCATGTGGATCACCTGGACTTCATGCTGTTCCACACCCAGAAGGAGCTGGACAACTCGCGTGCCTACGCCAACCAGACCCACATGGCATTGGCTCATCATGCCGATGCTATCAAGCTGCTCGCCAAGGACCGCAAGTCACTCCGTCTGCAGCGTGCCAAGAATGACGTTACCATCGAGCGCCTTCGCGCCCGGATAGTATCATTGGAGGCCACTGTCAAGGCTCAAGAAGATCAGCTGAATGGGATGGATGAAGACGGTGAAGACATTCAGGGAGGAGAAGCCTTCCTGAGTGATGACGAGGACTTCGAGGAGGATGAGTTCACTGACGAGGAGGACTATGAGTTTCTGGAGGCCGGAAAGGATGGAATCATCCCGATCGATGTGGATGATGAGGATGAGTAGTTGCACTAGTTCACATGTGTAGGTGTGGGTATGTATCAGGATCCCCTTGTATCGTAGAGCGGTGAATGGTTCTTAAAACCAACGGTGTGTTAGCTTTGTAATGTTTGATGTTTGGTATGAATGAAAAAGTGTTGTTGGTTGTACCCCCTCAACACTACTCAAGTTTTGAAACTTTTCAAGTTTATCTCAAACAAACCATAGAAATTCCCCGCTTATCTTATGATCCACCTTATTATTCAGATGGCCCCTCCTACCCGCAACAACCCCCGTGCCCAAGCCAACCGGATGCACCTTGAGCACGCCAAGATGACCGACACCATCAACATCCTTGCCATGGAGCGCAAGGCACTTCGTCATCAACACGCCAAGAAGGACTACCTCATTGCTCGTCTCCGCGTCGAATAGCGTCACCTGGAGCAACTCATCTCAATACCCAACCATGCCCCTAGAGGCAAGTCCACTGTGACTTGCTATGAATGTGGTGTTACGGGTCATTACTCTAGAAAGTGCCCGATAAAAGCCGCCAACAATGCTCCAAGGACTCGGAAGCAATGCTGTACCCATTACCCAAAAGGACAAGTCAACGGTAACCTGCTATGAATGTGGAATTGTGGGTCATTACTCCAATGAATGCCCCAAGAAGCTTGCTAGGACTGCCTTCAATACCGCTGCAACTGCCCAGCAGCAGCGCTGTGCCACAACTGGAAGGAAGTTCGCCCCAAACTACCCAAACAACCGCAACGGTCGTTACTACCGCTTGAATGCCACGGAAGCTCAGGAAGCACCACCGACCATGCCAAGTATGTCTTCCTGTTAATAACATGCTCAATCTCTCTTAGGAACCTAACTTTTCTTAAAATCTCGGGACGAGATTTGTTTAAGGGGAAGGGTTTGTAACATCCCAAGAATTTCAAAATAAAACAAATGAATTTCACTAGTTCCAAATTTTGGAACCAACAAAAACTTTTATTAAATAGAATATGATACATAGTGATCTTGCTTAATTCTTGTGTTATGGCTATGATTGCTTGTTATTAGTATTTGAAGTGATCTTAAACCCTAAAACCTCACCCCTCTTATCACCATCCTAGTTAAAATAAAATAAAAGGAAATTAAATAAGAAAAAGGCATATGTGCTTATGGCTATTCTTATAAAACTTTACCCTAATCTTTTCTATTTTGCATAGAGGTTTGGAAAACCTTCATACACCTTACCAAAGGCTTATCAAACCAAATCCAAGTGTTTTCCAAAGAAATTAAAAAGAAACTAAAAATGCCATAGAGGCATATGAGAGCAAAAGTGCAAATTTGTGAATTTGAGAAGATTGACCCTAGGACTTGTTGTGAATGGTTGGATCACTTCCATATACCATTTCAACACTCAACAACACCATTTGGGTCAAGCCAAGTCAAATTAAAAATTCAAATGCAACATATGCATAGAGGCATATGTGACACATAGCCATTTCACCAAATTTTGCCCTATGACTTTAAACCTTGACCAAATGATGTGAAACCTTTTCTAAACCTAATCTAATGCTAAATTGACCCTAACCCATGTCCAAGTAAAGCAAGATGAACCCTTTTCAAAAATAATAAAAATTGACACATCACCTCTTATGGGTTATGGCCATTTTTGCAACTCTTTGACCAAGACCTTTTGAATTGGGTTCAATGATCTTAAAATGTTTCTAAACTAATAAGAACCACATTAGAGTCAACAAAAGTCAAATTCATGGGAGAGAATTCAAATGGTGAGATAATTCCAATTTGTACTCACATACACTAAGGGCAATTTTACAAATCTTCATATGAGGCCACCATTGCTTGCCCTATGGATTCTAAAACTCTTATATAACTCAAACTAACACAATTGCATCAATGAAACCAAAATCAAATGGAGAGAAATGAGAATGTGAGAAAATATCATTTTTTCACTCACACACACTTAGCCCTTTTTGCAAAACCTCAACCAAGGCCACTTTGGCTTGTGCCATTGATTGTAAAACTCTTAGATATCAAAAACAAACACAATTGACACAAATAAACCAGAATCAAACCAAAGGAAAAATCAAATCTCAATGACATGTGATAATGGTCATATGGCCCAAAAATAATTTCTTCACTACTTTGCCCCTCTGTTTTTCTCAATTCTTAAACTAAACTTGGTCAACTATGACCATGTCATCCAAGACCATATGAAAGTGAACAACTCTCATGTTGACCATTAGTGCTGATGTTGACCAGGTTGACCAGTAGTGAGGTGACAAGTGGAGAGTTTGAAGTAATGAGAAGATAACCCCCAAATTTGAAATGTTGCAAACCTTCATCAAAATGGACACCACCACCACCATTCCATCACTTTATTTATATGATTGAGATGTACCAAAAAGAATTCCATAATTCGACAAAAATATTCATGCGGGCATTGTGTCGAACACTTGGCAGGCAGAGTTCCAGATTTGTGTTACACCCTTGTATCCAGTGGTTTCTTGCATAAATCACTTTAAGCCAGTGATCATTAGCTATCTCTAGGACCCATGCATCGATCTTAGTACTTGTTAGGCTTGGAGAAAGTGGAGAAGTGAGAGAACAGCCCATGCCAAAGCACACCCGGCCACCTTTTGCCTCACCACCTCTGGCCACCATTTCAACTCTTGCCCTTGTCCTGGAGCATCTACAACACTCAAGGAATCGAATGGTACACAGCCCCTGCTCGCCAACGCTCGGCATTGGTCGGAACGCGCGTGCCAAAACGTTGCCAGGACGTGCCAGTCGACGCGGTGACCACGCTCTGGAGCGCGCCAGTACGGCGGGCACTCGAACGCGATCGTCCTCCCCCTGCATCCCTATCTCTGTGACGAGAACCGCCACCTGCACCTCTACCTCGTAGACACACTCAAACGCCACGCAGCCGCCTCGTCACCGTCGTCCTCGCCGGCGAGGTACCGCGGGTACCGTCATGATCACTGCACGCCCTCGAGTGATTCCGTCGTCCCCTCACTGCGCCAGCTAGTCCTAGAGCATCGCCCGGATAACGCCTACACGCTGCCGTCCTTCGCTTGCCCTTTCGATCGCCAGAAGCGCCGCGCCATGGCCGTTCCCTTGCAGCACCTCACGGCCACCGATCAACACTATAAATAGGGGCGATCGGCTCCTCATTTCTTCACACCAAACACTCCCCTCCCCTCACTGAGCAACACCCCACGATCAATTTCACCAGTAGTCGTCGGAGCAGCTCGAATCGAGAGCTCGAGTCCGCCGGAGTCCGTAGATCAGCGCCGCCGATTGACGCCTCCCCAAGCGACGCCGCGACCACTAGTACACTCCCCGTCCTCGACAACCCCGCTGTGCATCGACGCCGTTGATCACCGGAGCTTCAGCACACCGCCGACCCCCTCTCTCCGTCGCCAGCACGCCCTCCTCTCGCCGGAGAAGAAGACCGCCCTCAACCGCACGATCTGGTTCTAATCTGACGGTCGACGTTGCCAGGTACCGCTTCGGCGTTTAAAGGGTCACTGACAGGTGGTCCCCACCTCGTCAGGCAGCCCACGCTCACCAGATGCGTGTTGGGCCGCGCAGTGCTCGTTTAATTCGTTTCGGCCCGTTAAGTTTTCCCGCGCGGCCCAGAAATTCAAATAGGAATTAATTCATTTAGTTCAAATTCAATACTGCTGCCCACTTCAAATTTGAATAGCTGGAAATCTACTACACCAAATTTAACCAATTTTATATATTCGGAAAGCTCCTGAAATTTTCTAAATAATGCCACTGGCCTCATATCCAAATTCGTATTTAATTTCAAATGATAAAAATAACAAGGCAGGGCCTTTTCTAACTTCAAATAAATATTAAAAATTATCTATAAATGATTTTGAGTTGATTCCAACTCTAATAATTCACATTTGACATAATCTAATTGTTTATGCAAAAATATAGCATAGTTGTTTTGCATGATCATGGGCTAGAAGCAAAATATGGGCTATGTAGTCAATACTAGCCCATTTAAACTATTTCAAATTTTAGGAATTTAAATCTATGAGGTGTAGCACCTCATTTAAATCATTCTCACAAGTAATATGAAGTAATGTGATGACCCTTGTTGCTTGGTCTCATATTTGCTCACCCAAGAATATTAAATGATTGCCATAGTAGCATTTAAATTGTTCCAACTAATTATTAAATCATATGAGAGGTATCCCTCTCATTTAAACCTTTGTCCCAAGTAATTCTACATAAGGTAGAGACCATGGTCTACTAACTCTCATATGGAATTATTTGAGGATATTAAATCATTACTATGTGGTATTAAATTGCATGAGGTGTATTCCCTCATTTAAATCATGTTTCTCAAATAGTAAGTGTGAAGTGTTGACCTTAGTCAACATGTGCTCATACCTTGGTATTTGAAGAAGTTAAATCTTAACAATATTTAATGAGAGGAGATTAGTTCTCCAAATAAATAAATAGAAACATTAATTAATATTGTAATGAGAGGAAACTATTTCCTCCAAAGCATTAAAGAGTTATACTAATAAATAATTATAATGAGGAAATTATTGTTTTCTTTAAAATAAAACAAAGTAAATCACCATGCTAATAAGATGTGATGCTAGCATAGGCTTGTGTGAATCTTTGGTGTGTTTAGTCTAGCATGCAAGTTTTGTGTGGTGATTGTATCCTCGTATTCGTTTATAGACGCTAGTACCGAAGGCTACGAAGGGGACGACGAGAACATCTACGGAGAAGAAGGAGGAATATTTTGATCCATACACCAACCAAGGCAAGCTAACACTCTTGCAAGGTTCCCTTGTGCAAAGCTCTACAAGAGCAAGGCACCATTATTTTTATTTATTTTATGACTAATGCTCCTATCCCAAGATTTTACTTTACAAGCTTTACTAAATTTTGTTTATCAAAGTTTACCTTTGATTCATGATTTCACTGGGTTTAGATATAGAGTAAAACAAGAGCATCAAAGTTAGCCTAGAGCAAGACAAGCTAGTTAGCACCCCTCATGACTAGTTGCTAGTGCTAAAGATTAAAATTGACTATTAGAGATGGGAACTTGTGAAAACCAATGACTTTGAAAACCTTGGAATGATGAGTCATTCTATTGAAAGATTTTGAAGGTGAATATGACTGGTGAAAGACTTGGTGAATTTTACAAAAGCCGATGGTTGGGTTCGGATGCGATACCATTCCAATTTACAAGTACCCCCACAATACCTGATTATGGGTAGGGCTTAACTGGAAGTTTATGTGTCTTAGTATGGGTTCCCTCTAAACAAGCGTCATCGGGGTTATGCCCAAAGCTGCCTCCACAACACAACAGAAACGACGTTAAAGAAGAGGTGAATGTCCGGCCCAAGCCCTGTGCAGTTCCCGGGTTGACTGCGGTTTTCACCGGGAGGCCAAGCTCATGGGGAGAGGTGCTCATACTAGGATATGTAAGTGAAAGGTTATGGTTGGTGATCCGCGTACTGAGTTACGATTATTCAGGGTTACCCCTGACGGATGTAATCAAAAGTTGTGGCACAAGTGTACAACCTCTGCAGAGTGTAAACCTATTCGAATAGCCGCGTCCACGGTTAAGGACGGTTGGAAAGGCCATACTGTTCCGTCATCAGACCATTTTCAAAAATGTGACATATGACTGGTGTTTTAAATTTTGAAAGGTGAATGGTGGATTTGAATTAAAATCACAACCAAGTTGTGGGAATGACACTAATGTTCCCACTTGAGTTAGTCTAGTGATTCAAGCATCTTTACTAAATGTTTATGAAATAAACTTGGCTTTATGCAAATAAACCTAGAGCTTAGTATCCCCTTACTAGAATTGATAGTTCTTACACTAGTATTAGTTTGCGAGTACTTTAAAGTACTCATGGCTTTGTCCCTGGCTATTCAAATGGCCAGACTTTGAAGGAGAACCGCAGTACAAGGAACATGGACAGCAGGACGTCTACGACAACTAGGACTACTCCTGACGTCAAGCGTTGGCCTGTGGACTAGATAGCCACTACTACTTCGCTTCCGCTATTTGTGATGTTCGTTGATCGATAGATTAACTACTATTGTAATATTGGATCATGTGATCTACCTTTGTAAGACGATTATGTGTTGTAATAAATGATGACTCTATGATATTCAACTATTATGTCTCGCAACAACAATATTCCTGGGATTGCGATGTATGGCATAATAGGCATCTGGACTTAAAAATCCGGGTGTTGACAAGTTGGTATCAGAGCCATTGTTTGACCTTAGGAGACCCTAGTTAGAATGGACGTTCTGAAAAACCTAAGTTCAAAAACAAATGAAGTGAATATTTTTGGAAAAACTTAGTCACTTTCGTATCTTTGAGATCTTGTTAAAAAATAAGAAGTCATGCTCTTCTTTATAGACCTACATAAAATTTTGACACACTTGTTCACTCTCTAAACTTACTCATCTAATTCCCTTTCAGATGGAGCCAACCAACGTCAAGTTTTACCAGCTTGGGAATGGCGGAGACTTGAGCTTCGAGAGGGACCTTGATGCCCTGTCGAACTTTCTTGGACGCCCCACCCCGAGTTCCACGGAGTTGAGGTCAACGACCAGCACGGTGGGGAGCTTCGAGTGGGTGATCACCGCTGATCCGAGAGGCAAGATGGAGCCTCCTACTTCTGAGAGGATCCTCTTCTCTTTCGGGGAAGGCAAGCTGGCTGGACGGACCGACACGTGCTCTTCGGAAGCACTTGCCCGTCTATGCGGGCAGAATGAGGCCGCCATCCGTGGAGAGCGCTTGCGCATCTCGCAAGGCGTGACTCCGATGGAGAACCCATGGACCTGCCGCTCCACCACGAGCTGAGGCACCATGTGGATCACCTGGACTTCATGCTTGTTCCACACCCGAAGGAGCTGGACAACTCGCGTGCCTACGCCAACCGGACCCACATGGCATTGGCTCATCATGCCGATGCTATCAAGCTGCTCGCCAAGGACCGCAAGTCACTCCGTCTGCAGCGTGCCAAGAATGACGTTACCATCGAGCGCCTTCGCGCCCGGATAGTATCCTTGGAGGCCACTGTCAAGGCTCAAGAAGATCAGCTGAATGGGATGGATGAAGACGGTGAAGACATTCAGGGAGGAGAAGCCTTCCTGAGTGATGACGAGGACTTCGAGGAGGATGAGTTCACTGATGAGGAGGACTATGAGTTTCTGGAGGCCGGAAAGGATGGAATCATCCCGATCGATGTGGATGATGAGGATGAGTAGTTGCACTAGTTCACATGTGTAGGTGTGGGTATGTATCGGGATCCCCTTGTATCGTAGAGCGGTGAATGGTTCTTAAAACCAACGGTGTGTTAGCTTTGTAATGTTTGATGTTTGGTATGAATGAAAAAGTGTTGTTGGTTGTACCCCCTCAACACTACTCAAGTTTTGAAACTTTTCAAGTTTATCTCAAACAAACCATAGAAATTCCCCGCTTATCTTATGATCCACCTTATTATTCAGATGGCCCCTCCTACCCGCAACAACCCCCGTGCCCAAGCCAACCAGATGCACCTTGAGCACGCCAAGATGAGTCGACACCATCAACATCCTTGCCATGGAGCGCAAGGCACTTCGTCATCAACACGCCAAGAAGGACTACCTCATTGCTCGTCTCCGCGTCGAATAGCGTCCACTGGAGCAACTCATCTCAATACCCAACCATGCCCCTAGAGGCAAGTCCACTGTGACTTGCTATGAATGTGGTGTTACGGGTCATTACTCTAGAAAGTGCCCGATAAAGCCGCCAACAATGCCCCAAGGACTGGAAGCAATGCTGTACCCATTACCCAAAAGGACAAGTCAACGGTAACCTGCTATGAATGTGGAATTGTGGGTCATTACTCCAATGAATGCCCCAAGAAGCTTGCTAGGACTGCCTTCAATACCGCTGCAACTGCCCAGCAGCAGCGCTGTGCCACAACTGGAAGGAAGTTCGCCCCAAATTACCCAAACAACCGCAACGGTCGTTACTACCGCTTGAATGCCACGGAAGCTCATGAAGCACCACCGACCATGCCAAGTATGTCTTCCTGTTAATAACATGCTCAATCTCTCTTAGGAACCTAACTTTTCTTAAAATCTCGGGACGAGATTTGTTTAAGGGAAAGGGTTTGTAACATCCCAAGAATTTCAAAATAAAACAAATGAATTTCACTAGTTCCAAATTTTGGAACCAACAAAAACTTTTATTAAATAGAATATGATACATAGTGATCTTGCTTAATTCTTGTGTTATGGCTATGATTGCTTGTTATTAGTATTTGAAGTGATCTTAAACCCTAAAACCTCACCCCTCTTATCACCATCCTAGTTAAAATAAAATAAAAGGAAATTAAATAAGAAAAAGGCATATGTGCTTATGGCTATTCTTATAAAACTTTACCCTAATCTTTTCTATTTTGCATAGAGGTTTGGAAAACCTTCATACACCTTACCAAAGGCTTATCAAACCAAATCCAAGTGTTTTCCAAAGAAATTAAAAAGAAACTAAAAATGTCATAGAGGCATATGAGAGCAAAAGTGCAAATTTGTGAATTTGAGAAGATTGACCCTAGGACTTGTTGTGAATGGTTGGATCACTTCCATATACCATTTCAACACTCAACAACACCATTTGGGTCAAGCCAAGTCAAATTAAAAATTCAAATGCAACATATGCATAGAGGCATATGTGACACATAGCCATTTCACCAAATTTTGCCCTATGACTTTAAACCTTGACCAAATGATGTGAAACCTTTTCTAAACCTAATCTAATGCTAAATTGACCCTAACCCATGTCCAAGTAAAGCAAGATGAACCCTTTTAAAAAATAATAAAAATTGACACATCACCTCTTATGGGTTATGGCCATTTTTGCAACTCTTTGACCAAGACCTTTTGAATTGGGTTAAATGATCTTAAAATGTTTCTAAACTAATAAGAACCACATTAGAGTCAACAAAAGTCAAATTCATGGGAGAGAATTCAAATGGTGAGATAATTCCAATTTTTACTCACATACACTAAGGGCAATTTTACAAATCTTCATATGAGGCCACCATTGCTTGCCCTATGGATTCTAAAACTCTTATATAACTCAAACTAACACAATTGCATCAATGAAACCAAAATCAAATGGAGAGAAATGAGAATGTGAGAAAATATCATTTTTTCACTCACACACACTTAGCCCTTTTTGCAAAACCTCAACCAAGGCCACTTTGGCTTGTGCCATTGATTGTAAAACTCTTAGATATCAAAACCAAACACAATTGACACAAATAAACCAGAATCAAATCAAAGGAAAAATCAAATCTCAATGACATGTGATAATGGTCATATGGCCCAAAAATAATTTCTTCACTACTTTGCCCCTCTGTTTTTCTCAATTCTTAAACTAAACTTGGTCAACTATGACCATGTCATCCAAGACCATATGAAAGTGAACAACTCTCATGTTGACCATTAGTGCTGATGTTGACCAGGTTGACCAGTAGTGAGGTGACAAGTGGAGACTTTGAAGTAATGAGAAGATAACCCCCAAATTTGAAATGTTGCAAACCTTCATCAAAATGGACACCACCACCACCATTCCATCACTTTATTTATATGATTGAGATGTACCAAAAGAATTCCATAATTCGACAAAAATATTCATGCGGGCATTGTGTCGAACACTTGGCGGGCAGAGTTCCGATTTGTGTTACACCCTTGTATCCAAGTGGTTTCTTGCATAAATCACTTTAAGCCAGTGATCATTAGCTATCTCTAGGACCCATGCATCGATCTTAGTACTTGTTAGGCTTGGAGAAAGTGGAGAAGTGAGAGAACAGCCCATGCCAAAGCACACCCGGCCACCTTTTGCCTCACCACCTCTGGCCACCATTTCAACTCTTGCCCTTGTCCTGGAGCATCTACAACACTCAAGGAATCGAATGGTACACAGCCCCTGCTCGCCAACGCTCGGCATTGGTCGGAACGCGCGTGCCAAAACGTTGCCAGGACGTGCCAGTCGACGCGGTGACCACGCTCTGGAGCGCGCCAGTACGGCGGGCACTCGAACGCGATCGTCCTCCCCCGCATCCCTATCTCTCGTGACGAGAACCGCCACCTGCACCTCTACCTCGTAGACACACTCAAACGCCCGCAGCCGCCTCGTCACCGTCGTCCTCGCCGGCGAGGTACCGCGGGTACCGTCATGATCACTCGCACGCCCTCGAGTGATTCCGTCGTCCCCTCACTGCGCCGGCTAGTCCTAGAGCATCGCCGAGGATAACGCCTACACGCTGCCGTCCTTCGCTTGCCCTTTCGATCGCCAGAAGCGCCGCGCCATGGCCGTTCCCTTGCAGCACCTCACGGCCACCGATCAACACTATAAATAGGGGCGATCGGCTCCTCATTTCTTCACACCAAACACTCCCCTCCCCTCACTGAGCAACACCCCACGATCAATTTCACCAGTAGTCGTCGGAGCAGCTCGAATCGAGAGCTCGAGTCCGCCGGAGTCCGCAGATCAGCGCCGCCGATTGACGCCTCCCCAAGCGACGCCGCGACCACCAGTACACTCCCCGTCCTCGACAACCCCGCTGTGCATCGACGCCGTTGATCACCGGAGCTTCAGCACACCGCCGACCCCCTCTCTCCGTCGCCAGCACGCCCTCCTCTCGCCGGAGAAGAAGACCGCCCTCAACCGCACGATCTGGTTCTAATCTGACGGTCGACGTTGCCGAGTACCGCTTCGGCGTTTAAAGGGTCAGCTGACAGGTGGTCCCCACCTCGTCGGGCAGCCCACGCTCACCGGATCCGTGTTGGGCCGCGCGGTGCTCGTTTAATTCGTTTCGGCCCGTTAAGTTTTCCCGCGTGGCCCAGAAATTCAAATAGGAATTAATTCATTTAGTTCAAATTCAATACT
Organism: Lolium rigidum; assembly: GCF_022539505.1. Classification (NCBI taxonomy): domain Eukaryota; kingdom Viridiplantae; phylum Streptophyta; class Magnoliopsida; order Poales; family Poaceae; genus Lolium; species Lolium rigidum. Next base: position 269,622,722 of record NC_061513.1, on the reverse strand, counting down.
GCTGCCCACTTCAAATTTGAATAGCTGGAAATCTACTACACCAAATTTAACCAATTTTATATATTCGGAAAGCTCCTGAAATTTTCTAAATAATGCCACTGGCCTCATATCCAAATTCGTACTTAATTTCAAATGATAAAAATAACAAGGCAGGGCCTTTTCTAACTTCAAATAAATATTAAAAATTATCTATAAATGATTTTGAGTTGATTCCAACTCTAATAATTCACATTTGACATAATCTAATTGTTTATGCAAAAATATAGCATAGTTGTTTTGCATGATCATGGGCTAGAAGCAAAATATGGGCTATGTAGTCAATACTAGCCCATTTAAACTATTTCAAATTTTAGGAATTTAAATCTATGAGGTGTAGCACCTCATTTAAATCATTCTCACAAGTAATATGAAGTAATGTGATGACCCTTGTTGCTTGGTCTCATATTTGCTCACCCAAGAATATTAAATGATTGCCATAGTAGCATTTAAATTGTTCCAACTAATTATTAAATCATATGAGAGGTATCCCTCTCATTTAAACCTTTGTCCCAAGTAATTCTACATAAGGTAGAGACCATGGTCTACTAACTCTCATATGGAATTATTTGAGGATATTAAATCATTACTATGTGGTATTAAATTGCATGAGGTGTATTCCCTCATTTAAATCATGTTTCTCAAATAGTAAGTGTGAAGTGTTGACCTTAGTCAACATGTGCTCATACCTTGGTATTTGAAGAAGTTAAATCTTAACAATATTTAATGAGAGGAGATTAGTTCTCCAAATAAATAAATAGAAACATTAATTAATATTGTAATGAGAGGAAACTATTTCCTCCAAAGCATTAAAGAGTTATACTAATAAATAATTATAATGAGGAAATTATTGTTTTCTTTAAAATAAAACAAAGTAAATCACCATGCTAATAAGATGTGATGCTAGCATAGGCTTGTGTGAATCTTTGGTGTGTTTAGTCTAGCATGCAAGTTTTGTGTGGTGATTGTATCCTCGTATTCGTTTATAGACGCTAGTACCGAAGGCTACGAAGGGGACGACGAGAACATCTACGGAGAAGAAGGAGGAACATTTTGATCCATACACCAACCAAGGCAAGCTAACACTCTTGCAAGGTTCCCTTGTGCAAAGCTCTACAAGAGCAAGGCACCATTATTTTTATTTATTTTATGACTAATGCTCCTATCCCAAGATTTTACTTTACAAGCTTTACTAAATTTTGTTTATCAAAGTTTACCTTTGATTCATGATTTCACTCGGGTTTAGATATAGAGTAAAACAAGAGCATCAAAGTTAGCCTAGAGCAAGACAAGCTAGTTAGCACCCCTCATGACTAGTTGCTAGTGCTAAAGATTAAAATTGACTATTAGAGATGGGAACTTGTGAAAACCAATGACTTTGAAAACCTTGGAATGATGAGTCATTCTATTGAAAGATTTTGAAGGTGAATATGACTGGTGAAAGACTTGGTGAATTTTACAAAAACTGATGGTTGGGTTCGGATGCGATACCATTCCAATTTACAAGTACCCCCACAATACCTGATTATGGGTAGGGCTTAACTGGAAGTTTATGTGTCTTAGTATGGGTTCCCTCTAAACAAGCGTCATCGGGGTTATGCCCAAAGCTGCCTCCACAACACAACGAAACGACGTTAAAGAAGAGGTGAATGTCCGGCCCAAGCCCCGTGCGGTTCCGGGTTGATCGCGGTTTTCACCGGGAGGCCAAGCTCATGGGGAGAGGTGCTCATACTAGGATATGTAAGTGAAAGGTTATGGTTGGTGATCCGCGTACTGAGTTACGATTATTCAGGGTTACCCCTGACGGATGTAATCAAAAGTTGTGGCACAAGTGTACAACCTCTGCAGAGTGTAAACCTATTCGAATAGCCGCGTCCACGGTTAAGGACGGTTGGAAAGGCCATACTGTTCCGTCATCGGACCATTTTCAAAAATGTGACATATGACTGGTGTTTTAAATTTTGAAAGGTGAATGGTGGATTTGAATTAAAATCACAACCAAGTTGTGGGAATGACACTAATGTTCCCACTTGAGTTAGTCTAGTGATTCAAGCATCTTTACTAAATGTTTATGAAATAAACTTGGCTTTATGCAAATAAACCTAGAGCTTAGTATCCCCTTACTAGAATTGATAGTTCTTACACTAGTATTAGTTTGCGAGTACTTTAAAGTACTCATGGCTTTGTCCCCGGCTATTCAAATGGCCAGACTTTGAAGGAGAACCGCAGTACAAGGAACATGGACAGCAGGACGTCTACGACAACTAGGACTACTCCTGACGTCAAGCGTTGGCCTGTGGACTAGATAGCCACTACTACTTCGCTTCCGCTATTTGTGATGTTCGTTGATCGATAGATTAACTACTATTGTAATATTGGATCATGTGATCTACCTTTGTAAGACGATTATGTGTTGTAATAAATGATGACTCTATGATATTCAACTATTATGTCTCGCAACAACAATATTCCCGGGATTGCGATGTATGGCATAATAGGCATCCGGACTTAAAAATCCGGGTGTTGACAAGTTGGTATCGAGCCATTGTTTGACCTTAGGAGACCCTAGTTAGAATGGACGTTCGAAAAACCTAAGTTCAAAAACAAATGAAGTGAATATTTTTGGAAAAACTTAGTCACTTTCGTATCTTTGAGATCTTGTTAAAAAATAAGAAGTCATGCTCTTCTTTATAGACCTACATAAAATTTTGACACACTTGTTCACTCTCTAAACTTACTCATCTAATTCCCTTTCAGATGGAGCCAACCAACGTCAAGTTTTACCAGCTTGGGAATGGCGGAGACTTGAGCTTCGAGAGGGACCTTGATGCCCTGTCGAACTTTCTTGGACGCCCCCACCCCGAGTTCCACGGAGTTGAGGTCAACGACCAGCACGGTGGGGAGCTTCAGTGGGTGATCACCGCTGATCTGAGAGGCAAGATGGAGCCTCCTACTTCTGAGAGGATCCTCTTCTCTTTCGGGGAAGGCAACCGGCTGGACGGACCGACACGTGCTCTTCGGGAAGCACTTGCCCGTCTATGCGGGCAGAATGAGGCCGCCATCCAGGGAGAGCGCTTTGCGCATCTCGCAAGGCGTGACTCCGATGGAGAACCCATGGACCTGCCGCTCCACCCTGAGCTGAGGCACCATGTGGATCACCTGGACTTCATGCTGTTCCACACCTAGAAGGAGCTGGACAACTCGCGTGCCTACGCCAACCAGACCCACATGGCATTGGCTCATCATGCCGATGCTATCAAGCTGCTCGCCAAGGACCGCAAGTCACTCCGTCTGCAGCGTGCCAAGAATGACGTTACCATCGAGCGCCTTCGCGCCCGGATAGTATCATTGGAGGCCACTCGTCAAGGCTCAAGAAGATCAGCTGAATGGGATGGATGAAGACGGTGAAGACATTCAGGGAGGAGAAGCCTTCCCGAGTGATGACGAGGACTTCGAGGAGGATGAGTTCACTGATGAGGAGGACTATGAGTTTCTGGAGGCCGGAAAGGATGGAATCATCCCGATCGATGTGGATGATGAGGATGAGTAGTTGCACTAGTTCACATGTGTAGGTGTGGGTATGTATCAGGATCCCCTTGTATCGTAGAGCGGTGAATGGTTCTTAAAACCAACGGTGTGTTAGCTTTGTAATGTTTGATGTTTGGTATGAATGAAAAAGTGTTGTTGGTTGTACCCCCTCAACACTACTCAAGTTTTGAAACTTTTCAAGTTTATCTCAAACAAACCATAGAAATTCCCCGCTTATCTTATGATCCACCTTATTATTCAGATGGCCCCTCCTACCCGCAACAACCCCCGTGCCCAAGCCAACCGGATGCACCTTGAGCACGCCAAGATGATCGACACCATCAACATCCTTGCCATGGAGCGCAAGGCACTTCGTCATCAACACGCCAAGAAGGACTACCTCATTGCTCGTCTCCGCGTCAGAATAGCGTCACTGGAGCAACTCATCTCAATACCCAACCATGCCCCTAGAGGCAAGTCCACTGTGACTTGCTATGAATGTGGTGTTACGGGTCATTACTCTAGAAAGTGCCCGATAAAAGCCGCCAACAATGCTCCAAGGACTGGAAGCAATGCTGTACCCATTACCCAAAAGGACAAGTCAACGGTAACCTGCTATGAATGTGGAATTGTGGGTCATTACTCCAATGAATGCCCCAAGAAGCTTGCTAGGACTGCCTTCAATACCGCTGCAACTCGCCCGAGCAGCAGCCGCTGTGCCATAACCGGAAGGAAGTTCGCCCCAAACTACCCAAACAACCGCAACGGTCGTTACTACCGCTTGAATGCCACGGAAGCTCGGGAAGCACCACCGACCATGCCAAGTATGTCTTCCTGTTAATAACATGCTCAATCTCTCTTAGGAACCTAACTTTTCTTAAAATCTCGGGACGAGATTTGTTTAAGGGGGAAGGGTTTGTAACATCCCAAGAATTTCAAAATAAAACAAATGAATTTCACTAGTTCCAAATTTTGGAACCAACAAAAACTTTTATTAAATAGAATATGATACATAGTGATCTTGCTTAATTCTTGTGTTATGGCTATGATTGCTTGTTATTAGTATTTGAAGTGATCTTAAACCCTAAAACCTCACCCCTCTTATCACCATCCTAGTTAAAATAAAATAAAAGGAAATTAAATAAGAAAAAGGCATATGTGCTTATGGCTATTCTTATAAAACTTTACCCTAATCTTTTCTATTTTGCATAGAGGTTTGGAAAACCTTCATACACCTTACCAAAGGCTTATCAAACCAAATCCAAGTGTTTTCCAAAGAAATTAAAAAGAAACTAAAAATGCCATAGAGGCATATGAGAGCAAAAGTGCAAATTTGTGAATTTGAGAAGATTGACCCTAGGACTTGTTGTGAATGGTTGGATCACTTCCATATACCATTTCAACACTCAACAACACCATTTGGGTCAAGCCAAGTCAAATTAAAAATTCAAATGCAACATATGCATAGAGGCATATGTGACACATAGCCATTTCACCAAATTTTGCCCTATGACTTTAAACCTTGACCAAATGATGTGAAACCTTTTCTAAACCTAATCTAATGCTAAATTGACCCTAACCCATGTCCAAGTAAAGCAAGATGAACCCTTTTCAAAAATAATAAAAATTGACACATCACCTCTTATGGGTTATGGCCATTTTTGCAACTCTTTGACCAAGACCTTTTGAATTGGGTTCAATGATCTTAAAATGTTTCTAAACTAATAAGAACCACATTAGAGTCAACAAAAGTCAAATTCATGGGAGAGAATTCAAATGGTGAGATAATTCCAATTTTTACTCACATACACTAAGGGCAATTTTACAAATCTTCATATGAGGCCACCATTGCTTGCCCTATGGATTCTAAAACTCTTATATAACTCAAACTAACACAATTGCATCAATGAAACCAAAATCAAATGGAGAGAAATGAGAATGTGAGAAAATATCATTTTTTCACTCACACACACTTAGCCCTTTTTGCAAAACCTCAACCAAGGCCACTTTGGCTTGTGCCATTGATTGTAAAACTCTTAGATATCAAAAACAAACACAATTGACACAAAGAAACCAGAATCAAACCAAAGGAAAAATCAAATCTCAATGACATGTGATAATGGTCATATGGCCCAAAAATAATTTCTTCACTACTTTGCCCCTCTGTTTTTCTCAATTCTTAAACTAAACTTGGTCAACTATGACCATGTCATCCAAGACCATATGAAAGTGAACAACTCTCATGTTGACCATTAGTGCTGATGTTGACCAGGTTGACCAGTAGTGAGGTGACAAGTGGAGACTTTGAAGTAATGAGAAGATAACCCCCAAATTTGAAATGTTGCAAATCTTCATCAAAATGGACACCACCACCACCATTCCATCACTTTATTTATATGATTGAGATGTACCAAAAAGAATTCCATAATTCGACAAAAATATTCATGCGGGCATTGTGTCGAACACTTGGCAGGCAGAGTTCCAGATTTGTGTTACACCCTTGTATCCAGTGGTTTCTTGCATAAATCACTTTAAGCCAGTGATCATTAGCTATCTCTAGGACCCATGCATCGATCTTAGTACTTGTTAGGCTTGGAGAAAGTGGAGAAGTGAGAGAATAGCCCATGCCAAAGCACACCCGGCCACCTTTTGCCTCACCACCTCTGGCCACCATTTCAACTCTTGCCCTTGTCCTGGAGCATCTACAACACTCAAGGAATCGAATGGTACACAGCCCCTGCTCGCCAACGCTCGGCATTGGTCGGAACGCGCGTGCCAAAACGTTGCCGGGACGTGCCGGTCGACGCGGTGACCACGCTCCGGAGCGCGCCGAGACGGCGGGCACTCGAACGCGATCTTCCTCCCCTGCATCCCTATCTCCGTGACGAGAACCGCCACCTGCACCTCTACCTCGTAGACACACTCAAACGCCTCGCAGCCGCCTCGTCACCGTCGTCCTCGCCGGCGAGGTACCGCGGGTACCGTCATGATCACTGCACGCCCTCGAGTGATTCCGTCGTCCCCTCACTGCGCCAGCTAGTCCTAGAGCATCGCCAGGATAACGCCTACACGCTGCCGTCCTTCGCTTGCCCTTTCGATCGCCAGAAGCGCCGCGCCATGGCCGTTCCCTTGCAGCACCTCACGGCCACCGATCAACACTATAAATAGGGGCGATCGGCTCCTCATTTCTTCACACCAAACACTCCCCTCCCCTCACTGAGCAACACCCCACGATCAATTTCACCAGTAGTCATCGGAGCAGCTCGAATCGAGAGCTCGAGTCCGCCGGAGTCCGCAGATCAGCGCCGCCGATTGACCCGCCTCCCCAAGCGACGCCGCGACCACCAGTACACTCCCCGTCCTCGACAACCCCGCTGTGCATCGACGCCGTTGATCACCGGAGCTTCAGCACACCGCCGACCCCCTCTCTCCGTCGCCAGCATGCCCTCCTCTCGCCGGAGAAGAAGACCGCCCTCAACCGCACGATCTGGTTCTAATCTGACGGTCGACTTTGCCAGGTACCGCTTCGGCGTTTAAAGGGTCACTGACAGGTGGTCCCCACCTCGT